>NW_023458556.1:77176947-77186326 GCF_013731165.1 Rhagoletis pomonella
CTCAGCTATTAATTTAAACAAAACTAAAATTAGAAACCGCCTTGAAAATAATACTCTTTGTGGAATACTCCACACTAAAACTCTTGTCAAAGAACAAACTTGTGTCAAATTTAAGGTAGAAAAATATTTTTCAAATGCAATGTATGATAACATCTCACATTTCTAGATAAATTAAGATGTATGCAATTAAATTATTTCTTTTTAACGTGAAATAAATTATATATTTTTTATCTTTGTATGCACATCTAAGTATACGATTTGTTTGCGGAATAAAATCTATTTATGTTGAATTGGTTTTTTGCTGAAAGGGAAAATGTTCGGGGAAAAGCGAACTCAAAAACGGGATTTTTTGAAATTTTGCAGCCAAAAAAAGGGATTGCTGTTTCCGATTTCCTGGCAACACTGGTGACCTGGCACCCAGAGTAAAACAACCTCGTTACGTTCACCATCATATTTTAGTCGAGACTTGCATTGCCGAACTAGTTTGGAAATACTTATATAGAGGGCTGGTCAATGCCGTAAGTGCAGCTTTACAACTCATGGACCCCCAAATTTTTTTCACGTCACCGTGGACCCCGTCGAGTCTTCCGTGGACCCCTGGAGGTCCACCTGGACCACTTTGGGAATCACTGGGCTAGAGTATACTAGTGGTGCGGGCAAATTCTTTAAACTTTCCATATACAACGCAAGCGGCTTGATCAAACTTCAACATGGTGGCCAGAAAATCAAAAAATTTAGTTTTTTATTAAAATTACCTTCAGCGCCTCGTGAAAACCCATACACAACACAAATGGCTTGCGGCAAAGGGATATTTCGCTTGGTTTGTCAAGCAGCTTGTGTGGTGTATTTCGCTCTTAAGCGTAGTTCCCCAGTACGTTTTGTCAACGAAAAATTGAATCAAAAAATTGTCAGAATAATAGCAGAAATCATACCCTTTTCACAACCATTTTCGGTACTTTTGTAGACCTAATCCGCGTTTCATCCACTTTTCTTCCGGTTTTCGGATTAATTTTCGGATCTTTTGCTGGCTGGGCTGTTCTCGTAACAAGCGCAGCAGCTTCGCGCACATGTATATGTTACTTATTCTTTGGAACTTCACAATCACACTGCGAAAGAGCGAATCAACACGATTTTAGAGGCAGTCGAGAACGAAATTATAAAAAGTTTGAAAACTTATGAATTGTTTAGTTTTCAACTTGATGAAGGTACCGACGTAGTGAACTTAATGTTCTTCTCGTGTTAGTAAGGTACCCATTCGCAATGCAAATCGAAGAAGAACTTTTGATGAGCGAAGTACTGGAGACTTACACCACTAGCAACGATATTTTTAAAGCTGTCGACAAATTTGTACAGAAAAATGGTGTCTGGATATTTGCAGTGGTTGGAAAAAAAGGAACGATGTCTAGGATGAAGCAAGAGGCAGAAAACGCCACGAGAAGTCACTGTATGATCCGTCGGTATTCCCTGACGACTAGGAAGATGCCGCCACTAGATTTAAACCCCGTATTGGATGACGCTGCGAAGATAACAGAGGCCTGTGAAATTAAAATACATCTTTGGTTTTTTCTAGCACGTCAAGATTTTTTTATTGGTGAAATGTATATTTTAGTATTTCCAGCGATTTGCATGAAACCGGTATAAATAAACAAGTAAATCAGAACGTATGTAACTTCGAAGTGAACGCTAAGAAAATTGATAACAGCCGGTTTCACCAGCAATTTAAATGGATTTATTTTCTGTCAATTTCCATATAAAATTCAAAAACTTAAAATCATTTTTTACTTAAATTGCTTTCGTGAAATTGGCTGTAAAAGTTATTTTCTTAGCGTTAACGCGCATTATCAGCGTTAACTTGGAAGGTTTAGAAAAAACTATTGTCGAATATTTTCCCAACATTGACTCTGAGGATGTCTACAGCTGGATAACAAACCCGTGTTCATGTGACCCGAAAAGTAAACCTACTGAGATGACAAATTAAGCTTTTGAAAACCTTCTGGACATCAGTGAAGACAGCACTTTGAATATTAAATAATACGAAGGGAGCCAAGAGAGTTCTGGATGCAAGTGTATGCAGAAAACACTGCTGTTGGCAAGATTGCATTAAAACAACTAGTGACTTTTACTTTTATATTTCTATGTAAGACTGCATTTTCAACAAATGCTTACATAAACAAGTAATTTTTGAATTCTCATATAAAAATTTTAGATTATCGTTAATTTTTCTATGATCCAATGATCGGATTTAAAAATAAATTAGTATGGGGCCACCTGTGAGGTAACCCTTTCCTCTAAAAAAAAGAATTTTAGTAATCGGTTACCGTAGTCCAAAGTTATGCGGTAACGTACACAAAAAAAATAAATATTAATAAAAAAACAATCCGACGAATTGATAGGGCGTTCTTCAAACAAATTCTAAGATAGGGCGTTTTCGAACTGGCTACCGAGATAGGTCGATCTTCCACTCAGCAGTCGATATGTGGTTGGATATTTGAGATGAGCATTGTTCCATACAGCGCATACATATATAATATATATGTATATATAAAATTAAATTAAAAAAAAATTCATAAGGCTCTAAAACATTATTAATTAACTTATTCGATTTTTATTTTATTGACATAAGCATTTTATTCTAAAGAATTTTATCTCAAATAAACTCTTATAGATTTTTAGTTTAATTTTACGTTTATATTTCTTATCAAATTTTGCAAAAAATAGGCTTTGTGGAATAGCGAATAGCCATTGGCATTAACAAATTTTGTAGGGAATTGGAATTCAGCTTGTAAAGGCCGCTGACTCCGATAAGTAACTAACAAACGTATAATTTTTATCAGTTTCTGCATGCTCGCACCTTCGGCCTTTAATGTGTCTAGCATGATGAAAGAACTATCGAAACGGTCTGGCAAGTGAGGAAACATCTTTTGATAGTTCCCCAAGTGACATACATAAAAATCAGCTTTTATACTATGACGAAAGTATAACTACAATTTATCATGGTTTAAAGGTGTCTGGCAGGGGTAGGAACCATGCTAAGTGTCTGGCAATAAACGACGTAGTTTCTAATATTATTACGAATAAAATATATAAAATCTGACCTTTATACTATAACGAATTTGAGGTGCTATTTTATACACCTTTACTACCTGCCACCTGCCAAAGCCACCACTATCCAAATTTCATAGTCTGGTTTCGTTATTACCTATGTTGGGGGCATACATAGAGAAGCTTTATAAAATGACGAAGGTCTGGCCGTCGCTGGCTCATGCTCCATTACATAAACAAGTAATTTTTAAGCAAAAAACAAAACCGACTTCAATTCCCATATACAAATTTAAGATTATCGTTAATCTCTTTATGATCCAATTATCGGATGTAAACCAAATTAGAATGGGACCTTTCCTTAAAAAAAAAAAGAATTATAGTAATCGGTTAACGTGGTCCAAAGTTATGCTGTACCATACATTAAAAAAATAATAATAAAAAATATTTCGACGAATTGATAACCTTCTCCTTTTTGTGAAGTTGGTTAAAAACAAATGCACCAGCACGCTTTCAGCGTCAAATGATTTCAGGGTAAAATTGTCAAAGCTCCCAATAAATTTAAAGGAATTAATGAAATCATCATAACAATTTCAGTCCTCACATTAAACCTAAATGAGCATAAAGTTTGCATTGTGTTTTCTTGTTTTCGTAGACATTTGAAGAGTAGGGGTGCCGCGAAATTTTTTCGCACAATAAGGGTGCCGCGTTGAAAAAAGTTTGGGAACTCCTGATCTACAGTAATTGCAGTGTTAATAAAAAAACGCCTACTGAAAAATTTACTTTTTGTCGCTTACGCCCTTTTGGCGTGTAAAACTCAGGAAAATTCAATAAATTTGCATACTAATTTGCAACTTTCTATTCAGATTTTTTAGAAAAATTCTAAATATGCAGTTTTATAGCGCGTTGATTTTTGGCAATTTTTTTAGTGGAAGGTGTTGCGCATTTTCTCCATACAAAAAATCGACTCGATTTTTTAGCATCTTCAAGCTTGCCCTTTGTTATACTAAAATTAGATGGGCTATAAAACTGCATACTTAGAATTTAAAAAAAAATCTGAATAGAAAGTTGCAAATTAGTATGCAAATTTATTGAATTTTCCTCAATTTTGCACAAAGTTTAGAGATTTTGTTTTTATGTTTTTTGGTGAAGTACGAACTATATTTTTATAAAAAAACATCAAAAATAAATTAGAATAAAAAACTTTGCAGATACATATTGCGAAAAATTCTCTGTGCCAATACTTTTGTCCGGCACTGTATATTTTTCGATCGGAAAACTCTGTTTCTCTTCAGAAGGCTTCCAAAAATAATTCTCATTTATTTCACGAATACACATTTTTTGGCTGGAACGAGTTATAAAAATGGACAAACATATCTCTTCCTTATTTTATTTTCTGCTACAATACTAAAATTCAATTTTATATTTTATTTGATATGAGATAATTGTCAGCAACCATAGGGAGAAATTCGCTGAAGAAATTAAATACTTAGCAGCAAGTAATATGTTGCATTACAGCAATTGAAATTAATTTTGTGGAAAAGTAGTCAGGTCCGTCAGAACACGCATCCATAGTAATCGTTGCCTAATCTAAATGTTTGTATGTAAATTAAAAACTAAACTTAACTTTTTCATTCCCTTTCAGCTGAATTATATAGGGTGTCTCCGGTATCGGCATCGTATGATGACGTGCAAATTTCTCTCGTAAAATTGCGACAGAAGCGACAAACTCAGCCAATTTATGCAAAAAACCAGTATGAAAGTGTGTCACAGAATGCCAATGGAACGGCCAGCGATGCTCACAAAACCGCCGAAACAGCAACAACATCGAACATATCATCCATTGTAGTACCATATAATGTAGCCGATAAACCTCTACTGGGTGTAAATGGTACTGGCCAAAGAAAAGATTCTGGCTCACAGTTGTCACAGCCAAAAACCACGATAGTTTCCGATCCTATACAATCGACGCTAGGGGCCGCGGCCGGTTTTGTACAGGAAACAAGCAGCAATGATCAATCGACCGAAACTACCGAGGAAAAACTTATTGATAATGTGGATGTGCCGGATAATGAAACCGTTAGCGAAATAGAAAAAAACAGTTATACAGTCAACGTTACGAATGTGAGTGATATATTTGCTTAAAGAATTATAGTAATTTTCGTTTCTTCTGTCATTTTATATTATTCTACAGGATCACCATATATATTACAATAGCTCAATATATGTCGATAAAGCAGAAGCAGACCGAGTTTGGGAACAAATCAAAAATACATCTTTCAATTCAATGCTGTCGCAGTCTCATCGTCGGGCAATGGTATGAAAAATACATGATTTATAAATTATTTTGGATCCTACATCAATCGATTCATAGTCTAGAAAGAAGTCTGAAATACATAGCAGGCTCATTTTTGGAACATACAGTTCCCTCACAATTACGTTAATAAATTAAAACTAAAGCAGTGTACTTTTACGAAAATGTTCCTGCTTGCGATTGTGGAAATTCAAAGCAAAATACATAGTTATGATAGCTTGTATTGCATTGCATTTAAGTAAAATATTGCCAATTTGGTTACCTTTTTCTTTTATATTCATTTTTAACAGATATCAATACGCGAAAGATAAGAAGAGCCACTGAGGTAATTCGGTGGTATACAAATGCAGGTAGTTCTCAATGAAAGCCAGTTTTTCAATATTAGGGGCAAACTCAGAAAACCCCATATCCTACGAATTTATATAGACAAATTTATTTAGTTGTTGTTCCCCATATGGCCAAATCGCTGAAAACGAAACCAAGACAAATTTTATTTTCACAGATTTCGCAAATGTTTCATTGAATCGGGGTCATACATATTCCAAGGTATCGGGCAACATAAATACTGACACGAATCTCCTTCCCTTAATCATGAGACACCTTTTTAATGAATGAAAATCAAAAAAGTATAACAAACAAAATCGTAGTTTATACTTAAATATCGCCATTTTTGTACATTATAGGTTCTTAACTCCGCATGATTTATATATATTATTTGTAAGTTAAATAAAGAAATATTTGACAAACAAATCTATTATCTATTATGTATTTATTCTATATATAGCCGACAGTAGCAAAAAAATAAAATTAGCCGCCTTACTCTACTTCAGACATGTTTTTTAAGTGAAAAACTATTTGTAACGTATACTATTTGAATTTTTGCGAATAACACAACAATAGCCATTTGAAAACCTGATTATAAAATTTACGCTACAGATATATCACAAACGTAAAGTCTTTTTCTGTAACGTAACACTTCAGCTAAAAAACTGTACACCAGATTTTGAAAACTTTTTAATAAGAGAGTAGACTTTTTCTTTCAGCTTTAAATGGTAGTTCCTAAAATTGTAACAATTAACAACAGGATGAACAATATATTTTCCATTGAATAAAGCAAAATACTCAAGAAGAAGCCAAAATGTAATTTAACAGTCCGCTTATTGAGTCATATATAATGTGACCAACCGTGCTTCTTTAGGAAGTGCAGTACTTCTTTTTGAGGGATTGCACTTCTTACTTCGAAGCAGTGTTGTTGCGGATATTCGCATTCGCAACCGCGGAGCTTCCGCATTAATTTTAACATTCGAATTCGCTTTCGCATTCGCAATAATCAATGCGGAGCTTTTCGAATGCGAATATTGTGCAAGTGCACTGATAAAACGTATATCTGGCAAACAAAATGACAAATTGTGGCCAATATTTTTTGCCTGTTGCTACGTTAAAACAGTCCCCCTACGTTCTTTTGTAATTTAAAGTCAAAGAGTAAGATCCTTCAATAGGTATTTCCAGCCGAAATATTCAATGTCTAGCTATTTATAAAGAGAATCGACAATTTACGCGTTAAAAGATAACCTTTAATTATTTAAGAAGTATGTAACTATGGAATATTATTTGCCAAAGGTCTGTTGAAAAAACTGGATGCATCGCTAGCGATGAGTAATTAATTGTGGCTGCCTGCAACTAGGAAAAGTAGAGCTCAGCTAATTAAAAAACGAATTACAAGCTATTCATTACAGGTGAACCCTTTCAAGAAGTCACCCGGGAACTAAGCAGATCTGAGAACTTCATTGTCCTTGATTCCAATAATTTAAATTATTATAAAAAACGGGGTGCCTTTTTAACAATATAATACGATTTTAAACTAACTCGACTGGCAGCCACGATTTTCAAAACAGAATTTTCTTACAAATTTTCATTCCTAGTAAATAAAAATTTATTTATGTATTTATTTTTCAAACCAGTCACAGAAGAAAGGATTAAAAATTAATTTCAAAAACTAAAATCGAAAAACGCTGATGATGTTACAAATTCTGAACAACCGAAAGAATGAGAATGAAGAAATTTTTGCAAAACAATGGTGTTTAAACAACGATGGTGCCATGATGCTTGATTGTGAAGATGAAAGTCAGAAGGATACATCCAACATTTGCGGCCCGATGCAATTTTCAAAAAATCAGTGCTTCGAGAAGCAAACAAAATTTGCTAAGAAAGAAAGTCGCACCAGTGTTTTTCCCAAATTTAATTTTTAATTTTTACTTTTTTGTATTTCACATGGTACTCTTTGATTTACAAGAAAAAAATCAGAACAGTTTTGACACTTTAGATAAGAGAAGCAACAACAAAATACACATAAACGTGGTTTTTGCTCTAACACCTGTTTGATATGCCTTTGTTCTACCTTTTAAGTTGAGTTTCCTTTAACTGTCCGAAAAATTTAAAAGGTACTATGTACTGTCAACAAATAAATTATGACTTTCAATCGCTTCACTTTTTTAGCTGAAAAATTTAATTATAAATGGCTACTCAATCAAGAAGAATTAAAAGGTGTTAGAGAGTTTAAAAATTCTGTAGGGAATCTTACTTGCTCCTGTGGATATTCAGAAACGACAGTATCCATTTCCTTTTTAACTATCGTACAGTGCTTATTTTTTGGGTACGAAATTGCTCAATCCTTCAAGTGGTTTTGATTACTTACATCTCGCAAAATAGTCTGTTATTGTACTTATCTTCATTTTTGAGTCTGGGGAGAGTTCTCGACCTTCTATAACTCGCAAAAGAAAATTGAAATCTCACATTTATCGAGAGTTTAAAACAGCTCGTCGGCAATAATTTTTTTAAGTTATTTTTTTTTTTAATTAAATTGTTCAAAATAAAGGTCTGCATCGGAATTCAGTTTGCTTCACTGTGATTTTTTTTTTTCAAAAATGTAAACTACTCATACTCTAACAGAGAGGGCATGGAAGGAAGAGAAGTGAAGATATTGAGCGCTGTATACATGAAAAAAGTACTCAAACAAAATATGTTTCGAAAAAATAAATCAGCAGTACCATGCTGTTAAACTGCCACAAAAAAGATGTTCCTTCACAAGTATTTCTTGAGTATTTTTGGAAGCTTTCGTTTAATGCTACATAATGTTAATGTTAGAGCTGACCCTTATGTTAAATAGCAAACATGGAGAAACAATGTAGGGCGCTCCGAATATTTAGCCAACATCATATTTTTATAAAGAAAGTGGACTCTTTTTTATACAAAGACCCAATTTTTCATTGTACAATACGATACTTTCATTTCCCGATACCAGGCGCTCATACATATGAAGTAGCAAGCTTCCCATACGCATGCATTTGTTTGTAGAAGTTTTTAATTCGTTTGTAGAAGCCTTTGGAAATTCACAAAGTAGAATTGTGGAAATTTAAAAAATTATACAAAAAAATGTCTGCTTAGAAATAGAAAACTTGTTACTTCACATGTAGCCCAGTTAAAACAAATTTGTAACAGCATTTTTTTGATGCAGTTTACTTCTACTTGACACGTAGCTCATGGATCTACAGTCTTGTCCCTAAATTTCATTTGGCACCATTCCGCCATCTTGGATTTACGGTTTTTTTGGGTTTTTCCCAATTCGCAAACTTATTTTGCATTTTTCGTAAAAAATGGTTATATACAAATATGTGGAGAATTTAATTTGCCACATTTATTGTATAGAAGGTTTCTTAAAAATAGCATTTTTTATTGTAAAAAAATAGCAAAAACTGCAAAAAAAATTTACATTGTCATGGTTTTCGCCATTTTTTGACAATTTCTGTTGAAAATACATAGCATACTGAAATTACAAGGTTGTAGAGAATTTCATTCTTCACCACTTGTATACCTATATTTGTTTTGTACGACGCTTAGATCACGGCCGGGAACGTGCGAAACATAGCGATTAGCCCAGAAAAATTGGTTAAATTTGGTAGGAAAATTAAAAAAAAAATTGTAACAGCGATTTTTTGATGCAGTTTACTTCTATTTAACACGTAGATC
>NW_023458556.1:77186426-77188926 GCF_013731165.1 Rhagoletis pomonella
ACGCACTAAATATCCGAGCTTACTAAATCAAATGCGTACTCCAATTATTGAGCATTTTCTTAGGAAATGGGCTACACGGCGTGCACAAAAATTGTACCGTTAGGTACATACAACAAAAAACGTGCGTAGCAATGGAATTCTGTGCTCACAAAAGTATTTTGCTTTTTATACCCGAGCGCACTTGTGCACAAGGGTATTATAACTTTGTTCACATAACGGTTGTTTGTAACAGGCAAAACGAATCGAGATAGATATAGACAAATGTATACATAAATGATCAGAATGAAAAGAGAAATCGATTAAGCGGTGACTGTCTGTCCGTCCGTCCGTCCGTCCGTCCGTCCGTCCGTCTGTGCACACGATAACTCGAGTAAAAATTGAGATATCTTAACGAAACTTGGTACGTGGACTTCTTTTGGGCATAGGACGGACGGTATTGAAAATGGGCGAAATCGGACAATAACCACGCCTACCTCCCATATAACGGTAATTTTCAGAAATACGAAAAGTGCGATATTTTAGTAACTACTGAAGATAATTCACTCAAAATTGATATTTACAATGAGTTTTAGACGAAAAATAAGAATATTAAAAAATTTTGGCAAATGGGCGTAGCCACGCCTACTTATGGTTACATGTGTATATCTTGGTAACCGCTGCACCAATTTCTTCCAAACTTGGCACAGTTGTTGGTCCTGCTACAATATACCAAATGGCCGAAAATTTTTAAAATCGCACAATAACCACGCCCACATCCCATATAACGGTAATTTAGAAAATTACGAAATCCTCGATAAATCAGTAAATATTAAAGCTAATTTATTCAAAATTGATGGTTGCAACAATTTTTTACCAAGAAATACGCTTATGATACAATTTTGGAAAATGGGCGTGGCACCGCCCACTTATGATCACATATATGTATCTCGCTAACCGTTCGAGCAATTTGAACCAAACTCGGTATGGTAATTGTGTTTGCCACATAAAAGCAAAGCGTTGAAAATTATTGAAATCGGACTTAAATTACGAGCGCTTTTCATATAACGGTATATTTCAGAAATGCTTGAAACTGCAATATTTCGAAATTTAAGGACGCTAATTTGCTTAAAATTTATACACGCCGGCTTATCGTGTAGCGGTAGCTTTCGGAAAGGTGGAAAACATATATTTAATAATTGCGCCGGGTATTTAATGTTCGGCTCCGCCCGAACTTAGACTTTCTTACTTGTTGTTTTTGAAACCGTTACTGGGCGCAGTTTCGTTTGTTTTTCTATTTTCGCTGAAGTGGTGGTTACTAGTGCGTTTTATCATCAATTTTGCTAGTGACTGAATTCATTTCATTTGCAATTGTGGTACTGTGCACATCGAAAATGCCAAAGGGTAAAGAATTAACTACAGCTGAAAAAAAGATTATTTTACACCTTCACAATGAAGGCAAACCTACGAGATATATTTGTAATATGTTTAGTCGATGTCGCCAAACGATCGAAAACGTAATTCAACGGTGTAAACAACGCGGTAATTTAGAAAATATAACGCGTGTTGGTCGACCAAAGTTGCTGACAGTGAGAGAAGAACGCCAAATATTAAAAGAAAATCGCCAAAACCCACATTTATCAGCCCCAAAAATTAATGACAAAATAAAGGCAACCCTTCACACTCAAGTATCCGATGAGAAGGTGCGCAGAGTACTCAGAAGTAACAATATCCACGGTCGTGCAGCGCGGAAAAAGCCACTAATTACAAAAGTTAATAAAGAAAAGCCATTTCTATTCGCCAACACCTATAAAACAAAAGGTTTTGAATTTTGGAAAACTGTGATCTTTAGTGACGAGAGCAAATACAACATTTTTGGACCGGACGGTCGTCGTATGGTATGGCGGAAGAAAAATGAGGAGCTGCGAATCAAAAATATTAAATCCACTGTTAAGCACGGCGGAGGTTCTGTCATGGTGTGGGGTTGTATGTCGGCTCAGGGAGTTGGAACACTAGTGTTTATAGATGGAACGATGGATAAACATCTTTATTTGTCCATTCTCATGGACAACTTACATTCCAGTGCTGAAAAAATTGGTATGTCAACTAACGAGTTTTTATTTCAACACGACAACGATCCCAAACATACAGCTCATGATGTTAAAATGTGGATACTTTTCAACACAAAACATTTGCCAACACCTCCCAAAGTCCCGATATCAACCCCATAGAAAATATTTGGGCCTATCTCGAAGATAGAGTGCGGGGACACAAAATTTCGTCAAAGAGTGACCTGGAAGCTGTTTTGAACGAAGAATGGGAAAAAATACCTCCTGAATTTTGTCGAAAATTGATAGAATCTATTCCAAGACGCTTGGAGGCGGTTTCCAAAAATAATGGCTATCATACAAAATATTGAATAGATAGAATATCGTATATTTATTCACCACCTAGTCAAAAGCAAAATACTTTTGTGAGCAATGAATTATGATTTTTTTAAGTTTTGTTACGTTTACCTGAAAAA
>NW_023458556.1:77189026-77190118 GCF_013731165.1 Rhagoletis pomonella
TATCTTTATCTTTATCTTTATCTTTGTCTTTATCTTTATCTTTATCTTTGTCTTTATCTTTATCTTTATCTTTATCTTTATCTTTATCTTTATCTTCATCGTCATCTTTATCTTCATCGTCATCTTTATCTTCATCGTCATCTTCATCTTATCTTTATATTTGTTTTTGATTATATTCTTGTCTTTGCATTAGGCTTTTCCCGCCCAATTGGTGTTTAACGCAGCTATTCGTTTTCTATACCCGTCATATGCTACCTGTACCGTGGCGTTAAATATTTATCGCAAACATAACGGAGCTATAATAATAAGATTTGCTTCAATAATTTGAGTTTCACTTTTTAAACAGGTGGCCACCCTCTTCAGGCACCTCAAAAATATTTTAATTGTGTTTCTGTAAGCTCTTTCTGTACTGTATAATATTTTAAGCGTAAGACTTTTGTATAATTTAACTAAATTTTACTTTTGAAACAGGTGGCAACCCTCCTACATTTAGCTAGAAAATACAACTTACTCAAAACCATTTCTTTTGATACCCATATTGGGATAATTCGTTTAACTTAATAAATAAGATTAAGAAGTTTCACTTCAAAAAAATATCACCAACTTTCACACTTCAAACTTGCACCTTATTATACTAGAATGAATGGGCTACAAAAATGTTAACCGTAAACATGCCTACTAATTCTGAACAAAAACGGTGAAAATTTGATGAAACTTTGTTGATTTTTTTCAATCTTTTAAGAAAAAAAAATAAATACCGGGTGACCGTGTAATTTTGTCAAAGATGAAGACAATAATGATAAAAATTAATACATGATAAAAATTAATCACTATCAACTTAAATTTTGCCATTACGAAAAAATTGAGCGCCACCCATATTGTTATAATGCCTGAAGAATGTAGACGCAGTACAAAGTCATCTAATAGATCACGATAGGGCAGATCAGCACGAATGGGCATAGAGAGAGGCACAGTTTTGAAAAAACACAAGTCCGAATTGAAGTAGAATATGGGCCGGTTGAAGAGCCTCTGTTGGGATTCGAACGCCTCCCAGCGAATACTTGAAACAGGAAACACATATTTTGTTTTCAA
>NW_023458556.1:77190218-77226060 GCF_013731165.1 Rhagoletis pomonella
AAAATTTTTTTTTTTTAATTCATAAAATTCCGTTTTGGATTTTTTATGAATTTAAAAAATAAAAAAATTTAATATTTTAGGCAAAAAATTGTTTTTTCTTCATACATTTACTTTTACCGGCAAAACTGTTGATTATATAGAAAAACGTTATATGAACAGATTAAAGGAATTGTAATTTTTAATTTTTTGAGCAAAATCGGACTAGTGGTTCTCGAGTTATGTCAAAAAAAAGACCACCAAAGGTGACAATTTCCCCTATATGATAGTTACTAACTTCAAATCGATATATCTCGATTCCTAGACGTGACCCAGCGAAACGCCGGGACACGTATAACTTCTTTTTTACCGATATAACTTTCCCCGGTAGTTTGAACCCTTCCCGATCACTGACCCCTACCATTTGTCTGACAGTGTTATTAATAAAAACTAAATTTTTGGAGGTTTTTTCAAATCGGTCCAGCTCACGTAAATCTTAATATTTTTGCGAGATATATTGGTGGAAGTCTTAAAATATAATAGATTTTATAATTCCAGTGGAAAAACAGTACAGATTTTTTTTGTATGGGGAGTGATGCAGTGTAATGTATATATATGTACATGTACATACGGTAGTGGTCATGTCATTTGCAATCAAATTCAAAAGATTTTGTTTCCCACTTATGCTTATTTATTTATTTAAAAGAATTTTCAATTTAAATACAATTCATTCCCTAACAAAACTCATACATATGTATATGTACCCAATAAACATTGGGCTTAGTTAACAATTCGAAAATCATTGGAAAACAAATACTTTTTTCCAGTCTCACCTTCGATAACTAATATGGAATAGGTTAGTATTCGATTCGAGAACTAGGCCATTCTCCAGCAAAACGGAACCGTCGTTATTCAATGTATTTTTCCTTCGTTAAAAATTCGAAATCTAGCCCATTATCGAATTGAAATTTTAATGAGAGAAAGTGATTTTCTAATATTTCCCTTCGAGAATGAGCTGGATTTCACTTTCTCTCTTGTTGCTATGGCTTTAATTTTTTTTCGAACCCATCTCGAGTGTATTACCAATATACTATGAACCATGATAAAAACATTTCAAGGTAAATTCATTCTCTCAATTCGTCGGCCATGATTTTTTTCTGCCGTTTGCCAACATTTTAAAATCATATAAAATTGAAAATAAACAAATTAAATTGTTCATAATTGTTGTTGTTTGAGATTGAAAATGAGAATGTGTGTGTGAGTTTGAGTTTTGATTTTGAAATTATATTGTTGGCAAACGTCAGACTGCCTCTCAATGGTTTTACCTTGTTATGTTTTTATGATGCTATGAACGTTGGAAAATTATGGTTGGTTATGAGTTAGTTTCAAGTTCGATATGCATATTGGATATCGAAGGTAATTTTCGAACGTTCACCAAAATGTTTATAGGGTATATAGAGTTATGTACATAAACGCAAATTAAAAACTTTTGTAGAAAACTATAAAAAAAATTTAACAAATGTTAGTCCAAATTTAAAACTTTTTTGTCAAAGGTGTTAGAAGTATTTGAGTATACAGTTTTATAGCTCATTCAATTTCAGTATAATAATGTGCAAGTTACAAGTGGCTAGAAATTAGTATTGATTTTTTTACAACTTTATTTGCCGAAGGTGTTGCGGTTTTCTTCCACATAAAAATTAATAGTATTTATTGTATGGAATGAAATGCGACAAAAAAATTCTACAAATCAACGTTAATTTCTAGACACTTGCGTATTATTATACTAAAATGGTAAGGACTACAAAATTGCACACCCAAAAACTTCTAATACTTTGCCACAAGTTTGAAATTGTTATGAAAATTTGAATTATTTTTTTAGTTTTCTATAAACTTTTAAACTTTGGTTTATGTGTATACAGTTCATTCACTAATAAAACCCATGTTAGTGAATGAACTGTATTCAATATCTTTTTGAATTAGGCTGCAAATCATATGACCACCACCGTATGTGAAAGAGGAAGTATTAAAAAAATATATATATGTATGTATGCACATATTATGATGTATTTTCATGAACAGGTTGTGAAATGGATAACAATTGCTAAATTGAAGAAAAAATCATGAAGCGGAGTTTTGCAATTAATACAAAGGCGAATGGGTAAAAGCGAAATCTGGACGATTTTTTCCCAAATTTTAAAAGACGACGGAACAATTTTAAATGGATATGTTTGCTGCCGCACTTGCAAAAAAATATTGAAGTATGATGACAAGTATTCATCGGATCTGAACCGTCGCAATTGCTTCAATTTAGCTTCACAAAATACATCTTCCAAACAAGTAAATGCAGAAGATAAACAACAAGCTATAAACGCATGTACAACACGGATAATTGAAGACTGTCGTCCTTTTACTGCCATTGAAGGTTCAGGATTTCGGAAAATGGTGCATTTATTTATTAAAATTGGTTCACGTTATGGGGAAAATGTTGACATGGATTATTTGCTTCCTAACACACCAACACTTTCACGCCGCATAACGAAAACAGTCCAAGAAAAGAAGAGCGAAGTGAAATCAAAAATTTCTAAAATAGTTAGTGATGGTGAATCGTCTATAACCATTGTTCTTTGGCAAGATAATTACTTGAAAAGAAACTTTTTATGCGCCACTCTGCATTTTCAAGAGAACTTTAAAATGTGTGATATGGTTCTTGGGATGAAGTCCATAGATTTTATGCGTAGTAGTGGCCAGAATATTCATTGCAAATTGCAAAGATTACTGAGTGAATTTGGCGTGGATGATTTGAAAAACACCGTTTTTGTTACGGACAGAGGAAGTAATGAAATAAAGGCTCTGGAAAACTGGCCAGATTGAATAGCTCAAGTCATTTATTTTCCAATGTTCTGGACTCTTCGATGGAATGTACAGGCGAATTAACACAGCTTATTAATTCCTGCAAAAAGGTTGTCAAATATCTTAAAAAGCGGGCCTACAACACTTATTGCAATTTTCACTGAAAAGCCATTGCCCAACACGATGGAACTCACATTATGAAATGTTTAAATCAATCACAGAAAGCTGAATAAAAGTAGATGAAGTTCTCGCCAATAGCTCTGAAGCACTTGGATTATCAAGCACAAATATTTTAATACTGCAATGCTTCGTTGAGCTACGCGCTAATTTCGAAGTAGTTTTAAAAAAACTTCAGGGATGTAGTTTCCCTTCAATATGTTTCATTATTCCATCCATAAACCCGCATAAAAGAAATTTGTACAGTTCAGGTGAATGATGTTCAAGCAATTTCAGCATTGAAGACAAACATTTTGAGAAAATTAGACGAAACCTAGCTTTCAAATTTAAGTATCTGGCAGAAAACAGCCTTCTTTTTGTATCATCCAACAATTTGTGAACAATAAATGATTTGGATGAAATACAAGAGTTCTGCATTAATGATCTTATGAACAAAATGAGTCTCGATCTACATTACCGCACTCAACATCGAATTTTTCATCACCAGTTACATTATCCAACATAACACTTTTATCTACACCCTCTCCAATGAATTTGTTACCATCAATGTAATACCAACATCGATTTCACCAATGTCCGTCAGTAATGCCGCCTCAAGTGAAACTCATTAAAATGTTTCACCAAATCCAAGCAATTCTCCAAGTACTCCACTAAACAGAGAGGTGCAATTCTTTTTTCCGAATTTATTCAGGCGCTCAATGGCGTCAGCACCAGAGTGTGCGAGAGAAGAAGTGCCACGCTACAGTATGGAAAACGTAATGATCGATGAGCATTTTGATGTAATGCAATGGTGGAGAACTAACTCTCGAAAATATCCAAGATTGGCAAAGCTAGCGGGGCGCATTCTCTCAATTCCAGCAAGCAGTGCTGCTTCGGAGCGAGTATTTTGACAGGAAATATTATTACTGAAAAGCGGAATAGACTAGCCCCTAACACAGTTGACAACATTTTATTTTTAAATTCTTTTTACAAAAATAATTATTTTGAATAAAATTCGAAACTAAAAAATACATAAGTATGTATGTACATATATATTTCATTAATTTCTTTAATATAATTTAAATGGGAAAATAAATAAAAAAACATGAAGTTAAAAACACAATTTATTTCCTTTTTTTATATATACATTTTTTAGAAAAATTTTAATTCACATTTTCTGTGATTTCTGGCAATAACTGAAAAGTTACGCAAAAACATATTTGGTAATTATTTTCAAAATTAATCTTTGGACATTTTTTAAATCTCATGTTCGTGTCCAGCGAGCCAAAATTAGTTTAAAAAAGAAATATCTTTTTATTTTGTACTTTTTTCCTTTTTAAGTATTTTAAAGTGCGCATGTACATGCGCACTCTTAAATCATACTTATTTCCCTCAGCTCTTTGCACATCACGCCAAGGAGAGTTGAAGTTTGCGCGCGTCATGCATGTTGTTAAGTATGAGTATGATAGATACCTCTTGCTTAAGGATGGATATGATGTTCGAGGGCATCTATATATAAATACGCCACAAGAAAATTTTGCAATCCCTTTTTTGGAGGCACCGTTCGTTCGATTTCAATGAAACATACACCGATTTAAAGGATATAACTTCGTCTAATCCAGAAATGTTAATCCCCATATATAGGGGGCGTGGCATCTGACTTATAGACTAAAATGTGAAAACCACTATATCTCTAAAACCAATTATGCTGGAGAACTGAAACTTAGCACAGATGCATAGATTGTGAAAAAATGTAGGTACTGGAAAAGTGGGCGTGGCACTTCCCATACAAACTGAAATTCTCATACCGCTTATCTCTGGAACCGCCTAAGCTAACGTCCTGAAATTTGACACAGCAACATATGTTGTCAATACCGTACTTACGGCGAAAAGTGATAGATTTTGGAAAAGGGGGCGTGGCACCGCCCATACAAACTGAAATTCTCATATCGCTTATCTCTGGAACCGCCTATGCTAACGTCATAAAATTTCACACAGCAACATACGTATGTTACGTTGTCAATACCATACTTATGGGGAAATATGGTCGATTTTGGAAAAGGGGGCGTGACCCCGCTCATATAAACTGAAATTTTCATATCACTTTTCACTGCAATCGCCTATGCCAACGTCCCAAAAATTGATACAGAAACATAGCAGTGCCGTAATTACGGCGAAAAGTGGTAGATTTTGGAAAAGAGGGCGTGGCACCGCCCATACAAACTGAAATTCTTATATCGCTTATTTATGGAACCACTTATGCTAACGTCCTGAAATTTTACACAGCTATTTTTTATATCAATACCGTACTTACGGCGAAGAGTGGTAGATTTTGGAAAGGAGGGCGTTGCAACGCCCATACAAACTGAAATTCTCATATCGCTTATCTCTGGAACCACTTATGCTAACGTCGTGAAATTGGACACTGCAACATATGTTGTCAATACCGTACTTACGGCGAAAAGTGGTAGATTTTGGAAAAGGGGGCGTGGCACCTCACATGAAAACTGAAATTTTCATATCGCTTATCTCTGGAACCACTTATGCTAACGTCCCGCAAATTGACACAGCAGCATAGGTTGTCAATACCGTACTTACGGCGAAAAGTGGTAGATTTTGGAAAAGAGGGCGTGGCACCGCCCATACAAACTGAAATTCTTATATCGCTTATCTATGGAACCGCCTATGCAAACGTCATAAAATTTCGCACAGCAACATATGTTGTCAATACCATAAATACGGCGAAAAGAGGTAGATTTAAAAAAAGTGGGCGTGGCACCGCCCACATAAACTGAAATTCTTATACCGCTTATCTCTGGAACCGCTTAAGCTAACGTCCTGAAATTTGGCATAGCTATTTATGATATCAATAACGTACTTATGGTGAAAAGTGGTAGATAATGGGAAAGGGGGGTGTGGCACTGCCCACAAAAACTGAAATTCTCATATCGCCTTTGGAACCACTTATGCTAACGTCCTGAAATTTTACACAGCTATTTATGATATCAATACCGTACTTTCGGTGAAGAGTGGTAGATTTTAGAAAGGAGGGTGTGGCACCGCCCATACAATCGGTTATCTCTGGAACCACTTATTATAAGGTAATGGAAATTTATACACCTATTTTATACACATATGTATAAAATCGCAAGAATCATTCAATTGGGAGCCATTTTCTATCAGATTTTAAAATCGCATTGAATGATTGTTGTTTTGTGCAAAAGTTTTTAGAAGGATCAGTGTGTTTGCCTTCCGATAGGTGGCGCAGGGATTGAGAGCTATCCTAAAAAATCATATTTAGGATCAGATTTGTTTCACTTTTAGAACACATATTAGTAACATAAAATTTGGTTAAACTTGGTAGCCCAATTGTGTGATTAAAAAATATTGGGCTTTAGCCCAGTCTTGATAAAACCCGTGTGAAACCGCCGTTAGAGAAGGAAATATTATCTTTTGTTGTAAACCTTCAAGATAATTTCTCTACCGAATTTCGACAACTGGGCGATACTAGTTTCAGTAAATATCAATGCATATAAGTAGAACAAATTATGGATGGTGAGTGGGATATACTTAGTTTGATCATACTCGCTGCGCTTCTCTGATAGCAATGCCCTAACTAGTAGGCGAAAACAGCATTTACAAATTTCGGGTTGAGTGGAATTATTCACATGATGCAATGAATATTGTAGATAAAACTCTGTTGTGCGGAGGATCAAACTTGTTGCGGATGGTATGAGTATGATGAGGGCGGCGTATTGATACCCAGCAAACAATTAGGTTTGATATACATTTGAGAATGATTTAAACTCAAAACCCTTCCTCAAATGTCAAATGTTTGAACATGATTTGATATTGATTTGAAAATAACCGATTTCTCAATAGAAAGGGGAGCTTGATCTCCAATCAATTTGAGAGGTTATTTATCAATTGTACTTCAAATGTGGAAATAAACTTTATCATAGAAAATGTATATTTCACAGGGTACGAAAATAAACTATATTGTACGTTACTATTTCGTTTCGTTTATTACTTCAACAGTTCGGTACAATACGATAACAAAACGGCTGAGTTCACTTTGGCGATAGTACACTAGAGTAGTTTAGTAGTTACAGACGAAACAACAAACGAAATGAATCGTGCAGAGAAAAATATATGTATGTATGTACACATATGTAATAACTAAACACAAAACGAATGGCTGCAATGAATAAAAAAAAATAAAATTTTTTTTTAATTGAATTGGATATGAAAATTTACAGAAAAAAATATTTTTCACGTAATTGAAACGTTTGCATACATACAAAACGTACCCTATGGCACAATTGTCACAAACGAAAAGCAAACGTTTCTCGTTGGGGAAAATGACAGTGAATCTTACAATTTGTTTCTGACTATGTACAAAACTGTACAAAACGACAAATGATATGATGATCGATGAGCAAATGGGAATTGTTTTGTACAGTTCATTTTCGTACTCTGATATTTCATATTGATTTTTATTCGCGATGTACATACATAACAATAGAATCAATTAAGATAAAGTAATTTCTAATAAGTTCGTTTTGAAGGGCTGATTAAGAAGTTATCCGCGAAAACATCAAATCCGCTTTTTGAATTGAATTTAATTTTATACTTACAATTTTTGATTTAACTGTGCTTTTTTATATCATTTGACACTTGCCATCAGTGTTGCCAGAACATTTTGGGCCGATCGGCTAAAAACGGCTAAAATGTTTCAACTTATGTTTTATTTAAATATATCACAAGTAGAAAGACGAGTAAATTCATTAAATAAATCTTAAAAATAGAGACTGTTAAATTCATTACAAATTATTTTTGCTTAACAAAGGAAACTGTCGTTATATGTTTGTAGTTAAGCTTTACATCAGAGGTCATGTTTGTATTACTTAAATACAAAAAAAAAAATCTTACAAACTTATGACGTTTTCTTTTTTATTGAAAAAGTTTGCCTTTTTATATTATAACATTTGCTCTACACCTTTTCCAACAGTATTTCAGAAAAACACAAATGTATTTCAGAAAAGGCCAAACGTATTTCAGAAAACCTCAAATGTATTTCAGAAAAGCGCAAATGTATTTCAGAAAAACACAAATGTATTTCAGAAAAACGCAATTGTATTTCAGAAAAGGCCAAATGTATTTCAGAAAACCTCAATTGTATTTCAGAAAAGCGCATAAGTATTTCAGAAAAACACAAATGTATATCAGAAAAACGCAATTGTATTTCAGAAAAGGCCAAATGTATTTCAGAAAACCTCAAATGTAATACATTTGTGTTTTTCTGAAATACTGTTGGAAAAGGTGTAGATTATTTTATGCCCTTCAAAATGTCTATATGAGTAGAAAGTATTGCACTTTTGCATAGTCGGAGAGCAATAGTTTAAGAAATGAACACGTAAAGCCGTGAAAGGGCTGAAGCAACATTATTTCGAGAAAAGACAACGCCATTGATTTACATACATACATATGTATGTACAATGTATATCGAAAAACCCGGTCGCTATTTATGTTTTTAACAATTAAAAAATTTAATTTTATTTTGATGTCCATATATTCGTAACGTTCCCGTTTTTAATGGCCTCTCTGCACATGCCTGGTACAATTATTCACATATATTATCTTCCCAGATAGTTTTGCTTTATTTCGTTATTTTCTAAGTGTTGCGAATAAAGCTTCACACTTAAATTTAAGACATTCCTAACAAAAATTTTATGAAGCAAATCCCCGCTGCGTCCATCTTTGGAAAAAATAAAGTGACCCAAATATAAAGTGGGCCGCGACATTTTAGCAAGTTTTGGCAAATAATAAACATTAAATAAACTAAGGAAAAATAAGTTTATTTAATGTATATTACTTTCTTATAAAATCATAGTTGAATACTTGACATACACCATATAAATCCAAACTTCAAACTTTGTGCAAAAATTATGAAAACTTCAAAATTTCGCCAAAATGTGTAACTTTTTAATCCACATCTTTAGAAAAATTATGGAATTCAGTTGTATTGTCTATTAAATTTTATTATATGGTGCAAATTTGGAGTAGCTAGGTCCTATCGTTGATTTTTGGCATTTTTTGTATTTCGGTGTTACGCATTTTCTCCATACAAAGTATGTTCTAGCATTTTTTATATGGGGAAAAAATGCGGAGCTCCGTCAACAAAAAAATTGCCAAAACTCAACGGCATGTGCTAGTTACTTTAAATATGCACTGATTAAAAACGTACAAATTTTGGTGAAAATTTGCAGAACTTTCATAATTTTTGCACAACGTATGAAATTTGGATCTAAATGGTGGGCAACACTGCTTGCCATGTTTCTTCAAATCAGTCCCAAATGAATTTCAAATGTAAAATGTAAACCTCGTTTTCAATTTGAGAATCCTTCTACACCTTTTCAAGTTTATAATGAGAAAATACAAATAGATAATGAGAAATGAAAATTCATATTGAGAAAATACAAATTGATAATGAGAAATGTAAGCTCATATTGAGAAAGTACAAATTTATAATGAGAAATGTAAATTCATATTGAGAATATATAATCTGATAACGAGAAACGTAAATTGATATTGAGAAAATACAAATTGATAATGAGAAATATAAATTCATATTGAGAAAATACAAATTGATAATGAGAAATGTAAATTGATTTTGAGTATATATAAATTGATAATGAGCAAACGTAAATTCATAATGAGAAAATACGTACACTCAGGGCTATCGCTGGGTCGTTACCGAAGATACGGAAGCAAAACCAAGAGGTGTAAGCGACCGAAAAAGCTGACTGAAGACAACGTGATGACTATGTTATCCTGGCTTGAAGGTGACTGTAGTTTTACCCTTGGAAAATTAAAAAGAAAAGTACAAAACCAGTTTAATGTATAATTGAGCACCACCCACAGTGGCAAATTATCTCGAGGGCAATCTGTACAGTTGCAAAAAAGTCCATACGCAACCAATAACCACGAACTCGCAGGATAAGAAATTAAAACGAGCCGAAAGTGGTAAACAAATAGCGTGGAAGGATGAAACAAATTTTAATTTGTTTTGCCGAATGTCACGTGGCCGATAAAAAAAATTTACCTCCGCGCCACTCTACAGCTCCCTGCTTCCAGAGGGCCAAACGTCCACTTTATTGATGCAATAACCACAACTGAAGTGTTACACATAAAAAGGCAAACGGGGGCGCTCACACACAGCGGGGGTGTAAATGCGTTGTCCAACTTTAATTTCGGGTTGTATATATTATAAATTTTTTTGGCAGTGTCCTTTGATGCTTGCTTTAATTCAACTAATATCGCGACATTAGCTCGCAGACTCCAGAGTAAAGTACTTGTAGCTCTCCATTGATATAATTTTTTATGTTCTCATTATCAATTTACATTTTCTCATAAGGAATTTTCGTTTTCTCATTATCAATCTATATATTCTCATTTTGAACTTACATTCCTCATTATCAGTTTATATATTCTCAATATGAATTTATATTTCCCATTATCAATTTTTATATTCTCATTATGATTTTATATTTCTCATTATCAACTTATATATTCTCAATATAAATTTACATTTCTCATTATGAAGTTGTACTTTCTCAAGATGAATTTACGCTTCTCATTATCAATTTGGGATTTCTCAATATGAATTTACATTTTCTCATTATAAACTTGAAAAGGTGTAGAGAAAATTTTTTTGAAGCATTTTACAGGTATATGTAACGTTATAAGGACTAGTAGTTATAAAAATATTTAGATCGTTTCGACGTAATTTCCGAATTCGCTTTTAGTTAAGATGTTTTTGGAATAAAATTTACGCTCAAGATCGCAGAATATTTTATCTTTAAAAGTTGGTTTATTCTGAAAGCACACCTCTTGCTAAGGCATCAAATTATTCGTAATTGTTTGCAGAATACAATACATGCTTAAAAAGTTCTGAAAATTAAATGCTTCAAAAACTATACGCGATAAACCGAAAATTTTGAAAATTGTGAAATGTGGAGTTACAGACTTTGAGTTACTTGCCATTTCGTTATTTTTGAATGCACACTTTTCTTACTTACTACATATGAAGTGTACACATAAATGCTAAATTCCCATTAAATTTCAAATCAGAATATGGTGTGCTTCAAAAGTTATGACATAATTAATTGTGCCCCTCTTAAAAATTACATAAAAAATTCACTTGTTTTCATTATTATTTTTTAATTTAAACACCTATAATTCAAAAGTTATGCAGCAAATTAATTCAAATTTTTTTGAGGCAACCAGCTTGATATACATAGTTTACGACAGTGAAAATAGAGCTAAATAACACCATATGCGTACATCAGAGTGGTGGCGTTTCCCTGATTTAGACGTACTTATATCCAAAATATGCTGAGTGGCGGGGAATATCAAAATACAATGTTGGGCGTTTCGATTCATGAAGCTTTTATGATTAGGCGAAAACATGATTATGAATCGTAATATATGTACAGAGTTTCATTGAAATACATGTGTTCGGTATAGAAGCTTCATACTTTAATATGCCGGAACGATTACACTACTATGAGTAGGCGCTTAAAGTGCGGAGTGCCTTATATAACCAAATAGAACTATCTCAAGATTACTACCTTGTAGTGCAATTAAAAATTCTATATATTCTTTAACATATTGCTTATTTGCTTCAATAGTGCCTGCATTTTTTTGTAAGCGAGCGACAAAAGAACGCTCAACGCGGGTAGAATTTCCATTTAGCTACTTAAGCAACCCTGTTGGTAGCTGGCAAGAAACAAGTGATTAGTTTAACGGGATTTAGATACAAAAACCAATTTAAATGAGTAATTATGCGAGATATTTGCGTAATATATACACTTATTTAAAATGTAAGTCACGTATATAAGGAAACAAAAATGTTGCTCTCCACTATCCCATTAACAATTCACAATAGAGCAGTTTCTTCACTTAACACTACCCTTCAGGTCGCGTATTTTTAAACCGACCTGGCTGAACTCGGATAAATAGCCGAATTTGTGTTGTTGCTTTGCGTGTATTTCGTCATTTAAGCGAGTGTTCTTTTGTAGCTCGGTTGCAAAACTTTGTGTCATAACTCAAAAAAGGGATACTCGAGAAAAACGGCTTTGAAGTTTTAAACACAATATAACCAGTAAACAACCTTCAGTGAATTTGGCGAAACAAAAAATAATTAACTCCAAATAGTTTCAAAAAGTATAGTGTAAAACGAAATTTATTGAATCATTCCACATAAAATGGTATACATATATGACTCATTTTCTAAACGATTTAAATAAAACGCATTTCATAACCTTTTTTGTGCAAACGGCATTTGCGAATTGATAGAAAAGTACTACGAATTGTAAATTTTTGTTAACTATGAGGTGAATGAAAATTTTCAACCCGGCCTGACGGTTTTGAAGAATTTGTTTGTTCTAATTTTATTACTAAGGCGTCTAATAAATGCATGGCTTTAGTTCTTGAAGAATAAATGTCAGTAAAGACAAGTCTTTTTTGTATAATTTCTGATTTTAATTGCTCAACTTCTTTTGCACCAGAGCAACTGTCAAAAATTTCCAGCAGTACAAAGTTACGAATTGGCACAGCAGAGATATAAAATTTTCTCGTCTTAATAAAAAATCTTTCCAATATGGAACTTTTCTACTAATTGACATGAAATTATTATCTCAACGCTCGGAGCGCTGCCACTGAGAGCCTTTGCCAACTGATAAAAAAGAAAAAATTTGGAAAGACCAAACGAAAATTTTGAGATTTCTCGTTGTGAATACGAATGCCATAGTTTTTACCTAGCTCGTGGGACTACGCAAAATTTTGACAGCTTGTAAATATGTATACACATAAAGTTGTTGGCGGTAATAAAGAGTCAAAATCAAAATGGAGAAAAGAACAAAAAGCGTACGTTAGTTGTCAGTTATAAAATAAATCCAATTTATTTGCGAATATTTGTTTATTCTATTTATTGAAAAGCAACCACGTGGAAAACCTTGTGTTAATTATATTGATAACAGAACCTGGCAGTTCGCACGTTGTCTAAATTCTCAAGTAACATAAAATCCACAAAAGAATGCATTGCTTGTATTACCATCAATACGCCATGTATAAATTTTAACAACACACAAAAATAAAGCTTTCGCACGAGCAGCACACAACCCTGAAATCTAAGAAAAAGTCTGAGGAAGGCCATTAAACAGCAGCACACAACCCCGTGCCTTCCTCAGGAGTGAATATAACTACAACAACAACCCAAAAAGGTTGGTTACTGTCTATACTGTGGTTTTAAATTTACATATACTCCCATAGTAAAAATGAATGCATATTTTGGTCTAGTGAAATACTGGTAATCAATACAGCTATGAAACTTTTACTCCACATGGAAGAAAACGTAGCGGTATTTTTTGATTATTTCTAATTATGTTTAATTAACAATTACCAGATTTCGAAGGGAAATTAAAATATCCATTAATACAACCATTGACAAATAATCATAATGATTCCTAATACTAATCGTATTTTACAGCTCTGCGTTGCATATCTGTACATACATACATATCTTTAAAAATTGCTAATCATTAGAGTCCGTATCGGCACAAAATTAAGCATCGGCATCGGCCTTTTTTCGCCGATTCTTTGCCGATTATTTGGAATTTATTTTCCCATGTTCAGGTGAAGCGACAGACAACAACCAACATCAAAAAACATTTGATTAATTTTTTCTGGTTGAAGGTATTTTACATTTTTTCCTTACAAAAGTTTGTTCGACAATTTTCTTTTATATGGACTCTGCCAGCAAAAAAATTTCCAAAAATTAACGGGACAGCTTGAAACTTGCACTTCATTATACTCGAATTAAATGGTCTACAAAACTGCATACCAAAATTCTGAGTTTGAAATTTCGGTGAAAATAAGCAAAATTTTTCTAATTTTTGTACACAGCTTGAAATCTGAATTTATATGGTGTTTGTTGTATACCAGCTAGACTTTTATAAAAATAAATAATAAACATTAAATAAACAAAAGACAAATGCCAAATGCCAAAACCGGTCAAAATATCGCAATTCTTTTATTTTGTGGACCACTATATGTATGTATGTACATTAGAGTGGTCCAAAAACAGTTAAGTCGGAATTGTAATGCTCTCACCCCCTAGGATTATACTATATCGAAAAAAGTATGCCCCTATTTTTTTATTTTGAAATCAAAAAATATTTAGAGGTCGCTCAAAGCGCTCAAAGTTTTCCATGTATTTTTATATGGCAAACATACATTTTTTCGTAGAAATGGTATAGAATTCTTGAAAGTCAATATTTTTCGATGGGAAAACTCTGGTTCTCTTCAGGAGACTTTCAATAATAATACCCAATTGTTTATTTAGCCATTTTTTAATACTAACGATTTTTTATTGGTCACCCCCTTACATTTTTCGGGGTTTTTGGCGGACCTATAAATTATAGTTGCAATAAAAATATGGTTAACTACCCAATTGGGTATTATTATAAACAGATAAACAGAGTTTTCTGGTAGAAAAATATTGATTTTTAACTATTCTATACCATTTCTACGAAGTGTTTTTTCCCCCATATAAAATACATGGAAAACTTTGGGCGCTTTGAGTGACCTGTAAATATTTTTTGATTTCAAAATAAAAAAAAATAAGGGTATATTTTTTTCGGTATAGAACAATCCTAGGGGGTGAGAGCATAAAAATTCCGACTTTACTTTTTCACATGCGTTTTTGGACCACCCTAATGCATATACATACCTAGCACATAAGTTCTTATGCATTGAGTACAAAAGTACATTAGACTGCATCACCAAAAAAAGTTGCGTTTGCGTTGCGATTACAAAATATATTATATTTTAAGACGTCCACCAAAATATTTCGGAAAAATATTAAGATTTAAGTGAGCTTAAAGATTTTTTTTTTGAAAAAATCCCCTCAAATGACAAAACGGTTTAAGCTTAAAATATTTGCATAAAAATATTTTTAAAAAAAATTTAAAAAAAATTTTGAACGGAATCGTATGAGATGTACGTACATGTGTATGTAAAGTTGCATAACAAGCCAATTAATACAATTATTTGTTTTCTTTTGTTTTGTTAACTCCGTTAAATTAACTGATTTGTAATTTTTTATGGAATCGGGATCAGCATCGGCATCGGCCGATTCTTTCCCCATAAGCCGATTAATCGGCATCGGCATCGGTACCTGAAAAAAAAATTGGAATCGGTCGGACTCTACTAATCATTATCCTTTGTACTTTTGCAGAATCTGTCGCCTTCAACACCAGGCACCGATACACCTTTATGTTTGATACCACGGCCTGTTGGAGGCATTACACAGGAGCAGCTGTCTGTAATTTCACGTTTTGCGATGGCCTCCGTTGGCTCACAGGGCACCGTAGGTGGACTTATTGTGGCCGGTATTGTAAGTTTATATGAGTCTCGTTGTAGCCTAAAAACGCGTGTTTTCTATCTATTTATATATATTTTGTAATAGATGTTGAAGACAATAGGTTGGAGAGTATTACTAGGAGTCGGAGCTTTATACGGTTGTATATACTTGTATGAGCGCTTATCTTGGACAAATTCAGCGAAGGAACGCGCCTTTAAATCACAATATGTGCGTCATGCAACTAAAAAGTTAAAAATGATAGTCGATCTAACGTCGGCAAATTGCAGCCACCAAGTGCAACAGTAAGTTTTATATACTGTTTTTATTTGATTGAATAATGGTAAATACAAGTGTTTAATTTTGCAGGGAATTATCAAGTACCTTTGCTCGGTTGTGTCGTTTGGTTGATAATGCCACAACAGACATGAACGAAGAACTAAAAAGCCTTGAATCACAACTAGCAGTTCTTGAATCGAATCAAAAGCAGCTTAAACTGTTGCGCAACAAGGCTAACTATATTCAAAATGAACTAGATATTTTCGAAAACAATTACATTAGGCAAAACTAATTTTAATTAAAAAATGCATGCGTTTAACGCATTGATGTAAGATTGATGGAGAATATGACTATTAACAGATTGGAAGTGGCGTATAGTAAAATTAACAATTGTAAAGCAAAAATAATTCAACAAACACTTACACTGATGTAAAATTTCATAGTTACTATCAAAAGACCCAATCGAAAGCATTGGACAAGTTTTGTATTTACTAAAATGTGTCAAGCACTCCTCTTGTAGATAATGCTTAATATTGTCATTAACAGAGTTGTATGGTTACCCTTATACTTTCATAAATCCATATTTGAATTTTTGTGCAACTCCTATGTATTTGATTATGTTGCTCATATTTATGTATTTTACTTTAATAATTATTTTTCTACTGTGACCCAGGGTCCGCAGCATTTGGCAATTTGGTAATTTTGTTATGACCGATACTTCTTTAAAAATATATTGTTTTTGTTATGGCAAAACTCAAAGCAAAAAAAAAAATCTTGTTTAATTTATTAAAATGTTTACTAAGTGGATAAACAGTCGAATTAAATAATTTACGAATAAAAAATCACAAAATTCAAAACAGCGTACAATTTTAATACCCAGCTAGCCTTTAGATTCTCAAATGCCGTTTATTACATGCCTATTTATCGACTGTCATTCAAAGCGATAAGCGTGTTTAGAACTGTTTGCTTGTGCATAATATTCCGCTATTCCCAACCAATAATAATTTGCTCTTAAATTGTTATTGCCTTTTGCATCTCATTTCTACACATGTGCGTATATCGAAGGCCCGAGCTAATTTATCTCAACTGGTTGTTGTTGGCCACGTCAGTGGCTCCCAGCGAGGAGCTGCTTGCAGAGCATTATGTTATGCTCCTTTACTGGGAGCATCTGGGCCTCGTCATGAAGGTGGTGTTGAGGCGTCATCCGGAGGCATCCTGTCGCAGTTCGTAATGCTGTGTTTTGGCAGGTCTGTAGCTTCATCCACTGCGTCCTGATAGTCCCCGGCGACGATACGGGCGCTGCGTAGTTTAGAACCGGCCGGCCAATTGCCTTGTATGTTGCCAACAACGTTTCTTTATCTTTGCCCCAAGTGCTGCCGGCCAGCGACTTGAGGACATTGTTGCGGCTCTGAACTTTGTTGACAATTGCGGTTGTATGCGCCGAGAAGGAGAGCAGACTGTCGAAGGTAACTCCGAGGATTTTCGGGTTATTCACCGTCGGTATTGTTACGCCATCGACGTGAATACCCAGTGGCAGTCTGACCTCCTTCGTCCAGGTGGTGAAAAGGGTTGCCGAGGATTTCGCAGGGGATAGGGCAAGGCTCCTTGCAGTGAAGAAGCGAGAAAGTCCGGAGAGGTAACCGTTTACTTTCGAGCACAAGTCATCAATTCCATTCCCAGACGCCATGATCGAACAATCGTCAGCATACGAGACTATATTAACACCCTCTGGTGGCTGAGGAAGCTTTGATATGTAGTAATTAAACAGTAGCGGGGACAGGACACCCCCTGTTTAATTTTGCGTGGCTTGCTAGTTTTGTCTCTCAAAATTACTGACGAGTGTCGACCACTCAGGTAATTCGCCGACCACCGTTTGAGTCCCTGTGGGAGTGAGGAGGCCTCTATATCTTCTAGCAGCGTTGAATGACTGACAGTGTCGAACATCAATTCCATTCCCAGACGCCATGATCGAACAATCGTCAGCATACGAGACTATATTAACACCCTCTGGTGGCTGAGGAAGCTTTGATATGTAGTAATTAAACAGTAGCGGGGACAGGACACCCCCTGTTTAATTTTGCGTGGCTTGCTAGTTTTGTCTCTCAAAATTACTGACGAGTGTCGACCACTCAGGTAATTCGCCGACCACCGTTTGAGTCCCTGTGGGAGTGAGGAGGCCTCTATATCTTCTAGCAGCGTTGAATGACTGACAGTGTCGAACGCCTTGGACAGGTCCAACGCTACTAGAATAGTTCTCTCACAGGGGCGGTTTCGGTTTAGGCCACGAGTTATCTGAGTGTTTATGGCGTTAAGTGATGTTGTTGTACTATGCACTTTACGGAACCCATGTTGATGCTTCGCTGGGGTCAGGTGGTTCGTGAAGTACGGGAGCAGCAGGGCCTCGAGTGTATTCGCTACCGGGAGAGTTATCTTGCGATAAGACTCCTTTGTTGGCTGGTTTCCCCGGTTTGAGCAGTGGGACCACTCTCCCCATTTTCCAGATGTCTGGAGTGACGAGAGTGGCCATGGACAGGTTGAGGACCTCCGTTAGCTACGCTACTCCCGCAGGACCCAAATTTTTCAGCATCAACATGAATATTCCGTCGGGTCCAATGGCTTTGGAGGCTTTCGCCTTCCCGATGGCTACCCTTACCTCACCGCTGGTGAAAACAAGAGGCGCACTAGGTTTTGGCATTTTGTGCAGCCTTCTGGTCACTCGACGTTTGGCTTTATCCACCGGAGGATGCAGAATGAACTGCCGGCTAAAATAGCTCGCGCATCTCTCCGGGTCCGACGAAGCGTGGTCACCAAAGTCTATCTCGACTCTGTCATCGCGCTTCGTCGGGTTGGACAACGACCTCACGGTTGACCAAAGCTTGCTCACACCACAGGCGAAGTTGCAGGTCTTCAGATGCTCTTCCCATTTCTTCCGCTTATGTACGTTCACAAGTTGCCGAATCTCCGAATTGAGATCCCTAATGCGGGGATTTCCGGGATCGGCCTGACGAAAGGTATTGGCCCAATGCACGCTTGCTTTGCTTGCTTGACTTTGAGAACTGTCAAACAATTTTTAAAATCTACTAAAATGTATGAAAGTTGGCCTAGTGGCAGCTTTACTTCACTTGCTTGAAGCGCTTTAAAGTATCGATTAGCCGAAATCTCTATTTGACAGCGCGCTGTAGGCTTTTGACAACTCTTGACATTTCAATTTTTCGCGTCGATTTTGCTTGTGTGCAGTTTTTATCGCGTTCTTCATCAATTTTAGGTAAAATAATTTATATTAAACAATTATTTGTTGCTAACAACATTATTTTTTCAGATACCTTGCTTTTTATCGTTCCGGCCACCAGATTCGTTGGTTTTCATAAAGTTTCATTTGCCTGTGCCACTTCCACCCGTGTTTATAAGGCGTAATATTCAACTGGAGGTAAAAGAGTTTATATTAAACAATTATTTGTTATTAATAATATTATTTGTTGCTAACAACAATATTTTTTACAGATACCTTACTTTTTTATCGTTCCGGCTGCTGTATTATCCGATTCTTGTGTGTTGGTTGGTATATCGGAAGCTTTAGTGCAAGATGTTCGAAGAAAAACTTATAGCAGAGATTGAAAAACACAACTGCTTGTGGGACAAACGACAGCTTAGTTACCGCGATCGGGTGAAGAAAGATTTGGCTTGGCGAAATGTAGCTGCTGCTGTGGGACATCCTGGTTAGTATAGAGTTTTTCAAACATATAGCAGTTTTGTAATAGGACGAACCAAATTATAACAAATTTGTGACGAATAATTGTGACGAATACTATATTTTTACTTTACAGAGGAAAACTGCCGAAAGCGATGGAAATCGTTAAGAGACCGATATGGAATAGAATTGAAGGTTGATCAACAACCTAGCGGAAGTGCTGCGTCGTTTAGACGAGCTTGGCCATATTACGAAGCTATGTTGTTTTTGAAAGACACGGTCACGCCCAGACAGTAAGTGTACTTTACATTTGTACAACAAGTATTTATATTTTAAATTGTAATTTTATGTACATATTTTAAGGACAACAACAAACATCGTCTCCCAAACGCCAGAAGTTCTCGGACAAGAACCAGATATACTGGATACTTCCTTTGGATTCCAAATAGGCGAGAGTGGGAACATTATAATAGAAGAGCAAGAAACCACTGCCCCAACGCCGGCTAAGAGACAAAAGAAAAAAAACGATGAGAACGCCGCCTTTAACGATCTAGTCAACGAAGTAAGTCAGTTTGTGGATAGTCAAAAAAAAACACACAACAATTTCTTGGGTGCGATTGGCGAAGTGTTTGAGAAGGTCCCAGAAGAGAGCCGCCTAGATTTTCAAATGGACGTACTTCAATACGTCTATGCTCAATATAAAAATTATAAAAATTGAATTTACGAAATTTAAAAATTTAAATGACATCCAGTTTGAATTCAATTTTGCGAACTTTATATGTAATCTAATTTAGTATGAAATCTGATTTTGATTTTGCGAATTAAATATGTAATCGAATTTAATATGCAATCTCACAGAAAATGCTTGCTATAATTTCATTGTTTCTAATCAAACACAATTGTACATTTTTTTAAGAAAATATTCAGGATATTATTCCAAACGCGTGGTTTTCGATGCAAGTTTACGAGGCTTACGCGGTTACGAGACATTTAAATAAATAACCTGGATATTTTTTTTATAAAAAATTGTACAATTGTGTTTGATTAGAAACAATGAAATTGTAGCAAGCATTTTCGGTGAGATTGCATATTAAATTCGATTACATATTAAATTAGATTACATATTAAGTTCGCAAAATTTAAATCAAACTGGATGTCATTTAAATTTTTAAATTTCCTAAATTCAATTTTTATAATTTTTACATTGAGCATGTTTCGTTGTGAAAATGCACTGAAATATGTAAATGCAAGATCCTATGGACAAGATCCTGAACAGCCCTATTATTTAAAATACTAAAAAGTAGACTGTTTGTAACAACTTTTGTTTTATAAATAGGCAATACTTAAGTACCTTAAAAAGAAACATATTACTTAAAAGACTAAGAAGTATATTGTTTGTAATTCACTTTTGTTTTATAAATACGCCATATTTACAGTGGTCGAAAAATTATAGTCGCACCATATTTGACAAGTTTTAACATTTTTTTTTAAATTTTAGTAAATTTTTCATAAAAATATAGTTAATTCTTTAACAAAGCCCGTGTAAAAAATTCCGTTTTATAAAAAAGTCAAAATTAAAAAATAATATGTTAAAACTTGTCAAATATAGTGGGGCTATAATTTGTTTGCCCACTGTATGTACCTTAAAAAGAAACAAAACAATTAAAAGACTGAAAGGTATATTGTTTGTAACCACTATACTGTTTAAAACGGTTTTAACTTAAAAGACTGAATGAAATATATGTTATGTTAACGCCATTCTTACCTTGAACAAAAATTAATTTAAAAACCTGAAAGATGTGACGACATTTAAAACATTACCAATAAGTGCCCTCATACTGTGAGTTCAAATTTTTGTTTTCTATCTTAAATAATAAAAACAAAGCATATTCAGCGAGTAGTAATTATTTAAATTTTATTGTTAAAAAGATGTGTCTTCAGAGCATCCCTTAAATCATAATTATTTGAACTGCCTCGGTTCGATGACACCCTACTTATTGAGGGCAATGGAACTACTTCGTTTCGCCATGAGCCAGCGATGGTGGCATCCTCTTCGTAGCGATCAACAAAATCGCTTGCTACATAGTTTGCACACGAAAGCTTAATAAAATTATGCAAGACAATACAAGCTTTCACTATTTGTTCTGCATTTTTCGGGGCCATGCATAGCGTCGTTCTCAATATTCTCCATTTGGCAGTGAGTATTCCAAATGCGTTTTCTATAACTCTTCTTGCACGAGAGAGTCTTTTATTGAAATACTCTTGCTCTTCTGGAATACCTCTACCCGGATATGGTCGCATTAAATAACGCCGTAAGGGAAAAGCAGCATCTCCTACTAAATAATGTGGAAATGGCTCGGTTTCTCCTGGGAGAGGCTGATCATGTGGAAGGCCGAGCCTATCATTTTCAATAGCATCTGCCAGTTTTGAAAAGTGGTAGACACCGCCATCGCTTTGACTTCCATATGCTCCGATGTCAACGCAGGTAAAGGTATAATTGGCATCACATACGGCCAAAAGCACGATACTATAATTGCCTTTGTAATTATAGTACATCGACCCTGAATTCGCTGGACAGGTAATATTAATGTGCTTTCCGTCGATGGAACCAACGCAGTTGGGCATATTCCACAGCGACTTGAACTCATTGGAAATACGTCCCCATTCCGTTTCTGACGGGGTCGCCACATACAGGTCAGCTAACAGATCCCATATGGTCATACATGTCTCCAACGTAATCTTCCTGAAAGTCGTCAGGCCGATCCTGTGAACTATTGTGTGGAATTGCCGAGTGCCACCGTGAGCCAAATATCTGCAACAAAAAAATAAAACCAGATACATATATGGAAAATTATACGTATACTATTAAGTAAAACCGATTTTCTCTTACATCAGGGTTATAAATAGTCTGCAGCGGCTCGATATTGGTGTTCTGATTGAATATTTGGTCAGCGAAGCCTCCAGAAATTCGTGCAGCACATTAAATAACGAAAAGGGCATTCTTAATGTCTTGTTAAACTGCTCCTCATCTGCAGCCAAGTTTCTTAATGAACTTTCAAACAATCCATATTTGTGTCGCTCTAAGTACAATTTCCGAACCCAAAATCGGCGCTTCTGTTTTAATCGCAGTTTTAATTTACGCATTTTCGCTAAAATTAGGAAAATTCTCAAAACTTGTTCAGCATTTCGAGTCAACATTTTGTACTGCCAAATGAACCTTTATGAAAACCAACGAATCTGGTGGCCGGAACGATAAAAAGCAAGGTATCTGAAAAAAATAATGTTGTTAGCAACAAATAATTGTTTAATATAAACTCTTTTACCTCCAATTGAATATTACGTCTTATAAACACGGGTGGTGAGTGGCGCAGCCAAATGCAGCTTCACCAAAACCGGAACGATAAAAAAGAAGGTATCTGTAAAAAATAATGTTCTTAGTAACAAATAATTGTTTAATAACATATATTTTAACTAAAATTCACAATTATACTTGCTGGCACAACAAAGAATGGCGGGTATATTTGCGCGCATTGAAAATCAGCTGACTACTATGACAGCGTTCAAAGCTACCATTAGGCCATAAAAGCCTTCAAAGTAAAGCAAAGCAAACTAAAGTAAGCAAAGCAAGCGTGCATTGGGCCAATACCTGAAGGTTGTTGCGCTCATCAGCTAGAACAGCCGCTTCGGCAGGAAAATTCGGACGTGGATCCTTAATACATCCTGCTGGGATGAAGCGAGCTGCAGCAGCGGTGACAACCCTGCGGAACTTACGTTCACCTACATGAACGTCGGTTGGTATGGGTAGTGCAGTGAAGGCGCCCTCAGTAACATCCGTGAAGCCTTTCCAGTCAGCTTTGGAGAAGTTGACATAAGTCCGGTGATCCACGGAAGCAAAGTCGGCGGGTTTATCAATCGAGATGACTATGGGCAGATGGTCTGATGCTAGAGTCAGCATAGGTCGCCATGATACGCTGTTTATCAGACCAGCTCTGACAATTGTTAGATCTGGCGAGCTGCAGCAGCTGCACATAATCTTGGTGGGTGCGTCGTCGTTCATTGTGCAGAATGTCGAATCGTCTATCTGCTCAGCCAGATTTATTCCCCTACGATCATTTGACAGGCTTGAGTGCCAAAGATCGTGGTGCGCGTTAAAGTCACCAACTACCATACGGTTTTCACCTCTGAGTAGCGCACCTATTGTGGCACCAGCCGAGGCAAGAGTTGCAATTGACTGATGTCACGTTACGGTATATTCTGGACTGACAAACATAGCAGATTGTCGGAGGGACTAGGAGTTGCCGGCGGCGGTGTGTGGGTGCTATTGTGTTTGTTTGTGTCTCTATTGTTGTGTTGTGTTGGGGTGTGGGTGTGGGTGTGTTGGTTGTGTGCTGTCCAGGCGGATGGTGGTTTGCCGTGGAGGCGGTCCGGTTCGCACAGCATGGGGCCACGAACAACGTGGTCCATTGCCGGTGCGTACGCAGGCCCGAGCAGTTACGGAGGTGACTCCACCCGTCCCAGGCTTTGCACCTGACCGAGGTGGAGTTTGTATGCAGTCTTCTCTGGCATACGCAGCAGGTGTAGATTTCTGGCCCTGGGTTTGACTATGCCAGCCAGGATCGAGCAACGTTTGATGGATTTCGCCGACCTAAACGGGGTTAGATCGCCGAAACAACAGCCCTTGGTCGGGTAAAACCCGAGTCATTCCGGTACGTAGAACCGGCTGTCGTGGGAATGCTCAACTGGTCAAAGATGTCAATGTATCCTATCTTGAACGCCGTGCGAAAGAAAATCTTAACTCGATGAACTATCCTAACTTTGAACTAACTCAGCGCTTTCAGACAAACTATCTTATTTCAGAAACGCATATTTTGTGTGTCGTATGTTAGGCTGTTAAGCTATGGAGTTAAGACACTAAAAATGCTGCGTCTGAATTAGGATAGTTTGTCTAACAGCGCTGAGTTATGCCGAATTTCCACTAGGCAAGGTGGTTATACTTCTAAAGATATATCACCAGAAAATACAGAAAATTCACTTCAGATAATATGCTCTTTAAAATACATTTACGCAAGTTTTATGAACAGTATGTAATAAAAGATAAACTTTTTAAAGTTTCATAAAGTGCAATTTACTTACATAAAATTAACAAAGGATTCAAACATTATTAACCGACTTCAAAAAACGGGAGCCAGCAAACACAATTTGAAATGTTTGAGAAAAATGTATTTCTCAATTTGATATCAAATTTTTTTCTCAAATGATTCTCAAATTGAAAACGAGGTCTAATTTTTACTATTGAAATGCATTTGAGATTGATTTAAAGAAAGATGGCAAGTGTCAAACGATATAAAAATGAGCAGTTAAAGCTCTACCCGGAATTGCAGCGGGTGACGGTAAAACGGTCGTCGGTTAAGCGCTGTCAAAATTAAAACTCACAACGGCATATTGTCAGCGGGAGGGAGTAGCGTGTGAACTGCCGCCGAGTGCAGACGGATTAGCGAGTGAGCGGACGGCTCTGAATAGTTTGATACTTCATATTAACACTTAAAACCACATTTGTCTAAAGTCACTGTAAATGTATCATCAGCTTTTATTTGCATATATTACAAATAAATACACTCAAATCATCCGTGACAGCGTCAGAGTGGGATTGGAATTTTAGCCTACAAATCGAAACAGGATAGATCGCACAAGGCGCGCACACATACACATCTAAAGATAAGCTACCAGCGATAGACGCAAAAGGACAAGCAGAATGATAGACATTCTCACATAAGGAAATAACGAGCGATAGTCGCAAAAGGACGAGCAAAGAGTGATAGACATTCTCACAGAAAAGAATACCGAGCCATAGACGCAAAAGAACGAACGAGTGATAGACACTCATAAAAAAAAAAAAGTGTAGCAAGAATACGGGGAATTGCTGCACTAACCGGCACCCAAATAGTAAAGGAGAATAGCGTTAGCGGCGGCAAGAAAAGCAGCGCGGAATATAGAAAATGAAAAGAAATAGAGTAAATCGAAAGCGAGTAGTAGTTTTTGAATTTTCAACGGCGGAGTGAACGACGATAGAGGCGTGGAAAAAAACCCGGAATCAGAAATTGGAGTTAAAATGGTTAAACTGAATGGGTTAAAATTGGAACAATTGAATGTTCTACAGGAAAAGCACAATTTGTCAGTCACAGGAGCAAAGGCTCACAAAATATCGCAGTTGATGGAAATATACAACACAGGCGAGGGGCAAGATGACGAAGTGGAGGTTGAAGAGATTCCAGCCTTGCAAACGCAAGTCGAGAGCTCTGTGAAATGATCGCCAATATGTCCAAGGCGGTAGCAGACTTGGTAAGCAACAATCGTAACCAGAATGAGGCTGGAATACAAAGAATGCAGCAAGGTTCAGACGCAGACGTGGCGAGTGCGTCGCATGCAACGGCAGGTGCATCAGGGGCAGATGCTACAATGCCAGCGAATAGGGCAGGTGTTGCAACAACACCTCCGTATATGGTGGGGGCCGGACCACCAACAATATCAACAGTAGTCAAACACACGATGACGGACATTATCGGAATGCTACCGGATTTCGACCCACTTAAGGGCCATATATCAACATATCAATTCTTGGACAGAGTGGAGCAGCTTCGGTCAATTTATGGGTGGTCGGAAGAAGTCTTGCTATTTGCAGTTCACCAAAAACTTAAAGGGCGGCACGCCAGTGGGTGTTTAGGTCGTGGCAACAGTTTGTCGCTAACTTGAGGTATGATTTTCCAACAACCGTAAATATGGCGGATGGGCGTCGGTAGATGGCAAATCGCAGGCGTCGAGTGAATGAAGAGCTGAAGGATTACTACTACGTTATGCTAAATCTAGGCCGGAAGGTCAACATGGATGAAGCGTCAATTAACTCGTATGTTATTGGGGGTTTAAATGATGTCAGCTTATCTCGAACATTGTTGGCGATGAATATGCGATCGTGCAACGAGATGCTAAGGTCGATCGAAAATTTGTCGATAGCGAACACGTACAACAAGGTCAGCACGGTAGCCAAGGGGAACGTAACGGAAGGTGAAGTGGAGAAGAATCCGGACAATGACCAAAAGGACTTTAGGTGCTTTAACTGCAATGGTGTTGGCCAAATGTAGTAGTTGTAACAAATATGGGCATGAGGCGAAGGATTGTCGAAGTGGAAAGAAAACAGTGGGTAAGGTCACGGAGGAAACAGCTTTGGTACCTCCTCCTGTGATGCGTCAGATACGCGTAGTAGTGTAAACATAGTGCAAGCCTGTAATATTAGGAAATGTTATACATGCAACTCTGTGGAATAAAGGATGATGGCCAGCAGTGTTTTACTTCCGGTTGATCATACGACAAGTAAACGTGTTGCTTTATTACTGATCACAGCTAAAGCCACTTTAATCCACCTTTCGCATCAGGAAACAAAACAGATTTTACATCTCAGGTGTGAGGACAACTCCGTATCCCAATTGGAAACACAAATATCTGCGGAACAATCGAAATGGCTAACCCGAGACAGGACTTGGCGAATACACTCAGCGAAGCCGGGGTGGAATTTCCGCCATCAGCTACAACGCAGCAGCTACGCAAGCTACTGCAAAATGTAGTCGGAGCTGGAGCAAATGGCTCGACTTCTGCTCCTGAAAATGCCGCCGATTTTAATGAAATTTCCGATGCTACTAGTACTAGTACTGCCGGAGATCCAAATAGGGGTCAACGGGCCGCACCAAGACTTGGTGACCTAGACTAGGAGGTTACAGCCCTCAAGAAACGACTTGAGGTTTTGACGCTTATGAAGCAAATCGAGGAGCTTGAGTGCCGGGCCCCCATAAAAAGCAAACGCCAGCTAGACTTTGGGGACATCGAGCATGCTCTCCCCAAATTCAACGGCGATGACGTGTCGTACTCGGTCCTCCACTTCCTGCGTGATTTCGAGGAAATTATGGATTCCTCAGGAGCGGATGACAACTTCAAGCTACTCGCCCTCCGCCGCTCATTAACAGGGACGGCACGAGTATTCCTGTCGACTACGACCGCACTAAATTGCGAAGCCCTGAGGAAAGCACTGACTGCCGAGTTCGACAAGGTAATCACTCGGCAGGAAATATATAAAATGTTAGCGCAGCGCAAATGGAAAACGGACGAGTCGATCACTGCTATGTGCTACATATGCAAGCTTTGGCAAAGCGTGCCATCATCGCCAAAACAGAACTGATCGATTTTATTATCGACGGCATAGGGAACTCGCTCCCGAATATCTAAATACTAATGACGGCACGCACCCTCGACGAGTTGAAGGCGTTAATAAGTCGCTTTCAACACAAGTACTTTGGGACCAACACCACTGGAATGGGTCCCAAGCAGCTGACCGCAACAAAACCCGAGGCAGCCGTCAACAACCACAAAGCCGAATGCGGAATCAATGCTGTGCTATAACTGCTCACGGAAAGGGCACATGAAGCCCAATTGCCCATATCCACTACGCCCGGATGGATCCTGCATCCGCTGCTGGCGCATGGGCCATGACCACCGCTCTTGCCCGATTCCGGCAAAAATTTTAAAACCACGGGATGACGTGGCCATTGTTACGGACGACGCAGACTATGAGGGAGACGCAATCAGCGCCTTTAACTTTGTAAGTATAGAATTTAAGAGGACTAAGGAAACAATATGTGACAAAGTATTTTCTCTTTCTGACACCGGTAGTCCGGTTAGCTTCATAAAGGCGTCACTTGTCCCAAAAGAGTTGGTAGGAGAGTAGGGTAGGCCAGTGGAGCCGTGTCAAAATATAAAGGAATTGGAGGAAATAATTTAATTATAATCAAACAAGTGAAATGTAGAATTCAGTTCTTAAATAAATCAAACGAAGTTGAATTAAATGTTTACCAAATGAGAGTATGATTATACCAGTTATTTTGGGACGTGACTTCCTCCGTACATTCAATATTGAATTACGAAATAGCATAAGAAGATACACTAAGAGAAACTTACTAGAAATAAGAGATAATGTTAAGCTTAATATGACTAAGATGATTCAATCAGTAACTGGTTCCGACGTACACCCTGCCGTTATGATGCCGACACAACCTGACGGTGAATTCTACCAAAGTAAAACCAATTCCGTGAATTCCCAGGAGCCTAATGACTTTCGCCATCAATGTTTCTCACGACGTTAAAGACGTTGACATTGACCCCAAACTGGCCAAAAGTCAGCGTGACGAATTACAACGACTCATTGACGATGCCTACTTTAACCACGACATAAAACCCGAACCGTTCAACTACGAAATGAGGATACATTTAACTACTGACGTGCCTTTTCATTGCGCCCCACGCAGACTCTCTTACGATGAGCGAAGCCAGGTACAACCTATCGTAGACGAATTGCGCCAAGAAGGGATAATAAGACCCAGTGACTCTCCGTACGCTTCCGCAATCGTACTAGTAAAAAAGAAGAACGGCAGAATACGATTGTGTGTAGACTACCGGGTATTAAACAAATTAACCGTAAGCGATAATAACCTTTTACCCTTGATCGACGACTGCATTGAATACTTGGAGAATAATGAGTTCTTCTCGGTGCTTGATCTGAAGAGTGGATTTCACCAGGTGCAGATGGCCCCTGAGTCAATAAAACTTACCGCATTTGTGATCCCCAATGGTCAATACGAGTACCTGAAAATGCCTTTCGGACTCACCGCAGTATTCCAACGTTTTATAAATAGAATTTTCCGAGATATGATTGATGATAGAAAGATCATCATTTACATGGATGACATCCTTGTTGCTACAGAGAAATTCTAAGAACACAAAGATTTATTCAAAGCTGTACTAGAACGACTCGCCGGACGGGCTTTGGAACTCAACTTAGGTAAAAGTAAATTCGGGTATGACGAAATCGACTACCTAGGCTATACCGTGACTCGTACGGGAATACGGCCGAATGGCTCCCACTAATCCAAAAGAACTGCAATCGTGTATTGGCCTATTCTCATACTTTTGCTGCTTCGTGCCGTCTTTCTCCCAGATCGCCAAACCACTGCAGTACCTACTTAGAATAAATTCGCAATTTGACTTCGACGAAAAATGCGTTGATGCCATCCATGAGCTTAAGTCCAGATTAGTGAAAAGTCCAGGGCTCGAATCTTAACATCCGTTCACGGATCGAAAACGATACGAAAGAAAATTACGTGTTCCGTTATCCGAAAAATGTGTTTTTACGTGACGAGTAGTACGATATCGTATGTGACGATTCGAGCCCAGTTCTAGCTATATATAGTCCTGGACCGGAAACGGAACTTCATTGCGATGCCAGTAGCATAGGTTTTGGTTCAGTATTGCTGCAGCGTCAAGATGACATTTCATACTTTTCCAAAACTGCCTCAAGTGCCGAATCAAAATACCATAGTTTTGAGCTAGAGACCCTATCTATAATATACGCGTTGAGGAGGTTCAAACCCTATTTGGGGGTATACCCTTCACAATACTCACAGACTGCAATTCACTGACAATGACACTTGAGAAAAAAACAATTAAATCCTCGAATAGCTAGATGGGCTCTCGAGCTCGAAAATTGCATCAATCATAAACTTAGACGACGTTGAGTTCCAATTACAGGTGGCCCAGGAGCGGGATAAATATATTGAATCATTACGAAGTCGCTTAGAATACGAAGACTTGAAAGACTACGATTTAGCGGACGGACTTGTGTATAGGAAAAGACCAAATGCCAAGAAAGCACTGTACGTACCTTACGAGATGGAGAATAACGTAATACAACTGATACATGACAAGTTGGGCCATCTATGAGTTGAGAAAACTCTTAACAAACTGTGTATGTACTACTGGTTTCCAAACATGCGAATAAAAATAGAGAAGTTCATCAGAAACTGCCAGAAATGCATCATGTACGCTACTCCTCCGGAAGCTAAGGAGAGAACCTTGCATGCCATCCCTAAAACCCCACTGCCGTTCGACACTATCCATATAGACCGCTTTGGACCGCTGCCGTCGATCAGGTCAAAACGAAAACACATCCTAATGGTAGTCGATGCCTTTAGGAAATTCGTCAAGCTTTACCCAACCAATTCTACCAGTACTCGGGAGGTCATCGCCGCTCTCGAGAAATATTTCAGCTACTATAGCCGCCCAAGACGGATCGTGAGTGATAGAGGGACTTGTTTCACCTCTATGGAGTTCGGGGCATTTTTGATGAGGCAAAACGTAAGCCACGTAAAGGTCGCGGTTACCTCTCCGCAAGCCAACGGACAGGTGGAGAGAGTGAATAGGATATTGAAATCTATGTCAGGGAAGCTGACCGATGAAATAAATCATGACGAATGGGTTAAGAGGCTACTTGAAGTGGAGTACGCCATAAATAACTCAACCCATATCACTTACCGAGATACGCCTAGCCGCCTTTTGTTCGGTGTCGAGCAGAGGGGAGTTGTCGTGGACGAATTAACTGAATTTTTCCGGGATAAAATATGCCCTGATGAAGGACGGGACTTCAAGAAAATACGTAGAGACGCATCCAACTCCATCATAGCTAGGCAGGAGTACGATACTAAGCGATCCTACAAGGGACAAACCGAGACTAAGACGTACAGTGTAGGTGACTACGTCGTCGTGAGGAATGTCGATACGACAGTCGGAAGTAACAAGAAACTCATACCGCAGTATACGTGTTCCACAAAACATTGGGAAATGATAGATAGTCATAAGAGACATAAATAATTGCCAGCTGACCCAACTCCCGTTTGACGGGGTGATTGAAGCCTACCGAATAAGGAGATGGCGTCAGCCGCCCGAAGAATGTACCGACGAACCAGAGCGCGTTCCTCTGCAGATCGATTAGTTACATTAGGACCTATCTATGATCGAGGTCGATCCCTTATCAGGATTGGCCGAGTTGTAAAGTTGCAAATTGTAAACATAGTATAAGTGTGTAATATAATAAGCGTAGTCTAAACATAGTGTAAGCCTGTAATATTAGGAAATGTTATACATGCAACTCTGTGGATGTGTGTGTAAAGGATAATGGGCGGCAGGGTTTTATTTCCGGTTGATCATACGCCAAGTAAACGTGGTGTTTTATTACTGATCACAGCTAAAGCCACTTTAATCTACCATTTGCATCAGATTTTACCAACAAAAAACTCCGAAGTTTTATAAAGAGCGAAATACACCACACAAGCGGCTTGTCAAACATTCTTCAAACCTACTTTTACCATTTCGCCATGCAAACATGACTCGTTCAAGCAAAGAATTTTAGTTTTATTCCGGTTCGCAATGTAAAACGGTTTGGTTTTCTTCGATTTTTCTCTCTTGCGTCCTCATTCGGTAAAAATTCCGTTGCGAATGAGGCGATTTTATCATACACAACGTAAGCGGTTTGATCAAACGTCAACATGGCGGCTAGAAAATCAAAAAAATTTGATTTTCGTTCACATTTCCCCCAAATGGCTTGTCAAACCTTCAAAACCCCCATACACAACATAAATAGCTTTAAGCAAAGGATATTTCGCTTGGTTTGTCAAGCCACGTAGTTGGTGTTTTTCGCTCTTAAGCACATCTGCATTTCTTGCTAAATATTCAAAATGTTATCGATAATTTTTTTCATCCCATCGTTATATTTTCAACTTATTTTGAACTTGCAAAATCTCGATAACAAATGGAGAGAACAGGCATTGTTCGATCATAAGAATGTTCATTTTGATTCTTCATTAGATCCAGAAAATTATAAGAAAAAAGTTTTTGAATTAAAATATTCTTCAGTTTCATATAAGTTTCCTAATTTAAATAAAAAATGTATCTGCATTACTAATATAGCCCTTTTTAACGCTTCAGTGAACGCATATTTAGTAGTTTAAAAATGTGTAGGAATGACTTGAGGAGCATAATAAGAAAAAGTTGAATAATTTGTTCGGATTTTGAGGATTTTTCATTTGTTTTTGAAGAATTTGGCAATTTTTTATGGCAACACTGCTACCTAGCGTTTGTAGACGCGGGCAGCGACTCATCACTGGTGTCCGACGCGGCAGTGCCCTCTCAACGAAACGAAAAACGTCTTCGAGGCTATGGGGGTGCTGTGGTAGAAGTCGAATTTGTAACGGATGGACGAAATATTAAAGCACAACTAGTGCCTGACAAATTCATGCTGCATGAGCTACTGTTAGGTAGAGACGTGTTATGTCGCGAGGATACGAAGGTGATCATCGAGTCAGGGGTCTTGAAGGTGCAAGAGGTAAACTCTGAAACGATCATCGATAAAATGTTAACCGAAAGTGACGCGAAAGAACTTCAGCAGTTATTGAAGCAATATGACCATTGCTTTTCGGTGGATTTGTCAGCACTAGGACGGTGCAACACCATGGAAACGTTATCAAGTTCCGTTCTCCCAGAGGGAAGTCTTAAGAACCATTACCGATAACTTGCTCTACACGATATTATACGACCGAGTCCATCGCCGCTTGCAGCACCAGTGGTACTTGTTAAGAAGGCGAACGGGGAGCAGATAATGTGCGTGGATTACAGAGCACTAAACGCGGTAACCGTCAAGAAACAAATTCCGATGCCAATCGTAGAGGAACAGTTGGCGAGGTTGGGTGGCAACAGGTTCTTCACTACGCTCGATATGACGGCAGGTTATTACCAAATCTCCCAAATCTCCTTGATAGAGGATAGCAAGCAGTGTACAGCTTTCCTAACCCCGGGCAGCTATATGAGCACAACGTCATGCCATTTGGACCTGCCAATGGTATTTCAGCAGATGGTGGTTCAGCTCATTAGGGATTTGGAACGACGCAACCGGATCATCAGTTATGTAGATGAGGTCATCATCGCCACGCCAACAGTAATGGAGGGTGTCCAGGTGTTGGAGGAATTTTTGAATGCGGTTCAGCAGGCAGGGCTGACTTTGCGTCCGTCGAAGTATGTATTCATGGCAACTACCGTTAACTTCTGGGAGCATATAATTAACGAAGAGGGTATCAAACCAAGCAGCGGAATGGTTAATAGCGTTAAGGAGCTCCCAACACCGTAGTCTGTGACACACGTTCGCCAGTTCTTAGGACTGACCGGGTTTTTCCGGAAATTTATCAATAACTACAGCAATATTGCGATGCCTCTAACACAGTTGCTGAAGAAAGAGCAGTATTTCCAGTGGGAACCGGAGCAGCAAGCAGCATTCAGTAGATGTACGACGCCACAAGGGTTCACGAGGTGCACACAGATGCTAGTTCATATGGGGTGTCTGGAGTTTTGTTACAGCTGGGGGAGAAGGGTTTGAAGCCGGTACATTACTACAGTCGCCAATGAAGTTCAGCAGAAAGCAAGTTCATATAGGCTGTTCATATGAGCTAGAGGTATTGGCCGTCATGGAAACATTGGATAGGTTCCGAGCGTATCTGTTGGGGAGGCCGTTCACAGTGTGTACGGATTGTAACGCCGTGGTTACAACTAAAGCCACAACACTACTACAGCCTTGCATAGCCAGATGGTGGCTGCGCCTCCAGGACTTCGATTTTGTTTGCAAACATCGAGCGGGTACGAGAATGGCCCACGTGGACTCGCTGAGTAAAGGTCCGGTAGAAGAGGCAACCGAGCCGCATACAATTGCAGAGAAGGTAATGCAGGGTAGGAACGTAACAGAGAGTTCGGATTGGATTTATATCTTGCAAATACAAGACCCGACACTGAAATTGATTACTGAGAAAATTTACTATTTTACAGTTTATTTTATCCAGCCATTCGGCTTTGTTTACTTTTACTTAAGAAATTTAATCGTCGCCGAGAATGTGGAATCTTGTATTATATCATTCTTGTTACCATATAGTGTTTAGTGTTGGACAATTTTTGCTCTTAAAATTAAGAAAATTATGTCGAGCAAAAATAAAAATAATCAAAAACGGGAATATGTGGTAGATTTCAGACCTTGAGTGGTAGATGTGGTAGATGCTCAAAACAGTGGCAGATCTACCACAATGTGATAGAGGTCCGATCACTGTGCTTCGTGTTCCTACATACATATGTATGTACATATGTTTGTATAGATATATGTAAGATGAAACAAACGTCCCTGCAGTAAAATTTAGAGACAGTCTGACAAAGCGCTAGTTCCAACCTACATATCTTAGAACTATCTATGAACTAGGGAATGCAGAGCGGGATAGTTGAAACTTGCGGTGTAAATATGCAAATGCTCACTACTCGTACAATACGAAAGTAGCTCAGCGAGAAGACCTCCGACCCAACCATCGTTGGTCGCGAGTTCAAATCGCGGGGGAGGCAGTTGTGAGTTTTCAATTTTAATGAATTTCAATTGTTGCGTGCAGCTTACAATATTTTTTTTTTTGTAAAATATGTAACAAAAACGGAATCTGCAAACGAAAGAAAAAACGAAAAAAATTTCCAAAAATCGAATCTCAAAAACGTTTTCTTATAACAAAATCTGTCCAAAATGGAACCGGTTAAAAACTGGTTGCAAAGTAATGCACTGGGCGACAATTGCCACCGCCAATGACATCGCCGTGTAAAACTGGACAGGTGAAAGCATTGCTTGGGTATTGAACTACTGATGGACATATGTATGTACATATGGACCCAATGTTTTCATGTATGTAGATTAGGGTGGTCCAAAAATACACGTGAAAAAGTAAAGTCAGAATTTTTATGCTCTCACCCCTAGGATTGTTCTATACCGAAAAAATATACCCCTATTTTCTTTTATCAAAAAATATTTAGAGGTCGCACCCCTTGTGTGCGCTAAGGTCTGGTATGCTTAAAATTTGAAAGGCTTCTAAGAAGTGGACAATATTTAGTTTACTCCCAAAATTTTAAAACATCGTCACAACTTTTGTTTTCTGATTCTTTTAAATAAATATGTATTTCCACATTAATATCTTCAAAAACTGTTTCTGCAGATTTATCTGTTGTACCTTTGAATTCGTCAAAAGTGAATACAGTAATAAGTAGTAGTTTGCGATCTTATTTTGGTTGAAAATACACATACATATGTACACATCGTTGTTTAAAGTACAAAACCGCTTATCAAGAAAATGCAAAACCTCGTATGTGAGGTTGCCAAAATTTTATAGGAGAGAGTAAAACTTGTCTTATTTGAAGACGGTGCTCACTTTTATCTCTAATTATGTATCTCTTCTTCTTATGTCTAAGTATCGATATCAGTGATCGGACTTCTACCACATTGTGGTAGTTCTAACACTATTTTGAGCATCCACCACATCTACCACACAAGGTCTGAAATCTTCCAAATATTCGAAATTTTGAGTAGTAATAACACTGGACCACAAATTTCAACTTTTTCTCTTTACCAGAAACGCCGTTATGAAATTCTTATGTAAAATCACCCCCTGATTCCGAAAATCAAGGTTATTTTTAATTCTATGGTACCGTTTTTGAGATATTTGCAATTTACCGTTTTTGCAAAAAAAAAAAAA
>NW_023458556.1:77226460-77243688 GCF_013731165.1 Rhagoletis pomonella
GCGAGAATTTGAGTGTAATAAGGATCCAGATATGTTCTGTTTCATGTGTGGCCAATATACTATCATAAGGCGACGACGAGTGTTCTCAGATCATATCAAAACTTTATACTCCAAGTATTTTGGAATTGAGCCTAAAAATGCTGAAAAACCATGGACACCGAACACTTTGTGTACATCGTGTCGAGTAGAATTGATTCAGTGGGAATCAGGACAACAAACAAAATTTGATACACCAATGATATGGAGAGAACCTACTTGCCATTCAATAGAGTGTTATATTTGTCAAACAAAAGTACTTGGCGTTGGAAGATCAAGAGGAGTAACCTATGCTAGCGTACCTACAGTGACATTACCAATCAAATTAAGATAAAGATTGTTAGAATATAGTATAAACATAAATAAATTTAAAAAAAAAAGTTAAAAATATGGGTAATTTCATTCATAAATTGAACTTTTAACTCAATAGAAACAGAGAATAGCTAGATATTTCACTCTTCTTTATACCATACATACGTTTTGAGGTATACGTTGAAATTGCGCAACCTGGGTATTTTTATTTGATCGCTTATAACTTACGTAGTTTTGCATCGATTTTCTTCGATGATAGCTTATTTTTTTTGTAATACAACAGAGCTTAGGGAGAAAAAAAAAATCTGCAAAAAAATAAAAGGTTTTCGAGATCCTTCCCCGCAAAGTACAATTTCTTTTATATTTTTACAAAAAAAATTTAAAAAATCGGTAATGATTGTTCGTTATCTTTGAATCTACCGGGCCTAGCAAAAAGTGTTGTATGCACAGCTTATAGAAAATTTTATTACCTTTTAAAAGCTTCAAACCGTTTTGGAATTGCTTTATTCGTTCTTGAGATATATATGATTAAGTGGACCCAATTTTTTTTTTTTTTGCAAAAACGGTAAATTGCAAATATCTCAAAAACGGTACCATAAAATTAAAAATAACCTTGATTTTCGGAATCAGGGGGTGATTTTACATAAGAATTTCATAACGGCGTCTCTGGTAAATTTTGGCCGTCGACCAGTGTAATTAAGCTCCACATGATTTTCATTATTTTTTTTTTTTTAATTTTATGAGCAAAAATTGTCGCAACACTAAATACTACTTATCTGATAACAAGTAGGGACACAATATCGAACCGAAAGTATCGATATAATAACCATTTAAAGTATCGCTGTAAAAATATCGGGTACCCATTAATATAGTAATAAAAAGGCTCGATATTCCAAATATCGATACAAATTTCAAAAAATTAAATCTGAATATTGGTCATTTTCTAATAAAGAATTAACCCTTTGCACTTTAATAAGTACATCACTAAAGGCGCGCCACATTGCAATCTAAGATAGTACACATTTCTGCGCATTAAGCCGCAAAATATATCCATATGGCTTTACATATAAATTCCAAAGTAAGTAAGAAGGTTATAGTACGACATAGATTCGCAAGAAATGGAACCCTAGCTAAGGCTAAACCTCATGTTTTATTTGCGTTAAAAATTTGATTAAAAGCAATATTAACAACAAAACATTCAATAGAAATTTTAGTACGGTAACGTCAGGTCAGATACTTCGGCTGATAAAAAAAAGCAGGACATTTTGGAATTTGGAAAATTAGCCTAAAATATTTCAAATATTACTACAAAAATTTTTATACAAATAGTTTTGCCCAATTCCCAGAGTTTTTAAATTTTGACATTTTCATTTTATTTCCTAATATTTTGTCATACAAATGCCATGCCACGCCAGATTGAAAATGCCCAATACAATTTATCATTATTCCAATTAACTTTGTAATGTACATTTACGATTCGATACGATACAAGAGTTCAGGCACTCGATTCCAAAAAATATCGTTTGAAAACTATCGAGTAAAAATTATCGGTATCGAATGGAAAAAATATCGATGTGGTATCGTGTCGTATCGAAAAGTTTGATCCAGAATCTGAGATCTACCAAATTTTTTCTAAATCTACCACGTTTTTCTCCAGAATCTACCACAGAGAATTCTTATTAAGTCCGATCACTGATCGATATTTTAGTATGATGGGTAAGGGCTTGATGCCAGGAGCTACCGGTGAGCAAATACAGTATCGGCCATATCTATAGCACCCCCATTTCAAAGTGATATTGTTTGCCACTAATGTTTAATTATTATGGGTCGATTACGGATAGCAACGCAACCACGGTTCGGTTGCCGGCTGGCAACGCAACTGGAAAGAAAATTTGTATTACGAATGGCAACTATCGCCAGTTGCTGTAGAGTTATCGATAATCGAAATTTGACAGTTCGACAACCAGCAAGCGGCTGTAAACAAGCTGTGCGAGTAAAATTAAATTATTAAAATAAAGAGTTTTAAAGAAAAGACAGCAGTAAAGCGTTTATCACAATTATTTGTTTAAGAGGAAGAGAATTGCATGAACGCGGCCTCAATCAGGCGACATTTAAAGGATAATTCCAGTCCTCTAGAGCTACCGCGTGCACCGTAGCAAAAGTTAATTCTTTCAAGGTTTTTCTTTTACTATCGTTTTGTGTTCATTTTCAAAGCATATTGAGGACTTCCAAAAGAAGCTGTAGTATAATTGGTTAATAAACAGATGAACCACTTGTTCAACTTCAATACCTCCGCTGATTAAAGTTTGCGCTCCTCTTTGATTTTTCGCAGAAGGAAGTGCCACAGCAATGGTGTGTCGGTAGTTTTAAAAGAGGTGCTTCAGTTGATAAAGGAAAAAGCAATTGCAACCAGTGTTCGCTTTTGTTTCGTCAAAAGGGTACGCCCTTATCGACAGCAATCGAACTTCAGTTGCATTGCTAGTTGCCAAAACGATATTACCGATGGCAACTGGAAACTTTCAACTGACAACTGCAGTTCCTACAAAGTGTGTATACAGGCGACTACATTTTTGTGGTTGCTGGGAATGTTTTTGGAGCGTATTTAGGAGCGAAAATTGAAAAGTGAGTCATATATTTTACTTTTTAATAATTTGAACGATATTAACATTTTGCAATGTAGTTTGCTTTTACAGAATATGGTGAAAATAATAAAACAATAACTTGAAATTTTAGTTCCCGTGGAGTACGTCCTTTTGGCGAAACAAAGGCGAACACTGATTGCAATAGCCTTTTTCTTTATAAACTGAAGCACCTCTTTTGAAACTACCGACACACCAAGTTTTCCAAATTGAAGTCATTGCTGTGGCACTTCCTTCTGCGAAAAATCGAAGAGGTGCCCAAGCTTTTATAAGCGGAGGTATTGAAGTTGAACAAGTGGCTCTTTTGTTTATTAACCAATTATACTAAAGCTTCTTTTGGAAGTCCTCAATATGCTTTGAAAATGAACACAAAAAGAAAATAAAAGAAAAACCTTGAAAGAATTAACTTTTGCTACGGTGCACGCGGTAGCTCTAGAGGATTGGAATTATCCTTTAAATGTCGCCTGATTGAGGCCGCGTTCATGCACTTCTCTTCCTCTTAAACAAATAATTGTGATGAATTTAGCTTTTTTGCTGTCTTTTCTTTAACGCTGACGACACACAATCAGTTTTGCCTTTCAATTTCCTGTTGTTGTTGTTGTAGCGGCTACAACAACCCCGCCCAGATCGGTTGGTATCTCAGTCGTTGTCGTCAAGTTCCACTAACGGCAGCCCTAAGAAGCGTGCAGCCTCGATAGGGTCAGTCCACAGGGACAAAGGCGTTAGGGTTGTAGGGTTTTCCGGGCATACGAAGAGATGTTTCGAGTGTTGCGGGGTCCCTACGCATGCCGGACACTCATTTGTCACATCTGCGGTTAATCTGCTCAGGTATGAGTTTAACCTGCTGCAGTAGCCAGAGCGAAGTTGGGCTATTGTGGTTCTTGTCTCCCAGATGAAGCTCCGCCTCGTCAATGTCCGGTGGTTGTGTGCCTAGAACGGCATTCACAGGTCTGAAGTCTACATAACTCGAGACTGACTCCCTGTGAATGCCGTTCAGGGCCTGTCGATATGCTGACGGATCCAGAGGCTGCTTAATGAACCTCTGGACTTCGTCCGTTAGTTCGTAGAGATGCCTCCTGACGTGCCTGGGCGAGGGCTCTTCTGCAAGCAGTTGTTTATTTGGGTGGCCACGTCTGTGGCTCCCAACCAGAAACTGCTTGCAGAGCATTGTGTTATGCTCCTTAACTGGGAGCATTTTCGCCTAGTCGTATAGGTGGTGTTCTGGCGACATCAGAAGGCATCCAGTCGCTGTCCTAAGTGCGGTGTTCTGTGTTGTCTGTAGCTTCATCCACTGCGTCCTACTAGTCCCCGGCGACCACACTGGTGCTGCGTAATTTACAACCGGCCGGCCTATTGCCTTGTATATTGCCAGCAACGTTTCTTTGTCTTTGCCCCAAGTACTGCCGGCTAGCGATTTGAGGACCTTGTTGCGGCTCTGTACTTTGTTGACAATAGCGGTTGTGTGCGCAGAGAAGGAGAGCAGATTGTCGAATGTTTCTCCGAGTATTTTGGGATTATTCACCGTCGGAATTGGTGTCATCGACGTGAATTCCCAGCGGTAGCCTGACCTCCTTCGTCAAGGTGGTGAACAGGGTCGCAGAGGATTTCGTAGAGGAGAGGGCTAGGCACTTTGCAGTGAAGAAGCGAGAAAGCTCGGAGAGATACCCGTTTACTTTCGAACACAGGTCATCAATTCCATTCCCAGTCGCCACGATCGAGCAATCGTCGGCATAAGAGACAATGTTGTTGTTGTTGTAGCGGCTACAACAACCCCGCCCAGATTGGTTGATATCTCAGTCGTTGTCTTCGAGTTCCACTAACGGCAGCCCCAAGAAGCGTGCAGCCGCTATGGGGTCGGTCCACAGGGACAACGCCGTTAGGGTTGTGGGGTTTTCCGGGCATGCGAAGAGATGTTTCGAGTCGTGATGGGTCTTTCCCCATGCCGGACATTCGTTCGGCACATCCGCATTTAACCTACTCAGTAAGGAGCTTAGTCTGCTGCAGTAGCCAGAGCGAAGTTGGGCTATTGTTGTTCTGGTCTCCCGAGCAGATGGAGCTCCTTCGCGTCAAAGTCCGGTGTATGTGTGCCTAGAACGGCATTCACAAGTCTAGAGTCTACATAACTTGAGACTGCGTCCCTGTGAATGCCGTTCAGGGCCTGTCTGTAAGCTGACAGGTCCAGAGGCTGCTTAATGAACCTCTGGACTTCGTCCGTTAGTTCATATAGATGCCTCCTGTCGTGCCTCGGCGAGGGCTCCTCTGCAAGCAGCTGTCTATTTGGGTGGGCACATCTGAGGCTCCCAACTAGAAACTGCTTTTAGAGCATCGTGTTGTGCTCCCTAATTGGGAGCATTTTCGCCTCATCGTGGAGGTGGTGTTCAGGTGACATCAGGAGGCATCCGGTCGCTGTCCTAAGTGCTGTGTTTTGTACTGTTTGTAGCTTCGTCCACTGCGTCCTACTAGTCCCCGGCGACCACACTGGTGCTGCGTAGTTTAAAACCGGCCGGCCTATTGCCTTGTATGTTGCCAGCAACGTTTCTTTGTCTTTGCCCCAAGTACTGCCGGCTAGCGACTTGAGGACCTTGTTGCGGCTCTGTACCTTATTGACAATAGCGGTTGCATGCACAGAGAAGGAGAGCAGGCTGTCGAATGTTACGCCGAGTATTTTGGGATTATTCACCGTCGGAATTGGTGTGTCATCGACGTGAATTCCCAGCGGTAGCCTGACCTCCTTCGTCCAGGTTGTGAACAGGGTCGCAGAGGATTTCGTAGGGGAGAGGGCTAGACACTTTGCAGTGAAGAAGCGAGAAAGTTCGGAAAGATATCCGTTTACTTTCGAACACAGGTCATCAATTCCATTCCCAGTCGCCATGATCGAGCAATCGTCGGCGTAAGAGACAATCGAGACTCCCTCTGGTGGTTGAGGGAGCTTTGAAATGTAAAAGTTAAACATTAGAGGGGAAAGGACACCACGCTGTGGAACCCCCTGTTTTATTTTTCTAATTTTGCTCGATTTGTCTCTAAACATTACCGACGAGTGTCGAGCACTCAGATAATTTGACGACCACCGTTTGAGCCTCTGTGGGAGAGAGGAAGCCTCTATATCTTCTAGTAGCGTGGAATGGCTGACAGTGTTAAAAGCCTTTGACAGGTCCAACGCTACTAGAATTGTTCTCTCACAGGGACGTTTACGGTTAAGGCCACCAGTTATCTGAGTGTTTATGGCGTTAAGTGGTGTTGTTGTACCGTGAACTTTACGGAAACCATGCTGATGCTTCGCTGGGGTCAAGTGGTTTGTGAAATACGGGAGCAGCAAGGCCTCGAGTGTCTTCGCTACCGGGGAAAGGAGTGTTATCGGCCGATAAGAATCTCCTATGTTGGCAGGTTTCCCCGGTTTGAGCAGTGGGACCACTCCCCCCACCTTCCAGATGTCTGGGATGATGAGAGTGGCCATAGACAAATTGAGGACCTCCGTTAGGTACGCTACCCCCGCAGCACCCAAATTTTTTAGCATCAGCATGCATATTCCGTCGGGACCCATGGCTTTGGAGGCTTTCGCCTTCCCGATGGCCACCTGAACTTCACCGCAAGTGAAAGCAAGGGGGGCAAAGGTTGTTGGCAGTTTGTGCAGCTTTCTGGTCACTCGACGCTTGGCTTTGTCCACCGGAGGATGCAGTATGAACTGCCGGATAAAATAGCTCACGCATCGCTCCGGGTCCGACGAAGCATGGTCGCCAAAAGAAATTTCGACTCTGTCGTCGTGCTTCGTCGGATTGGACAGTGACCTCACGGTTTACCAAAGCTTGCTCACACCAGAGGTGAAGTTACAGGCCTTCAGATGCTCTTCCCACTTCTTCCGCTTATGTACGTTTACTAGTTGCCGAATCTCCGCGTTGAGATCCCTGATACGGGGATCTCCGCGATCGGCCTGACGAAGGCTATCACGCTCATCGGCTAGAACAGCCGCTTCGGCAGGGAAGTTTGGACGTGGGTCCGTTATACATCCTGCCGGTATGGAGCGAGCTGCAGCAGCAGTGACAGCCCTGCGGAACTTACGTTCACCGAGATGGACGTCGGTTGGTGTGGGAAGCGCAGTGAAGGTGTTTTCAGTAAACTCCGCGTAACCTTTCCAATCAGCTTTGGAGAAGTTGATATAGGTCTGGTGTTTAGCGGAGGCAAAGTCGGTTGGTTTATCAATCGAGATGACTATGGGTAGATGGTCTGATGCTAAAGTCAGCATAGGTCGCCATGTTATGCTGTTTATCAGACCAGCGCTGACTATGGTGATGTCTGGCGAGCTGCTGCAGTTACCCATAATCCTGGTGGGTGCGTCGTCATTCATTGTGCAGAATGTCGAATCGTCTATCTGCTCAGCCAAGTCTGTTCCCCTACGATCGTTTGACAGGCTTGAGTGCCAAAGATCGTGGTGCGCATTAAAGTCACCTACTACCATACGGTTTTCACCTCTCAGGAGCGCACCTATATCAGGGTGATATCCTGCCGGGCAGCAGGTGACAGGGGGTATGTATATGTTAAATATTCCGAGCTCAACATCGCCTGACCGGATAGCAATGCCCTGACATTCTAGGGTGGTACCCCTGCGGTCGATAAGACGATACTGCACGGTGTGGTGCGTGATGAACGCTAAGCCACCACCATTATCTCGCTCACGATCTCGACGCTGCACGTTGTACCCGGCACAATTCAACAAAGTTGAATTGCTGTGCAACTTCGTCTCTTGGACCGCAGCTATCAATATACCATACCGACACATGAAGACGGTTATCTCCTCAATCTTGCTCTGTAGCGCGTTGCAGTTAAATTGAAGGAGCTTCATGTGGTTCGGGAGACGTGTTGTGATGTGGGGTGTAAGGGATGTGTGTGTTCTTACCGCCGTTGGCTGTGTGAGCTGCTGTGATGGTTGCCGCCGTGGTGGTGGCGGGAGGCGTCGCAGTTGAGGTCAGCGACCGAGCAGCGCAACACGGGCCCTCGAAGTTCCTCGTCCAATCTCGCGTGGTACGCAGACCTGAGCATGCCCTAAAGAGGCACCAGCCAAGGCAGGTGTTGCACTTGACTGATGTCACATTACGGAATATCCTGGTCTGACATACCGTGCAGATTTTAGGAGGAACCAGGAGTTGTTGGCGGCGGCGTGTGGGTGGTGGTGCGGTTGTGTGTGTTCTGTGGTCTGTAGCAGTTGTGGTGTGGTCTATTGTGTTATGTTGTTGTGCTGTGGTGTTTGTGTGGGGCTGCTCAGGTGGACTGGGGTTAGCCGTGGAGGCTGCTCTGTTTGAGCAGCAGGGGGCCACAGAAGACGTGGTCCACTGCCGATGTGTCCGTAGTCCTGAGCAGACTCTGAGGTGACTCTCCACCCCTCGCAAGCATTGTACTTGACTGAGATGGAGTTGTGGTGTAGTCGTCTCTGGCATACACAGCAGGTGTAGGTTTCTGGCCCTGGGTTTGACTCGATGCCAGCCCTGAGTAGAAGAAAACGTAGCGAATGTATCCCTATGGACGAACAACTTCTGAGATACTTCGCCGACCTAAACGGGGTTAGATCGCCGAAACAACAGCCCTTGGTCGGGTAAAACCCGAGTCATTCCGGTACGTAGAACCGGCTGTCGTGGGAACGCTCAAATATCGGTAATTATCTAGTTGGGCTTTCAACGCCCAAAATTGTTTGTTAATAACTTTTGATAGGGTAAAAAAAGTTAATTTCCGCTTTCGGATTCTTGTTATTGGGGACCAGACGCGTCTAATGGTACCCCCTTTCCAAAATTTTGATCAATTTTAGGGGTTGAAAGCCCACCTAGATAATTACGGATTGTAACCCTAACTTCCTTCTCCTTTCGGTATTGACATAAAAAGAAGCCCAAGTATTTCTGCGCAGAACTTCTTTCTGAATAGGCGGCCTTCGGCCGCAGTTAGGGATTATAACCCTCACAAAGTAGAGTTCTCTTTCTGTGTTGCGAAGAAAAGGCGCTGAACACCTTTTGCAGAGAACACCTTTCTGCGTAGGTTAATAACTTTTGATCGGGTAAAAAAAGTTTATTTCCGCTTTCGGATTCTTGTTATTGGGGTCCAGACGCGTCTAATGGTACCCCCTTTCCAAAATTTTGACCAATTTTGGGCGTTGAAAGCCCACCTAGATAATTACCCATTATTCTAGCACTTTGATTCTTAATCCGTTTACATTTAAGTAAATGGATATACCTATATTTCATATTTGCTACAAAACGAAATTATGAATTGTAATTTTGAATGTAAACGCGATTGTGAACAGTAATATTAGTGATTTGCGTTATGGTGACTGCGATTTCTTATCACCGGCGGGTGAAATATCCCTCATCGCTATTTATTTTGAAAAAAATCTTTGGAAATGCAATTTACCTAATGGCGATCCTGCAGAAATAGAAGTAATTGATAGGGACACGATATCGAACCGAAAGTATCGATATGGTACTCATTTAAAGGATCGCTTTAAAAATATCGGGTACTCATTAATATCGGAATAAAAATACTCGATATTCCAAATATCGATACCAAAAACCAAAAAAATTATCAGAATATAGGTCTCGCATATAGGCCGCTGGGGTGTAGTGGTTAGAAGTGCGCAAACCTTGAAAATGAAAAACAGCTTCCCATAAAGTACAATCGCCATTCAGAGTCGACACAAAACTGTAGGCACCCCCTTTGTGCCACAACATTAAGGCCCACGCGACAAATCGGAGGAGAAGTTCGGCCAAACACTAACTATTGTGTAAGCGCCGGACTTTATTATTATTACAACACGTAGAGATTGAGGTGTTGACTTAAACACCGAGGCCGCGGGTTCAAATCCCCCCACATGCAATCCTAACCATAGTACAAATTTCTGCACTTTAAAGCCCAATTTATATCGGGAAGAATTGTTACAGGCCAACCTTTTATGCGTGCGTAAAAAGCTAACTCAAATTCCAAGATTTGTCTTGCGTGACATTTCGATTTGATGTTTATGCTCAATTGGCATTTTGGCGCGACTATGAATTCAAATTTTTCTCGGCAAACTTCTGTAATTTTGACAGAAATGCAACTCTGAGAAATCACGCACGCAAACAGTGTTGCCGCGAATCATTTTTAGCGGTAGCCAAAGTCCGTTAAAAAAGGGCTAAAAGAGAGCTAAAAAAAAGTCGTTGTGGCTAAAAATGGTAGCTAAATTTTTTACTTACATACATATATATTTTACATACGTATATAATTGTGAAAATTTTGTAAGCATTTATTTTATCGGAATATTCAGGATCAATAGTTTATTCAATACTCATCGGACGTATAAATTTTTGCTCCCGTAAATTCTGCTTAAAAATTGATAAATCGTGTTTAAAAGCTATAAAAATTATTAATTTTTGCTTTGCAAATAAGCTGATGTAACATAAAAGAAAATTAAAGTGGAAATTTAGAAAGACAGTGACTTTTGAGTTAAGTGGTGGCAAAAAACACAAAATGCCGCCACTGGAGTGCAAAGAGTGCAGAGGAAAATTAGTGCAAATAGACGAGTCAATTTTATGTTCAGGTGGCTGTGGCTGCTTTTTCTGTATCAAATGCAGCAATTTAACAAGAAGAGAAACTGAATTGATGAGTGAAAATGAAAATATTAAATGGTTTTGCAACCAATGCACATTGAGTAGCACAAATACAAAGTTTATTGAAATTAAACATTTGATAGAAAATGGTGGTCAAAACAAAGTTGGCAAAACATTATTCAAAGATATTGTTGAAGAAACAATATCTCGCAATATTCAGCAGTTGAAATCAAGCTTGGCTACGGAGTTTAATAAACTCCTTGAACATAATGTTGACATTAAAATAAATGAATTCCGAAAAGATATGCTCGCGGAGTTATCAAAAACAGTTGAAGACAATAGAGAAACATTAAGCGAAGTTTTGGCGGAAACTAATGTAAACAACAACAACACAAATGCTAACAAAGAATTGTCTTATGCACAAGCAGCCAAACAAAGGGAAAATATGATTGTTATTAAACCAAAAGATAAAGCAAAGAAAAAACAAACATACGAAAGTGGCGCTTAAAAAAGTAATAGAACCAACAGAATGTCATGTGACAACAGTGAAGGAGATTAGCAACGGCGGAATAGTGGTGCAATGCAAGAATAAGGAATCATGCGAACTAGTGCAGAAGAAGATAGCGGAACAAATTGGAGATGAATTTGAAACGGAGAAATCTAAAGATAAGAGAGAGTCTAAAATGTTTAAAGTTATTGGTTTAACAGAGAGACTAAGCAGTGAACGCTTAGTAGAGTGCATTACAAAGCAAAACGGCATATGTGAGGGTAAAGAATTTAAAGTTGTAAAAATTTTTGAAAACTATAGTCGCAGAGATGAATATTATAATGCTCTTGTTGAGACTGATATCGAAACGTATGAAAATATAATAAAACAAAAGAGAATTAATATAGAGTGGGACTCTTGCATTACTGTTGAGTATGTAAGAGTATTTAGGTGCTTTAAATGCTTGGGATTTAATCACAGGGCGGATGAATGCATTAATAAAAAAGCTTGTAGCAACTGTGGAGCAAGTCACGACAGCAAAGATTGTTTGTCAAAAGTTCTTAATTGTGTAAATTGTAGCGAACTGGTTCAAAAAAAACTTATAGATGTGGATGTGCACCACACCGCGTTTGATAAAGAATGCCCAGCATTTAAAAGATATCTTGAAAGTAAATCAAGATCTAGAAAGTAGCAATCAAAAGATAAAAATATAAACTGCCTGTACCTAAATATTAATAGTATTTTGAGTAATAAATATGAATTAGAAAAAGTAAAGTAAAGCAATAATATTATGCGCTGAAACATGTACCACAAATCACGTTACAAATCAAGAATTAAATAAATATAATAAAGCGTCAGGTAGAAATATATGATGCATTTTTATAAAATTAAAGCATATTAACCCAAAATGGCAAATCGGTGTAATTTACCACTCACCCAGCACAAGTGATGCGGATTTTATAAATTATTTACGTAACGTTTTAGGCAGTAATTGCGAAACTTCAGAGAGTAATATTGTTGTTGGTGATTTTAACATTAATCTCAATAATACATCAACTTATAGCACTCAACTAATTGATATGTTGAAGTCATACTCGATGCACCAAAAAGTTAACTTTGATACTCGTATAACTGATACATCTAGAACTAAAATAGATTTCTTTTTTCTAACGCTGATGATATAGTGTGTGAACAGTTAGATGATCACCAAATTTCTGATCATGAAACAATCCAATTTAAACTTAAAAGTAACCCTAAATTTACAATGAGAAGCTCAATAAAGATAACTTCATGGGAAAATTATAATAATGAAGTTCTTATTAATCAGTTACGCCTATGCGATTTTAGCAACTTTGATACATTTGATTTGGAAAGTAAGGTGTTGTATATTAATAATAATATTTTAAATGTCAAGCGAAGCATTACCTTTGATAAAGTAGTTCAGTTAAAAATTATGAATAAATGGTATGACAGCGAGCTAGCCAATATGAACAGGCATAAATTTACACTTAAGAAATTTGCCATAATATCGGGGGAATGGGATGAATATAGGACCATTAAGAAAGAATATAAAAAGCTTATTAAAATAAAAAAAGCTAAGCACATGGAGTATAACATAGATATCAATAGTAACGATAGTAGAGCGATGTGGAAATATTTAAAAAAGGCAATTAGCATGGAAAACGAAAATCCTTCAATTAAAAAAATAGTAATAAATGGTCAATCATATCATAATGAATCTGATATTGCGAACGAGCTGAATAAATATTTTGTAGATAGCATCACAGACATTTGCAGCAACATTCAAGTAGTTGATAGAGATGTCAACATATTTAATCAGTTAAGTTGTGTTTTTACGAATCGAAGACCTTGTGAAAAAGTTTAAATCCAAGATAGGTGGAAAAAAGTTATTATCAGATGGAGTAGTCAAAGATGTTGTACCTTATGTAGGCTTTTTCTATGCTCAAATAGTTAATGAGAGTTTGAGTAGTGGCATAGTTCCTTCCATCTGGAAAACTTCTACTATTGTCCCTATAGAAAAAGTTAAAAATACGATCAAAGCTGAAGAGATACGACCAATAAATACCTTGGCCAGTGACGAAAAAATTTTAGAAGTTGTCGTCAAAAACCAACTGGTGCAATATTTAGAAACCAATGATATACTCTTACCACAGCAATCGGGATTTAGACAAAAGCACTCGTGTGAAACAGCCTTAAACATGGTTTTAGCTGAATGGAAAGAAGAACTTAATAATAAAAAGTCGATCATAGCTGTATTCATCGATCTTAAAAGAGCTTTCGAAACTGTTGATCAAAAAATATTACTCGATAAATTATTAGATATTGGCATTCGAGATGTGGAATTAGATTGGTTTAAAATTTTTTTAACAAATCGAACTCAAAGAACAGTCATTGGTTCTACGTTATCAGAGAAAGTGGACGTCAAGATTGGCCTACCCCAAGGCTCCATTCTTGCCCCTATTTTATTTAATATCTACATTAATGATATCAATTCTATTTTGAAATTTAGTTCTATTAAACTATTTGCTGACGATGCGCTTATCTCAATAAATGGAAAAAACGAGAAGGATATAAGAGAAAAACTACAGGTTGATTTAAATGCCCTTCATATTTGGCTTTGTGCTAATAGGCTAAAAATAAATATCGAGAAAACAAAATATATGGTAATTACAAGAAAAAATATTACGGATCTTGAACCCATTAAAATAAATAATACCGAAATTGAAAACGTTAATACAATTAAATACCTGGGTATCCGAATAGACAGCAAATTAAAATTTGATTCGCATATTGATTATACAATTAGTAAAATAGCAACAAAACTGTGGTACATGCAGAGAACTTGTAAAAATTTGAGTAGCCACTATAAAGTAAAAGTATACAGATCAATAGTTGAGCCTCATTTTATCTACTGCTCTACAATTTTCTTTATAATGAAAGATTTTCAAATTGAAAAGCTGCAAAAAATGCAGAATAAAGCTATGCGCTTTATATTACGCAAACGGTATGATACTCCAATAAAAGATATGCTTATAAGTTTGAATTGGATGAGTGTAAAACAACAAATTTTTGTTCATACTATGAAATTTATTTACAACATAAAAAACGGAAATTTACCCGATTATCTGCGAACAAGTATCAAATTTAACTACGAGGTTCATAACCGGAATACAAGACAGCGAAATGATTTTAAGTTACCGAACTATAAAACCGAGTCTGAAAAAAATAGTCTTTTTTACAAGGGGCTAAAATGCTTTAATGAATTGCCAGAAAGTGTGAAAAATTGTGATATTAACCTATTCAAAAAAAGGCTATATGAGTACGCCAAATCTTTAAGTATCAGATAGATTCTATGATTGGGTGGATTTATGGTACATATTTCTATTCAATTAAGGATATTGTAATATACAATTTTTTAATTTAACATATTTATATCTAAAATATTGCAATGTAACTTTTTTCTTTTTTTCTTTTTTACATTTATTTTTATTTTAACTAATGCAATAATATTCTTTAAGCGTTGATCTAGGCTCGAAGAGTCGTAATAAATAAATAAATAAATAAAATAAATAAATATATAAGTATACACGCAAACATTTTCAATAAGTAATGGTATAGAAAAACAATGAAGTCTGCAAAAAAAAGCTAATATTTTATCCAACCAAAACCCTTTTTGTATAAAAGGGGAAATATACGTACCAGCTTGCTGGCTCCATCAGGCTCGAAGCATATAACTTACCAGCATGGTGGTACAATATTTATTTCTTTACAAATGAGGTCGAGGAAAGGTCGAAATGATTAGAGCCGAAATTTCATAATTTTTCTACCATTTTTTTAAACATTGTTTTTTTTTTTGAAATTCACAACTGCAATATCGTGAACTTATTCTTCCACAAACACGGCTTTGACCCATATAGGGCAAGAAATTTCCGCCAAAATACTTTTTACTTAGAAAATTTAGCTAATTTCACCACTGACGACACCAGCATGCTGGTACAATCATAAAATTTTCAAATAGTTTTTGAAGTCGCACCAGCAGCTGGTGCAATCACACCACAAAAACACACACGGTCAATCGACTTGATGGGCCATTTAGCAAATAAAGCATATTAAGAGCCGTAAACTTATCTATTTTGAACTATAGTAGTATAAAAACGTAAGGAACATACAATACATATATGTATATCAGTCTTTCTTAGTTTAAAAATTCATCTCTTACATAGATACAAAAAATGATATCAAATTAAGCATATATAACTTTTTCATGCCAAGTATGAATAAATTATCCAAAGGGCTAAAAAAGGGCTAGGGGCAATTTTAAATTTATGTGGCCAAAAAATGTATGTTGTAGCTAAATCTAGCCACCAAAGGGCTAAAACGGCAACACTGCACGCAAATTGATTTGGGCTTATCAAATGAGAAAAACTTATTATCCTTCACTGAGAAAAAAAAAGCGCGTTGTAAGAATAACAATTTTTTATTTGATTACCGTTTAAAAATGTTCGTATTTAAATCAAGTGAAAAGTCTTAGCAAAATGGATTTTTCCATTATACATACACTACGTACATATAATGGAAATATTCAATTCAAATACGCCCGTATTAAAATGAAGCATATTTCACTACACGGATGGCGTTTTGCACGTCTCGGATGCTTTTTCATATGTAATTAAGAAAGTATATGTATACAAAGCATGCACAGCGGTGACAACACATACATATATGGTATGACATAAAGCACTAATCGCGCGCTGTGATGTTGATTCAAACTCAACATTTGAAAACACCTTTACATGTATGGCTGTAGCTGAGTGTGCAAAGACGCTTGATACAATTGGTTGCGGCCAAGAGGGTCCCGGTTCAATTACCCTCAGACGGAACATAAAATTAATTTTTTTTTCTTCTTAATTACGAAAAAGCATCTGCGCACTTCACAACCACATATTTTATAACGTATATACTCAAATTTAAAACGAGTTGGGTTGGTGCTCTTTCATATGCGTATTTTTTTCAATTTAGCACGTTTTTTTTAAATTCTATAATTTGTTTCCTTCAGTGTTGGAATGTGAGTTTATTAGCGTTTTCTTTTCTCGAAAAAAGGCTGCCCTTATTCTGCCTTGAGTTAGCGTTGTCAAATTTTCATGTTCTTTTCTCAGTCCTTTCACAAGGCGTCGTGTTCTTTTCTCAGCAGGTTGCGCTCTGATCCGGCAAAAGTGCTGCCTTTTCAGCCCTCAAATAAACGTGAGTGTGAGAGTTGCTCGGTTGATTTTTAATTTACGCTTGTAAAATTACAATTATTTTCCGTATCAGAAATAAGTATTTGCTTTAAAATTACTAAAGACTTACAGGCCATGTGAATAATTCAGCTTTATTAAGTTCTATAAATAAATTGTAATGTAGTATAATTTCGGTTTCATTCTCATATAAAAAACGCAACATTTTCTGAGGTTTCAGGGCAACGCAAAGTAAGAGTTCCCACATAAAAGGGCAGAACTTTTTTTGAGAAAAGAAAACGCTATATGACATTCGACACGATACTAGGGTTCTGGTACTCGATTCCAAAAAATATCGTTTTAAAACTATCGAGTAGAAAATATCGGTATCGAATGCCAAAAGTATCGATATGGTATCGTATCGTATCGAAATTCGTGTCCCTAGTAATTGAGCAATTCGGGGGTTGAAAGTAAAAAAATGTATGTAAATTCCATGCGTTGCAATTAAAAATTTCCCTTGAGGATTTCCATTTTATCGATAGTGATCTCATTTTATGTTCATTAATATGAACTGACCTATATAGTGTATTAATGTTTTATCATCATTGTCTTCATCTTTGACAAAATTACACGGTCACCCGGTATTTATTTTATTTTTTTAAATAATTATATATTCAACAATTTTATAATGAGCTCGAGGCCATTTTTTTAAATGAAAAATTATTGTGGAAAAGCAACAATAATTTGAAAAAATGGTAGAAGTGATAGCTATTTCGGAAATCACCACATTTCCTCATCAGACTTCTTTCAGTAGGATTCGAACCGACGATCCACTGACTCAGCCAGTTGCCTATGCACCGTGCTAAGTAAGACGCCTTGTAAATTATCGTTTGCTTATTTCCACTATTTTTCATTTTTGTTATGCCAACACAATCAAGCGCAGCTATTCCGCTGCAAT
>NW_023458556.1:77248688-77303690 GCF_013731165.1 Rhagoletis pomonella
AAAAAAATGGCCTCGAGCTCATTATAAAATTGTTGAATATATAATTGTTAAAAGGCCAAAAAATAACAAAAAACAAATTTTTAAATAATTTTAATTATTTTTTTTTATAAAATTTTAACTCATTGTCTCATTGCCTTGCAAATAAATCCAAACTTAAAAGATTGAAAAAAATCAACAAAGTTTCCTCAAACTTTCACAGTTTTTGTTCAGAATTTGTAGACATGTTTTGGGTTAACATTGTTTGTAGCCCATCCATTCCACATAGTATAATAAGGATCAAGTTTGAAGTGTCTAAAAAATACCATTGATTTTTTCTGTTTGCGGTGTTGCGCACTAGGAAATCTAATTAAAAAGCTCGAAATTTTTACGAAAGTGTGTTGATTTTTTTAATTTGCAAAAAGATTGAACCTTGGATTTGTACGGTTTTTTTTTTAAGTATAAACTGTATTTTTATAAAAAAAAAAATACATAATAAGATAAATGGTCAAATCTTGTCAATATGTGAGTGTCGTAAAGTTTTGATAAGCACTTGAAATGCTATTAAAACGTCAAAACTTATTACCGAATCCAAAAAGATGTCTCTTTTATCCATTAACTATAACTTTGTTGTTGAGGTTGTGCTAGTGCTTTTACGAAATTGCTGGTTGACGGCAATAAAATCAATAAAAGCGCGATCACATCCTCACCGCATAAGTGTTCGACACCAACTGACGGTATGCAGTTTTATAGTCGATTCAATTTTAGTATTATAAAGTAAAAGTGCAGCTAAGAATTCATGTTGATTTTTAATATTTTTTTGCATTTTCTTTATACAAATTGGAGGTACAAAAACTTCAGTATGGAAGAAAAAGTGCAACACCTTCAACGAAAAAAGTTCTCAAAAATCTACGCGAATTGAATGTACTATCTCGATCATTTAAACATCTCGGACTCGCCCACCACTAAAAATGATTATTTAAATCTAAAGTATATATTAAATGATATTTAATATTTGCTTTAGAGATGAAATTTCGACCAATTTGTTTAAACAAAAATGTTAAGCGCATATGCAGAATGTGGAAGCGAGATTCTTCTGCTTGCGTTTCTATGTTTATATCAATTATCAGTTTAAGCACATACGATTAAATGTAAAAAAAAATATTTTTAATTGCGGATCCGAAAGAAATATTTATTAGTTGCATTGAGTTACGCAAAAATAGTGCCGAAAATCAATCGAAGGTGCCGGCTGCTTCCGAAAGGGCCGAAAATGGCACAATGCACACTCATTTTCCATCACTGTCTCACATACAATCTCACTATTCTGTTGACTTCGTTTTCCCCTTCCGATAACTTTTTGCTTCCGCGCTTGCCCAGCACCGCTGTGCAAAGCTTTGCACGCGCAGTCGCCCGCAACGCATATGTGCTGATTTGGGCATCCCTAATCTACAGCAACTGACGATAGTTGCAATTCGTAATACAAATTTTCTTTCCAGTTGCGTTGCCAGCTGGCAACCGAACCGTGGTTGCGTTGCTATCCGTAATCGACCCATAAAACTTGCAACAAAATATTTCGGAAAAATGTTAATGAAAATAGCTGACGACCAAACAGTTTAAGCTTAAAAATCTGCATAAAAATATTTTTTAAAAATTTTAACTGGATTCGATGAGATTTTTGATGCTGTTTTTTTAACTTTTTTTCAAAGGCTGCATTTCTTTATTCATTCTGAACGTTTGGAATAAACTTTTTTGTTTACTTATTCTTAGGATGTTCCTGATGATATGTTAACGTATATTTCAGATGCATTCTGTTTATTCTGGCTGTGAAATGGGATTATCTGGAATGTATTAAGAAACGCAGACAAAGATTGGTATAAGGAAAACTTTAATAACTGGACCAAACCTGTTCCAACTGGCCTTATGAGGTACTATTGGAAAGGTATTTTCTCATCGTTTTTATTTCTTTGCAAACAAACTCATTCCAAATATGAAAGAGAAATGAACGAGCGTCATTCCAAGTTGAATTAAGATGTGTTGGCATTTGAAAAAAAAAAACCATAAAGAGTGGGAAAATACATTTCCAATACTACCTCATAAGTCTAAATCGGAATAGTTTTGGTCCAGTTATTCAAGTTTTTCTTAAACCAATCTTCGAAAAAAGATAAAAAAAGAGCATCAAAAATCTCATTATTACGAATCCGTTGAAAATGTTTTTAAATATTTGTATGCATTTTTTTTAAGCTTAAACTGTTTTGTCATCTGAGGCGATTTTTTTCGAAATGTTCTTTAAGAAACTACTTTTATTCATAAAAACTCCATTTTTGGAGGTGTTTGCAAATCGGCCCAGCTCACGTAAATCTTAATAGTATTTTTCCGAAATATTTTGGTGGACGTCTTCAAATACCTATAATAAATTTTGTAATTCCGGCGGAAAACCCGCAACTTTTTTTGGTGATGAAGTCTAATGAACATGCATACATACATACATATCAAGTTCTAACCGCTAAAAATATGTAAGCGACATTTTGGCACAATTTTAATTTGATGATCTAGGAACATTCTGCATCAAAAATAAAAGTTTGAAAAAAAAAAATGTCCCTACATATTTTTAGCGGTTAGGGCTTGATATGTGAAAATTACGTGAGTGACGGAAAACTAACTCACGCACGCTCACGCCAGCAAAAATTTCAGTCACGCATGAACACGGAAGTTAACGTGTCACGTACAAAATCACGTTTTTTTGCACACATAAAACATTTCCATGAAGTTTCGTAGGACGCCGTTAAGTAAATGTGCTTCGCTAGAAATATGTACATAATCTGGGTCGTTTATATAACAGAGATTCGACTACTGGGAGCCAGCTAAATTTCACGTTTCAGTTTCAAGATAATAATTACGACTTCTCGCGCTGTCTTTTTCTTTAAATTGATTTATTTAAAATATTTGCAACCATCATTTGCTTAGATACTTAACTTATTTTTAAAATATGTGTAGATTTAAAAGTTCCGATATTTAGTATTACAATATACAGATGATTTACATTCTAGCCCACCGTATTTTTAACTATTATACGTAAAGTGATTTTAATTGGTTTCGTGCTAGTTTAATCCATTTTCTCGTTTTTTTTTTTAATATAATATTTTCCATACAAAAATGATAATTACTCTTACTGGTGTTTAAGCTGATATATTCCGTTAATGCAATATAATGTATTATAATATACAAATACATATACTCGTACGTAAGGCGTGCGTGGTGTTTGATAATCAGTTTTTTGAATGCATCAGATGTTATTTACATATCTAGGTGGCGACATATGTAGATAGAAACAAGAATGCAAACCTAACATTTTTTCGCGGGATTTTAGTGGGCATTATACTATTAGATATCGTGAAGAATAATGGTTTGGTGTATACACATTGGCGTACTGCAATTAATCTCTTATTTTAAATTCTTAATATTTTCTAACAAGTTACAATTCGCAGATGAATGTTTTTAAAAATTGCATTTCAAATTACATTTATCTTATACAAATATAAATATGTATGTACAGCGCTAATCTGCACTAGTTTTTTCGCCATATTTTTAGTACAAAATATGAATAACAAGTTGAAAAAAGTGCTAGGAAACAGAGCAACAACCTTTGCTGTTTCAAGCCACAGACATCTGTAAATGCAGCTGTTAACTCCGCGACGAATAAATTTCTTGATATGCACTTTTTATTTGCTGTGGTGCTCCAAAGAAAAGTTTCCTTATTGGATTTTAAGATATTTTAAACAATCATCATTTTCATATTTGTTTTTTCATGTATAACAGCACTACTGGGGGGTTACTTTGTAATGCGATGCGAAAACAAATGATTCACAGGGGTGATTGCCTATCGCATCGCATTTCTCTGTCGTATGGCATTATAGAGAAGCCACTCTGCAAAGGACTTTCAAGAATGCAGTGTTATGGTCCAACATGAATAATCTGCTACCCTACGACAGTTTCTTTGAATTCAATCAATTTTAATTACAACCCACTATAGCAAATAAACCATACGTGTATAAGCGGATTTTTTTTTGTTGTATACTTGTTTCTCAGAATTTTATCATTTTCAACAATTTGGTCTTCAGTAGGTACGTACATATTTGCTCACTCCTTCATATGTAGATTATTGCACTGCTCATGAAACATTTTAGCCAGAGTTCAGTATATGATACATATGTATAGCGACCATATTTTTTTTAAGTAAACCGAAAATGAATTTTCTGGGTTCCCGAGCGTCGGGGATCGCCAGGCAATGAAGGGAATTAACTAGGAAAATCCCAGTCAAGAATTGATGGAAACAGGCCTTAGCCTCTAGTTTTTATTTGATTGACTCTCCATTAACCTAGTAGTATTTGGTATTATCACCGAACAATGTCTAATAGGAAAACACGGAAAGCATATAGACTTCCGCTCTAATGAATTCTGTCGCAATTACAAGGACCAGGAGGTGGTAGGGAGCTGCAAACACTTTCACTGACACAGACCTCTTCTGGGTGAAACAGGACAACGTAACCTGAGACATATATTTTTCGATCACCTTCTTCACTTCGTTAGGGCAAGGAAGAGTGAAGTAGGCGGGGTAAACCTTCGGCCACGCTAGTGATATCACAATCGGCCTCTACATTCCTTATCAAGAGTAATAGACAAATCTAAACTAACCTATGGCCAATTCCTACCGAGATGTTTGGCCCGTAAAGCAAAATAAGCTTTGTAGAATTTTAGTTTTCTATGTTCTTTAGGACAACTTTCACTTACATATATTCTACGAGATAAATGATAAGGGTGAGCTTGTCAACTTTTTTGTATTCTTGCTCTTTGTGTAAAGAGTAGACCTACCCGGAAGTAATTGTTAAAATAAATTAATATATTACAAATTCAACGGATCAGAAAAAGGTATTTTAAGAGACAGCTTTTAAAATAAAGGACAACAAACGTTTTAAAAAAAATAAACAAAGCAAAAAGGCAGCACCTTGAAAAGGTCATTCCTTTGAAATAAAGTACTGATGGTTCACGTATACATATGCAGCATTTGTTAAACTTTTTATACAGTTTTTGTTAGCAATGGACAAACACCAAAATACGTATGGAATTCTTATAGACTGTGTTTCGCCTTTTCTTTTATTTTTCGCTTTATTCTTGGATTCAGTAGTACACAATGAAATTCTGTAATTGAGATTTCATCAAAACACATCTAATAATTCAAAAACGTTATTTAAGGACTATACAAATAAATTCACTTTTAAAGATATACAAATTATAATTATAAACATTGCGAATGTCCGTACGAAAATTACATTTTTTATAACTTTTTAAGTGTTACATTACATTACATATGTATTTCAACAGTTTGTAATAATTTGAAGATATAAAACAATGAATAAATCTTTACCTATTACATAAATCATAATAAAAAGCACAACACATGTTCATACATACGTACATGTATTACATAGTAATGTCGAAATTAGGTTTTCGCCGTGGTCCTTCTGAATGTCAAAATGATGTGTTTGTTGTAATATGAATTCGCCTTGTTTACAACAAACACATCATTTTGACATTCAGAAGGACTGCGGCGAAAACCTGAATTTGCCAGTAACACCACCTTGTATAAATTCGCCTTGACAATGACGATGGCAAGAACAACGGATATGATCACCATCTGTCATATTAAATCTGCTTAGACCGACAACACAATCAGTAGTACTCAGTAGCTCAGTTATGCAAGACTTAGGGCCAAATTCACAGTGCGTAGTTAACTAAGAATCGGCAGTTAAGTACAGATTTTCAGTACAAAAATCTCCAAGTTTCTATGTATACAATTTTCAAGTCAAATCAATTCTAAGAACCAAATTCACAGTGCGTAGTTAACTAAGTACAAAAATCTGTAGTTAACTAACGATTCTGAGTTAACTACGCACTGTGAATTTGGCCCTTAGAATTGATTTTACTTGAAAATTGTATACATAGAAACTTGGAGAACTATAGATGTTTGATTTCTAAGTAATGTTTCTAAGTGCAAAGAGAACCGTGAGAGAATCATGCTGCCATATCATTTGTACACTTATTTTTAATAAAAATCCGCCAAATATGCCTACAACAATTATTTTTTTTATAAATGCAATTCATATGGATATCGGAAAACAAATTTTGAAATAAAGGCAGAAAATAAAATAACCAAAATCACAATTTGATGCGCTTAAATACATTTATTTCAATTGTAATTTTTATCCAATTTTACCTCAAACAAATTAAACGTTTACAATTTTGCGTGTACAAATACAAATGCTGACGATAAAAAAAGAAAAAGCAATAGATGACACGGAGAGTAATAGTTTCTAAGTTTCTATTTAGGCCAAGTCTAAGTCTTGCATATCCGGGATTTTGAGTGTCTCGCCTTCGAAGTGTAGAAACAGAGCAAAGAGAACGAGCAAAGCGTCAATTATAAACGTGCATTTTTTAATGCATAGCGTCGATTTTAAAATATTTTGATTTCTTCTCTATGCTTGATGATATTTCCTTTGCTATTTAGATGTGATTGACTCAAAACTATAAAAAGATTACAAGATTGTAGAATTTTTTAGAGTTTTACGATAAATATCAGTTTTTTAAATTTCTCGCTTTAATTCTGGAATTATGCAAATTCTATAAAAACAAGTCAATTTTTAACAAAATAAAGAAAATTAAATTATAAGAGCTAAATTTAATTACATTTTTAGATGTTATGTTGCTCTTTCAACGCTTTCCTCGCCGCTGCACTATGTTCTTTGCCTTAGTTGTTGTTTACATGTATGAAGGGTTTGTCTTTTCCAATCGTAAAAATTATATAATTTGCTTCCCTTACATTGTTTTCATTGCATTACACTTATGTTATAGTGATTTTTCTCCCCAAGTACATAGAAACTCCTTTTGGGGGTAACGGTGCACGATAGTGGGCAAATAACAAAACAATAATACACAGGCGTAAGAGGTTTTTTTTTACTTGCTTAGTACTAAATAGTTTTGGCTTTCTCATAACGTTTTCAATAATAAAAGGACAGAAATAAAATTTCAATAATTAACGAAATGTCTAACTTGCTCCAAACAATGCAGCAATATTTAAATATACTTTAAACATCCATAGATGCGGGATAAGAAGGGTAGGGAGGATAAATTTGCATTACATGTGAATCGTTGCAGCTGTGTAACGTGCCTCTCCACGTCGCCATGACCATTGACTTGGGCGGTACTGAAAAATTGATATAAAAAATTTATTATTGACTTAGATATAGAAATATGAATTTAAATGATGTTGTAATGATAGATTAAAAGTTGTAACAAAATAAAACTAAACCAACTTTGACCGGTCGAGTAATTTACAAAACTTTGTTCAAAATTTTACAACTTAAATTTTCATAAAAAACAATTTCGTATGACTGGACAGAAAAATGTTTGACAGCTATTTGTAAGAAATTTGTGTTTTGATAGAAGTTAAAGAAGAAATAATGATTTCATTTTGATTGTCGATGCTTCCGACACGTTAGGAGTATGATTGGATTATTTTGGAACGAATTTCCGTCATTCCTTGACAAAATTACACTGAAGATGGCACAACGCCAAAACAGGTTTGTCTCCAAACTAAAATTGACATGGGATGACGGAAATTCGATAAAAAATATATAAAAAATAATGCACTTAGAAAGAGTATGGTGAAAGAAATCTAAAATTTACGTACATTTTTTATGCTTTGCCCATTATGACTGCATTTTGTCAAACATTTAATTAAAATAACTTGTTTCTTTCATGCCTTGACAAGACTACATATTTTATCCCTAGTAAAACCTAAGCAGCTTTTATAAAGATTCAACAGAAGAAAGCAAAAATAAATAAAAAATGGCGGGAAGAGACATTTTATATACTTATGTATTTCTACTACATTTCTTAGCCGAATTCAATGATTCTTTTCATGTCTGAAATGAAGACCACGTACAGTGCAAACATATTACTTTTCCTGCCTGACGGCACAAGGTAAATTTTTTAAAATACTCGGACTACCAAGCAACCAAGCGAGAAACTTCTTTTGGACATACTCCTTACCAATTTTTTAAATAATTAAAATAGTCATTCAATATGATTAATAAATATCGGAGAATGTGAATAGCCCAGGATTAAGCAAAATTACATTTAATTTAATATGTGATACCTAATTAGTATTAAAATATCCTCTTGGCGTCGCTGTGGTGTAGTGGTTAGCAGTGCGCGCTACCATTCCGTAGGGCCTGATTCAAGCCCGGTTTCCGATCACCATGAAAAAATAGAACACTTGCTGAAGTTTTGTTTTATCCTCAATATTCGTACAACTGTAGGCTCTCAAACATTAAATATGCAACAGCTAAATAAAAATGATTGCACTATTGAGCAGTACACTCGGATGTGTAAAACAAACCATTTCAACTAAACTCTTTAAAACTACAAGTACTGTAAAATATTTTTATATTTATTATTAACCCTAATTGTACTAATTCATTATCATGTTTTACTTCGTTTATTTAAGGCTAGCTTTTCAGTACACCGTTAAATCTAACTGTGGTTCAAACTTAGTTTAAACGCTCGAACTAACTGGTTCAAACTAAGATTAGGCAATCAAATGTCGGTCAGTGGATGATGTAGTACATACATACTAGGGATGCCAAAATATTACGAAAATTGGGATCCCGGGAATTCGGGATATTTTTTAGGTAATCCCGGGATTAAAATTGAGTCATAAATTTTATGAATATGAGTAAAAATTCAATATCTGAAAGCATTTAAACATACCATTAAATAAAACAATTTAAAATTTACGATAAACTGATTGTAAAACTCATATATCGCTAGCTTAGAAAAGTTGCTAACTTCACTTTTAATGAAAAATCATATTTTGATATAGGAGGCTAGATAAATTAAAATTGCATCGTTTCGAAAAGAGTAAAGGTCCTTGTTTTATTTATGTTTTCTCGTTTATATTCAATGAAAGGAAAATTTGCTAAGGTCAAAAAAAGCTCCGAAAATTCGATAAGGCCAAAAAAGTTCGAAATCTTTTAATAAATATCGAATCCCTCCGATTCGTATGGAGTTTTGCTTTGCTTTAAACAGGCAAAATGTTGTATTCAAAGTATTGCGAAATACTTGAAGAAAATGGCTATACGAAGTTTTTTCCTCTCCTGTACAATTTTTAAATTGGGACTTAGCAACTTTGCACTCTACGCTAGCGATATTTATTAAATCAGACAAATTTTAAAATAAAATTTTTTTTAATTGTATTTAAAAAACCATGTGATTGAGGAACGTATACATCACAAATAATAATGAAACTACCAGGTACTTTTGAAAGTGACGATTAATAAAAAAAAACATAAAACAAAAATATACAACAACAATTTCTCTAAACATGTTTATTCTACTCTATAAAGAAATGGCGAATGGAGAATTTTTTGCCATTTTTTTCGCAATTTACTGGAAATTTTGAGGGTGTACGAGTCAAACGGATCTCAGAATCGGATTCAGCGGGTCGAAATACATGTTTGTAGTTGGGTCTGGTTAAAAACACACACCCCTTTTCAACATATAACGTGTATATAAATTTAAAAATCACCGCAATTTAACATTTTTAGAGTTTTGATGGTTTTTAATTTCTTGAAGTTTCCCCTTTTTAATAACTTGAGTGGAATTCCAAAATTTTCTAAACTTTCAAAACTTTGTGAATTTGAGAAATTTTAGTAAATACCAATAATTCAATATAATGATGAATACTAGATTTCTAGAAGTTTTTTATTTTTTTTAAATTTTGAGAATTTTAGGAATTCTAACAAATTTTTCTAAGTAAAAGTGTCGAATATACGAAATTGATCAAACGAAATTAAAAGTTTTCGAATGTTCAAAACATTTTCCGGGATACCGGGATCCTGGGATTGGCATCCCTAATACATACATATGTATAATGCATGAGACACCAAACAAATTCTTGAAATTCCGTCTACAATTTTTCAGAAGTTTAGGATGAGATCGTATTAAAAAAATAAACAAATAACAGTTTTTCTGGATCTAGTTACAAAACAACTAAACTATGAAGCCGTCTTAAACTAGCACAGAAAAACTGGCCCTTAGCTGAGGATTTGGAAAAACACAATTTAATATGAATACTCTTGGAGTAGAAGTTATCGCATCCAATATATTTTTTAATCCAATATAAGTTTATTTTTTGGATGGGGTGATTGTATAGAGTGCAAAATTACCGGAACCAATTTGCCACTTTACCTTGTATGTATATAACTTTTTTTATAACAGAAACGAAAACTTTTAGCAGTAAAATATTTTTTTTTTTCTTCAAAAATATCGAGCGGACGCGTGGATAGTATGTATTTGAGCTAAAAGTTAAAAACTTCTATGGAAAGATTCAAGAGATATATATCTCGATCCTTAGTTTTTCGCAGGGTAACTTTTTTAAATAAATCCAAAACCTCCGAAAAAAGACAAAATTTCACCTGGAAGCTCTTCGTCTAATCATAGCAAACAATATTCATTCATTCAATCCTACTGCGAAAACATTTATTTTTATATTGCAAAAATTCTTTTGAAAGCTTATAATATTTTTTTTTTATTATTGATGATTCCAAAAGGGTTTACCTCCAATCCAAAATTGACAATGGAGACGGAAAATCAACGAAATCTCTTGCAATCACCTGTCAGGTGCTCAACATGCAACATTAAGGGTGGGATGGTAGAGACCACCTTGCATTCAATTGTGTGTCACTAGCTAGGTTTCTCCACTGTGGCTGCCTTTCTCGATAGCTTGGGGTCAAATCTAACCTTGTTAGGCTCATACACCGCATAATCACCGAATTGCTTCTTCTGCTTTATTGACGCTGTAACCGCTGTAACGATTTTGACCGAGTCCACAACAGCAGGCCAGTCGTTTCTCTTCCGTGTCAACTGACGCCAATTGGAAATGCCAAGTGAAGCCAGTCCTTCTCTACCTGGCCATTCGAACGTGACCCGAGTTGAATATCTTCAGAGCTGGAGCGTTTCTGTCGTGACCTAGCCAGCGGAGCCGCTGGATTATAACTCGCGGCAAATGTCTATATCGTTGTAAAGCGCATACAGATCATCGTTAAATCGTCTGCGGTCTTCGCCATCGCTAACGCGCAAAGGCCCCTAAATCTTTCACAGAATCTTTCTCTCGAAAACTCCAAGAGCCGCTTCGCCAGATGTTTTCATTGCCATGCCTTCGCGCCATACACCACCACCAGCAAAGAGATGATGAGTGACTTATAGAGTGTGTTTTTTGTACGACGAGAGAGGACTTTACTTCTCAATTGTCTACTCAGTCCAAAGTATCATTTGTTAGCAAGAGTGATTCTCCGTTGGATTTCAAGGCAGACATTATTATTGGTATTAATGCTGGTTCCCAAATAAACGAGGTCGTCTACGTTTGCAAACTTGTAACTGTCAACCGTGACGTGGGTTATTTAAACAACGCATTTTTAATAAGGCGGCAACTCTTTAAAAAACCAAAACAGGTCTGTAAGTCAATATTTTTCATCTGACGCCTCATTTGGAAACGCGACAGAACAGTGTAAACTGATGCTCTTCCGAAAAATAAAAACTTATTAGGCGGCAACACTTTTCAAAAAAATAAGACGTTCTTTCTTGCAAATCTTTAGATCAAGCCCATTTACACGGCACCTTATGTAAGTCTTATGATTTTAGAAGCAGGTGGTAACCCTATTCAAAAAACTGAGACCTTCTTGCACATCTACAGGCCCAGCCCTTCTATTTGTCACCTCTTCTATTTTAATACAACGAACGGTGTAAGTCTTATGATTTTAGAAGGAGGTGGTAACCCTACTCAAAAAACTGGGACCTTCTATCACATCTACAGGCCTAGCCCTTTCATTTGGCACCTCTTCTGTTTTAATACAACGAACGGTGTAAGTCTTCTATTTTAGAAGCAGGTGGCAACCCTATTCAAAATACTGAGACCTTCTTGCACATCTACATGCCTAGCCCTTTCATATGGCACCTCTTCTGTTTTAATACAACGAACGGTGCAGATTTTATAATTTTAAAAAAGGTGGCAACCCTATGCCTTGTGGTACATACATCTAGAGGCTAAGCCCTTTAATTTGGCACCTCAGTTTTGAAAATCGAATAATCGGTGCAGATCTGATGCCGTTAACAAAAACTCCTTTCATGTATTGTATGTATACATACATATGTATACAGATTTGAACTAACCCTGGTATTTGGGTATAGGGGTTATTAAAATCCATGTAGGAGCTTCAAAACTATCACATTCCTATATACACAGCTCTGGAATACTTGATTTTTAACTTTGACTTTTATTTTTGCCTGAAAAAATCCTGTATACTATGTATAGACACATTCGCGAATGCGCACGTTTAGTACATTCAAGGCTGTGTTAAAGCCTGTTCTGTTACAAAAAAAAGCGTTGTAAAATCAAGTTGATAATGTAAAAAATCGATGGATAAATAAATAAAAAATTATTAAGGGCCGGTTGTTCAATGTTTGATTAGCACAAATCGGAGGTAGAAGCTCCGGTTAAATACAACAACTGTTTTATCGATCACATGTTATATGCATGATGTCGAAAACGTCGATAATGATGTTTAACCGGCAGGTAGTGATAACCAGACATTGAACAACCGGCCTTAAGTGGTCATATGAAAATGCGCAAAGATTTTTTGTATGAAAAATTAGCAGGAAATAATGTTACTCATACGCCATGGACACCTGAAGATATGGCACCCTGAAATTGTGCATATGGAAACTGTGCATACGAAATAATGCATATATACACAGTTTCGGTTGAAAAACGAAATAATGCATATGAAAAAAATCGAAATAATGCATATACGCACAGTTTCCGTTGAAAACCGCAATAATGCATATTAGAAAAACCGAGATTATGCATATGCACTCTTTCGTTTGAAAACCGAAATAATGCATATGAAAAAAACCGAAATAATGCATATATCCACAGTTTCGGTTGAAAACCGAAATAATGCATATGAAAATACCGAAATAATGCATACATGCACACTTTCGTTTGAAAACCGAAATAACGCATATGAGAAAAACGAAGTAATGCATACATGCAAAGTTTCTGTTCAAAACCGAAATAATGCATATGACAAAAACCGAAGTAATGCACACATGCACAGTTTCGACTCAAAACCGAAGTAATGCATATGACAAAAACCGAAATAGTGCATACATGAAAACGAACTTCTTTCGGAGTAGGCGGCCTTCGGCCGCGCTTAGGGACTATAACCCTTACTAACTAGAACTCTCCTTTCTGTGTTGCTGGAAAAGCAGGGCGGAAGTATTTTTGCGCAGAACTTTTTTCTGCGTAGGCGGCCTTCGGCCGCGCTTAGGGATTATAACCAGGGACGTGAACCGGATGAAAAATTTTGTCGGTTCGGTTCAGCGGTTCGAACTGTTTTTCCTCTTTTGGATTGGTTCGCCAAAGCGGTTTTTTGGTCTTTGAACCGGGGTTTCGGTTCGGTTCAACGGTTCGAAAAACAAACAAGTAATAAAGTCTAAGTTCGGGCGGAGCCGAACATTCAATACCCGGCGCAAGTATTAAATATATGATTTTCACCTTTCCGAAAGCCACCGCAACATGGTATACCGGGGTGTATCAATTTTGAGTAATTTAGCGTCCTTAAATTTCAAAATATTGAAGTTTGAAGCTTTTCTGAAATTTACCGTTATATGAAAAGCGTCCTCAATTTTAGTCAGATTTCAATGATTTTCAACGTTTTGTTTTTATTTGGCAAGCACAATAGCCACACCGAGCTTGGTATAAATTGGTAGACCGGTTACCGAGATACATATGTATATGTGATCATAAGTGGGCGGGCCACGCCCGTTTTCCAAAATTTTATCATGAACGTATTTCTTGATAAACGATTGTCGCAGGCATCAATATTGAATAAATTAGCTTTAATATTTACTGATTTATCGAAGATTTCGTATTTCTCCAAATTACCGATATATGGGAGATAGGCGTGGTTATTGTCCGATTTTGCCCATTTTCAATACCATCCGTTCTACGCCCGAAAGAAGTGCGCATACAAAGTTTCGTTAAGACAATCACCGCTTAATCGATTTCTCTTTTTATTCTGATCATTTATGTATACATTTGTCTATATCTATCTCGATTCGTTTTACCTGTTACAAACAACCGTTATGTGACCAAAGTTATAATACCCTTGTGCACAAGTGCGCTCGGGTATAAAAAATAACGCGCAAGGTTGAGGGTCAAGAGATGGGTTGCCTTTACATTTGATATTGTCACATGGTTAACAAACATGGTAGGTATTACCATGTTTAACAAAAAGAAAAAAAGTGGGTACATTTATCTATTAAAACTTAGTTGAAACGAACCTTTAAACCTTTATGGAAAGTGGTTCGGTTTTCGTTTCGGATCAAACCTTTGTGGAAAATTTCGGTTCGGTTAATGGTTCAGTTAATTAATAGAAAAAAAGCGGTTTTCCGGTTCAAACCCGGTTCGGTTCAAAACCGGTTCACGTCCCTGATTATAACCCTTACTAGAAGAAGAGAAGGATGAGGCATCCAAGGATCTCTTCTATGAGCGCTTGGAGCGCACGCACGAGCGCTGCCCCCGTCATGATATCAACACCGTGCGTGGCGACTTCAATGCCAGGGTGGGCAAGGAAGGGATCTTTGGAACCACCGTCGGAAAATTCAGCCTCCACGACGAAACGTCTGACAACGGATTGAGGCTGATCGACTTCGCCGGGGCCCGAAACATGGTAGTATGCAGTACTAGGTTCAAGCATAAAAAGATCCATCAAGCTACGTGGCTGTCTCCGGATCGAAAAACGAGAAACCAAATCGATCATGTGGTGATAGACGGAAGGCACGCTTCCAGTGTTTTAGACGTACGCACACTCCGAGGCCAAACATCGACTCGGACCACTATCTTGTTGCAGCCAAGATACGCACCCGCCTCTGTGCAGCAAAAAATGTTCGCCCAAATATGCAAGGAAAGCTTAACGTCGAAAAGCTGCAATCACAGCAGACAGTCAGCGCTTTCGCTACTCGACTCTCACACCTGCTCTCCGAGAGCACTCTTCAACAAACCGACATATGCGAGCAGTGGAACCACATTTCCCGCTCATTAAGTACCGCCGCCGAAGAAGTAGTCGGATTTCAGCGAGCCCGAAAGAATAACTGGTACGATGAGGAGTGTCAGGAAGCTGCAGTGAAAAAAGATGCCGCCTACAGGGCCACGCTGCGATCGGGCGCCGGTATGTCCGAATTTGGCATCCCCTCAAAACTCATACGGCTGTGTAAAATGACGTTAAGCAATACCCCCAGCTCCGTCAGAATTGGAAAAGACCTCTCCGAGCCGTTCGCCACAAAACGGGGTTTCAGACAGGGCGACTCCCTTTCATGTGACTTCTTTAATCTGATGTTGGAGAAGATAATAAGAGCTGCAGAACTGAACCGCTCAGGAACAATTTACTATAAGAGCGTGCAATTGCTGGCTTATGCCGATGACATCGACATCATCGCTAACAAAAACCGCGAAGTCTGTTCTGCCTTTTCCAAGTTGGATAGGGAAGCAAAGCGAATGGGTCTGGTGGTAAACGAGGACAAGACGAAGTATCTCCTGTCATCAAACAAACAGTCAGCACATTCGCGCCTTGGCACCCACGTCACTGTTGACAGTTACAATTTCGAGAAAGTAGAGAATTTCGTTTACTTGGGAACCAGCATTAACACCGATAATAATGTCAGCATTGAAATCCAACGTAGAATCACTCTTGCCAACAAGTGCTACTTTGGACTGAGTAGGCAATTCAGGAGTAAAGTCCTCTCTCGACGTACGAAAACCGCGCTCTATAAGTCACTCATCATGCCCGTGCTGGTATATGGCGCAGAAGCATGGACAATGACAACATCCGATGAGGCGGCTCTTGGAGTGTTTGAGAGAAAGATTTTGCGGAAGATTTACGGGCCTTTACGCGTTGACGACGGCGAGTACCGCAGACGATGGAACGATGAGCTGTATGAGCTTTACAACGATATGGACATAGTGCAGCGAATTAAAATACAGCGGCTCCGCTGGCTTGGCCATGTCGTTCGAATGGACACCGACGTTCCAGCTCTGAAAGTATTCACCTCGGAACCCGCTGGTGGTAGCAGAGGAAGAGGGAGGCCCCCACTGCGATGGAACGATCAGGTGGAGAAGGACTTGGCTTCACTTGGCGTTTCCAATTGGCGTCAGTTGGCACAGAGGAGAAACGACTGGCGTGCTTTGCTGAACTCGGCCAAAATCGCTTAGGCGGTTACAGCGCCAAAAAAGAAGAAGAAGAAGTATAATTCTCCTTTCTGTGTTGCCGGAAAAGGGGGCCGGTAGTATTTTTGCGCAGAACTTGTTTCCGCGTAGGCGGCCTTCGGCCGCGCTTAGGGATTATAACCCTTACTAAGTAGAATTCTCCTTTCTGTGTTGCCGGAAAAGGGGACCGGAAGTATTTTTGCGCAGAACTTATTTCTGCGTAGGCGGCCTTCGGCCGCGCTTAGGGATTATAACCTTTACTAAGTAGAATTCTCCTTTCTGTGTTGCCGGAAAAGGGGACCGGAAGTATTTTTGCGCCGAACTTCTTTCTGCGTAGGTAGGCGGCCTTCTGCCGCGCTTTGGGATTATAACCCTTACTAAGTAGAATTCTCCTTTCTGCGTTGCCGGAAAAGAAGGGCGGAAGTATTTTTGCGCAGAACTTCTCTCTGCGTAGGCGGCCTTCGGCCGCGCTTAGGGGTTATAACCCTTACTAAGTAGAATTCTCCTTTCTGTGTTGCCGGAAAAGAAGGGCGGAAGTATTTTTGCGTAGAACTTCTCTCTGCGTAGGCGGCTTTCAGCCGCGCTTAGGGATTAAAACCCTTACTAAGTAGAAGTAAATAATTCATATTAGAAAAAACGAAATTAGCCATATGCACACTTTCGTTAGAAAACCGAAATAATGCATATGGCAAAAACCGAAATAAAGCATACATGCACAGTTTCGGATGAAAACCGAAATAAGGCATATGTGAAAGACGAAGGTATGCATACATGCACAGTTTCGGTTGAAAACCGAAATAATGCATATAACAAAAACCGAAATAATGCATGCATGCACAGTTTCGGTTGAAAACCGAAATAATGCATATGAAAAAACACGAACTAATGCATACATGCACAGTTTCGGTTGAAAACCGAAATAATGCATATGAGAAAATACCGAAATTATGCATATGCATACTTTCGTTTTAAAAGCGAAATAATGCATATGGATTTTTCCATACGTCGCATACGTGACAGTCGTACGTTTCAATGTGATACAAAAAAGGAATACCATTTGTTTTCTTTAACTTTTTTGGGCCATTGTATAGCACATAATTAGCTCTATATTTAACCGAAAAATGAAAACAATCGAACAGCTTGGTCCTAAATATAAGCATTTAAAGAGAGAGTCGTTACGTGACAAAAAATGGAAGTTGATTTTTTCTTTTCTTACAAAATCGCAAAACTCTGCGAATTGTGGATGGCTATTTTCATAAAACTTATTTTAATATGATTTGGAGCATTTCTAGTTGTTTTTAGAGTTTTTTGAATTAATGCAACTTGTTTCAATTTTCTTTTGCAACCCCAAGTGTGAAACGTTACGTGACGTGGCGTCACGTGACATAAATTTCCATTGTTATATTTTTGTAAATATTGCTTTTAAATGAATTCTTAACGCAAATAAAACATGTATTTTATGTAGAATATACTTTATATTTTGACTTCAGCGCCAATTCAGGGTCAATTTGTTGGAAATCTATGATTTATTATGTTTCAACTACATACGCCAAATTCGAACCAAATCGGACCATAAATACGGTTTTTCGAAATATCTCGACCTTGGCGCCACCTAGGAAGACCATTTTACTCAAACATGATTCTACTTACATAGCCAGTATATATTTTAAAAAGCAGACAAATCGGCCCGTAAATACGTTAGATATAAGACTTTTATTTTTTTTGCCGTGGTGGACCTTCCGATGGAAACACCCATATGAAAAAAAAACGAAGTAATGCATACATGCACAGTTTCGGTTGAAAACCGAAATAATGCATATGGCAAAAACCGAAATAAAGCATACATGAACAGTTTCGGTTGAAACCGAAATAATGTCTAAATGCACAGTTTCCATATGCGCAATTTCGGTGCCCCGAAGATATCTCGAAAACTTATCCATTGAATAAAATATTAACTCGATTTTCGGAATCAGCGAGCAATTCTAAATAGGAGTTGGATAGTGGCGTCCGTTGAACATTTTTCCTGTAAACCAGTGTTATTTTTCAGTTTTTTCCTTTTTTTAGTGCCTACTTTTGCCTTTTTTACTATTTCTAGTGCCTTTTCCTGCCTATTTCGTTATTTTATTGGGCGTTTTTTATTGGTTTTTAGGTCCTAAAATCCGTTCCCTGCTTATAAGACTTTTAGCAGTACTTGTTGAAGGTCAATTAATGTTGCTTGATATACTACTTAACCGTTTAGCGCCTGAAGCTAAAAGCAGGTTATTGTCCGCACCCTGGTTAGACAGACTTAGAGCCATTTCAACAATATTAGAGTAGACTCTCTGTCCATGTACACATTCGCAAAACATTCGTATCATTTGATGCGAATGCGAATGTGTAAAATGATGCGAATGTAATGCAAATATTCGCAACATCCCTGATAGATACGGTGACCAGATTTCTGTGGCCAAAAATCAGGACATTTCTAAAGCATCGAATCCGAACATACAATTTTGTTTTTAGAATAAAAAGCCTGAATACTGTTTTATTTGAAACAAAACAAAGAGAAAAAAAAAATTGAAAATTTTTTATTTTTTTATGAAAATATAACTTAAACCCTCGCGCCTTTTTCAAAAGTTATATAGGGGTCGCGGATTGCATAATCCGGCTCGAAGGACCATGTTGAAGTCTTCGATAAATAAAACCGCTCGCACTTCGGGTTTTTAGGAATATTTTATTTTATTATAATAAGTATAATCCGGGTGTTCGTACAAATGTAATAATTTCTTTTAAATTAAGGAACGAAAACACAGTTTTAATTTCCATGAAGTAAGTGGAGAAAATGGAGATAGGAAGACGACTTCATTAGGGTGTGCACGAAAGTCGTGGGTTGATAACCATTTGATGCGAGAGCTTCACCATTCCGGTTCGATATAAACACAGGGTTGCATATCTCATATTTAAGAAGTCAACATTGGTCATTCAAGTGCAGCTTAGATTTCAAATCTGAAAACGAGTTTTTGAAGTTAATCAACAATCTCTACTTAAATAGCTCATCTGAATTGGGTACAACGATTGGCGGCTCGCCATTTGCTTTTTATTTTGATGTAAATTAAACTGATTTTTTCCTCAGGTCTCTGTCTTCTTCTATGTTGTGCATTTTATAGTGATGGCACGATTAATCGAAAAACCGATTTTAATCGGTTTTCTTTCGGTTAACGATTTAATTGTATCGAATTTCTCCTTTCAATTAGCCGAAAACATACCATCAAAAATTAATAACTTTACTCACGCAAAAACGTATGCATCAAAATAACGTAACCAAAAATTGGCTCTCTAACCACCCAATAATAGCTAGGACTTACCGTGATTTATGGTTACTTTGTTTGTTGAAAGGGCTGGTCATTTTCTTTCATAAAAAAACAAATCGTCGAACATACTTTGTATGGAAGAAAATGCATATTTAACACCGTCAGCAAAAGAATAGTTGCCAAATATCAACAGTAAGTTCTAGCTACTTCATACCGATGATGGAAAAGGAGGTAGAACTGTACTTTTTTCAATACTTTTACAATTTCGGTACAAAAACGCCATTTTAGGTACATTTAGTAAGTAGATAAATCTTTTTCTCCAGGAATCTTTTCGAGCCTTCTGCCAGTTATACAAAACAATTGCAGACAGATCCCTCTACCCGTAAGAGCTTTCACCTTAAGCAGGCTATGACATCTTCAACAGCGATAGCGATAAATGAAGACTTCGAATTGTCAAAAAGACTTACAATGGATGGTGCAAAGCTGGAGCAGCTTATAAGGATCAGCACTTAAACGCTGCACTGATTGACTCGCGAGAATAATACGTAACTACTTAAATATATTAATCAAATGTGGACATGGCGTAATGTACCCTTTAATAAAACAGTCGGTTTTTATAACTTATTAAATGATTTTTATTTATTTTAGATTTTAATCGAAACGATCGATTAATCGCTTACTTTCTTAAGTAATTAATTGCAATTAGTAACTGAATGCTTTAGATCAATCAAAAAACCGATTAAGCGATTATTAAATTGTTTTTGCCATCACTAGTATTTTACTCCTTGATTCTTCCTATTACACCTCAAATAGTTTGGAGTTTTCTAGAAACATTATTACAATTTATTATCTAATATAACTTATTAGAAAATAAATTGTGAATTATATTTGAAAATACTATTCACTGCTAATTAAAGCTACAGAACACTCCGTACGGCTATTCTTTGTCAATACTATTCATTAAAGGAACTCTATTCCAATGTCCATTCGCAGTAGTCTAAATAAAATCAACTTTAAGTTTGTTCTATGTTCGTACTTTCGATGATTTTACTAAAATCTAAAATCTATCTAAATATATATATTTTCAGTCAATATGGATAGCCACTGTATTTTTATAAGTGTCTGCTTATTATAAACCTTAGCTTTTAGAACTACTACTATTTTATTTTTTTTTTTTTAATAAATGAAATGAAATACTTTACTCTTTAAAGTCCAAAAAACGGCTATGTTTAATACACTGTATTATACATAGGTTTATACATATATGCGAATCACTAATCATGAAACACTTCCCTACTTGTTACATGTTTTGCAAATAAAAAACCAGAAATGAATTTCCCTACAGGTATATTATGCAGTTCGTAACAAAAAAATATGGGTTTATTATAGGGCTGATGATTCGACTCAGTGTAGTAATTACCCGGTTACCCGAAAAAATGAGGGGAAGTAAAATTTAAACATATTTACGATTATATCCCGCAAACGAACCTATATAGGAAAATCTATAAGAATCTTCCATACCATATGGTGAAAAATAATATTATATATCCGGATCTCAAGGTAGTAGCAATAATTTTACGATTGTGGAACTATTATTTTGCATGGCTTTTATAACATCTTTGGCCGAAGGTGAAAGAGAATATCAAGTATGTATGTATGCATGTACAAGTATGTGAATAATTCATATTTAGCTGTCAGAGTCGGCGCAAACGGTAGGTCCATCCCCTTTGTGTGACATTAAGGCACACGTCACAAATCTGAGCAGAAGCTCGGCCAAACATTAACATAATGCGTAAGCGCCAATCTATTATTATTAATACTTGCAAACTTTCTGTAAACAGCCAGACAAATCCGGTGAGTCAAACATCCCCCGAACACCCTTCATGTGCATAACTGTGCATAAGTTGTCGTACAGAGCGTATGAGTAACCCCTTTAAATTTTGAGTGTAAAAATATTGTGTTGCCATTTTGGTGCTTTTGAAGCTAGATTTAGCTCTTTTTCTCCGAAAATTAGGTTTTAGCTTCTAGCTCTTTTTTTAGCTCTTTTCAAAATTATCTAGTACATTTGTAGCTCCAGTAAGTTTTAATTGTATTTGGTAATATATTAAAATTACAAATCTGTAATTTCATTGAATAAGTGTTGACTAAAATTTATTTGGCTTTGGTGATCCCAGCCTATTTTCGATACTTTCATGTTGTTCTATTTCAATTATAACTTAGAAAAGCTCCATTCCTAATGCAAATAGCGCGCAAGCAAAAGGAAAACGGGCAAGTAGTTTAGTCCATTAGTTTCTGTAACGTGCGCGGGAGCACACAAACCGGACGGTAATTCGAGCTCCGATAAGCTCAAATGGTGTATTCTCTCTCAAGCGGCCACAGTAGAAAAAAAAAACCAAAACTTAAGCGTTGATAAAATTACAAATCTCGAAATGCAATGGAAAAACATACATTTGCATCCACGGGAAAATACAGACTCCACCATAAGCTCTTGGATCTAGGACCTAGATTCTAGATTAATAGATTCTAGATTAATTCAAAAATTAATTAGAAGAAAATACTCTTTCTGAACGCGCGGATTTGGTTTTTACCTTACTAATTTTACCTTTAAGGAGAAAAATAAATTTGGCTTAAACGTTTTTTTATATTTATAAAATTCGTTGCTTTTATTAAAATTGCGAAAAATGTAAAAACAACTTTACGTCAATAATTGCCCAACTTAAAAAAAATTAGCTCTTCATTTTAGCTACTATTAGTATTATTTCGCTCTTTTTAGCTCTTTTTTCGGTTTAGCTTCAAAATAATTTTTTCTTGCAGCACTCAAAATATAATACGTATGTACATATATGATATGTATGTATGTAAGTTTCGAAATTTTTGCAAACTTTGAAGCGTCTGGCAGAAGTTACTGCCGGCGAGAAGTGTCTGGCAATACTTAATATTGCTTTTGAAATATTAGTATTTAATATTATTTTAAATATACATACAGTGACGAACAAAAGTCTTGGCACAGTGAATTTCGCAATATATGCAAACTTTTTTATTCTAATTTATTTTCGATAATTTTTTATAAAAATATTGTTCATTCTACACCAGAAAACACAATAATAAAATTTCTAAACTTTGTGCAAAACTCAAGAAAATTCATTAAATTTGCACACTAATTTGCAACTTTTTATTCAGATTTTTCAGAAAAATTCCAAGTATGCAGTTTTATAGCCCATTCAAATTTAGTGTCACAAAGTGCAAGCTTAATGTTGCTAGAAAATCGAGTTGATTTTTGGCAATTTTTTTAGTAGAAGGTGTTGCTCATTTTCTCCATCCAAAAAATAGTTGTCCGATATACTCTGTATGGAAGAACTTGCGTGAAAAAAATTACCAAAAATCAACGCGATTTTCTAGCGACTTCAAACTTGCACTTGAGAGATTAAAGACAGGAGCCACTTAACAGTAGAAAGTTTTTATTTTTCGAATTTTGAATTGTGTCGTTATTGCATAGGTCTATCGATATATAGGAGATAACTATAAGAATACAAATTTTGGAAAAAAATTAAACATAGGGTGTCCTTACGGTATTCTAGAAAAAAAAACTTTTTTTTTTAATAAAAATTTCAAAAATGGGCCCTTTTAATGGAATGAATAAAAAATATATGTAAAAATAGATTTTTTTTATTACTTTATTTAATAGTATGGTTTCTTAGCTTCCAAAATAGAAAATAAAAAGCTGCTCATTTTTTGCACTTTTCAAATAATGCGTTTTTTGCTAATGCATAAAATCATCTTTTCATTTCTTATCAGTGCCATCAGATACACACGAATCGTTCGATTTTCAAAAACGAGGTGTCAGATTAAAAAGCTTGACCTGTAGATTTAAAATAAAGGTTTACTTTTTTTAGAGTTACCACTTTCATTAAAAAATTAAATTCAAATCATTTAATGAGTTAATTAAATGAATTATTAAAATATTGGTATCAATCGAAATGCGTGTGAAAAGGGGTTATTTCTTAACTATATGCAGCAGTGTTGCCACTTGTTTAAAAAATCTAATTCCATTTGAATTAAGGGAATTATGTAATTGATATACATGGGTATCACCATATGGGAGTCAGAGGTTTAAGAAGGTTACAACTTACAAATATTTTGAACATGGTTGCCACCTGTGTATAAAGTCAAATTTAGTTAAACTAAAATAAAAATTGCGTCAAACCAAAGCCTTACTTTTAAATTAATGGACTCTTAAATTAACTAAGGAGAGTTTTTACTCTTCACTTTCATCACATTTCTTGCTGTGTCTGTCTATTTTTTTCTTTTGTCTGATACCCATATTGATATACATATATCAGTTACCTTATTCCGTTAATTAAACTGAATTTGATTTTTTAAACATGTCACAACATTTCTATTAGGGATGTTAATTTTTCGGCTTTTCCCGATCCCGGGATTTTCGGGATGGCGTTATCACAATCCCAGGATCCCGGAATTAGCCCTGGGATTTAGATATTCGTTCCTTTTCAACAACTTGAATCAAAAAAATTGCTTCTATATTGTTTGAGAAGCTCTCCTACCATGAAATAAATAATAAATAAATGGGTTTGAAACCATGGCCATGGAACAATAATTCCAAGTATCGTCTTCCCAGAGAGCGCATATTCCGATCTGCCTTATTTAAAAAATATCAGTACACACTAAAACGTTTAGTGCTGGAAATATCCCTTTTTCCATACCCTATGGGGTATATGTTCCCGTATTTTTTTTAACAAACCATCTTACAGAGAACTTATTCAATTTGCAAAAGCCGGAGAAAAAACATTTGCTTATAAATAAATTCAAAATTTGTATGGCTCACTTAATTTCAAACGTTTTTTCTTTTATTTTGAAAAATTATAAAAATTAAATTGAGCGAAAACAAAAAGCAAAGCCAAATAAAAGTAAAAGAATCAACATTGAACTGCGTCAAAATTAAAATAAGGGAGCACGAATTTCGATGTGAAGCAAAACTCTCTAGGAAGACAATACCTGTAATTATTGTACCATGGTTTGAAACCTAGCTTTTTATTTAAAGAGGCGTTTTTATTTTTTCTCTCTGACCGCAGGATTTATTTTGAATGACTTTGTAATTTCAAAGATATGATTAATTCTAAAATATATTAAAACATTCAATGCAATGTAGAATAAAAAATATGGGTAACAAATGCAATAGGAAATTTCTTTAGAATTTAAAAAATTTTAATTTTTTGGATTCACCAGGACGAATAGGTAATTTTTAAACTGACAAAGTTAGAAAAACGAAATTCGAACAAATATTGCGAAATTTCAAGGATAAAATTTTAAAATGACCTTTTCAATATTTACCAGCCCTTCTGCACTGGAAACTTGAATATGTTTAAATTATGCAGGATTTCCTCATTAATTTTATACCCATACTTCTTCTATAAGCACATTTCTCTGAATTTTTTAAATCATTTTTGAATTACTGACGTCAGAGTGAATAACTAAAAATGCAATTTTACTATATTTAGCCTATGGTTTCGCGAATATATCGATATTTGTGTTTAAAATTTACTATCGCGCGGTGTTATATGTACATTGTACAATGAGCTAGACATTTATAAAGAAATATTAATTATTAAATAAAATAGAAATATAGCCAATACTGGTCAAGAAAAGGAGTTTCTATTATTGCCATCAGTGCAAATTGCAAATCCCGAAAATCCCGGGATTACTTGCCAAGAGTCCCGGGATTTTCGAGACCTTAAAAAGTCCGGGATCCCGGGATTAACATTCCTAATTTCTACGTATCGTTTAGAAGTAAAGCATTTTTAAAACCATTTGTACCCATATTGTAATATCTAATTCGTTTAACTTATTAAATAATTTTAATAAAATTTCTAACAGGTGGCATCTCGTTTAAAAAAAATAAAACTTTATTACACATCTACAGGCCAAGTCTGTTATTTGACAACACAAGAACCCAAATTTTCAACTTCATTTACAGTGGAAGTATGAAAGTTATCAAAAAACCAATTGCATTTTTGAATTCAGCGCTCTCAATTTTATTAAGAAAAAATCCATCCACATTGTGCGTCGCAAAATGGTCCGGATTCTTCTCCCCTCGTTTTTTTTTTTATATTTATCATGAACTTTTATGGAGTGCATCTTTTCTTGCACAGTATTGCACACTAAATCTGTGCATTCAGGGTAAAAAGGGACTTATTTAAAGTATATGGACGTAGGTTTTGTTTGCATTCATTTGCCTTCCCATTCGCAAATCGTAATTTACGTGACCTCTATAGTACGTCAAATATATGAAGAATAATGTTTTAACAATATTGAGAGCTGTAATAATTGATAAGTATTCGATAATGCAGTTTAAATGTATTTAAATAATTTTTATGTAAACCTTGGAGGACGTACAGTGGTCCAGAATTGTAAAAAACCCATAAGCGCATATGGTCAAAAAGCAAGTTCGCAAAAAAACATAAATTTTCATTGTTGTTACATGTAAAGGATACCTCAGAGGAACCAGAAGTGAAGTGACATTTCAATAATTATTCCAGAACTTCAAAAATAATTAGGTTAGGCAAAGCAATATACTGTTATTTAATTTTTTTTTCGTAAAGAAAGAAAAGCTTGTGTAATACTGCAGTAAGATATCAATTCAATGTTTTGTAAAACATAATAGCGTGTTACTGGCAGATTTAATTGCCAAAAACGTGTTTTTAGGAAAAAATATTTATTCGAGTATTTAGCTGCTTGTTTCGATCGTTGTGTGATATGGCTTCAAAACGATATATTCCCAATATTTTTTATGTTTACTTTGCTGGAAAACTTTGGCAATCTAATAGGTTTCACATTATTGAGAGCAATAATTTATTTTAATAGGGATTCGATCTTTGCCGGCAATTATTTTAAAATAAAAATTGTAAGTTTATTTTAAAAAATATTTTACATTAATTTAATTTTTTAGAACATACGAATCGCGTTTTGGGACGACGTTTCCTGGTAGAAAGCTCAGAACCAGAAGGTTCTGACAGCTCGGAAGCCTTGTGACAAATTTATCATTTAAAATTTTTGAAATATGAAGAATGAAATCGACTGAAAAATATATACCCTGCAAACCAAAGTTCCCGAAATCTTAAGGAAATCGTTAGGAGTATCTCATTTCTGTAACGATTTTTTTTACGAATTTTCAAAGAAAATTATATGAAGTGGTTGACACGAACTCGTAAAGAAATTTCTGTACGAAAAATAAAGAAAATTCTGGAAAAATTCTGAAAGATATTCTTCACATAGCACCATTATTTTCGTTGCTTCACAGATTTTCTTCCGAAATTTCGTAAAAGAATGGAAGTGTGCGTAATTTATTTCATTTTAGAAAATTAGGCAAAAAATCGAATTAAATCTTAACGAATTCTTTAAACTTTCTTTACAATGCAGAATACTCTGAAAAAATGGTTTGCAGGGTATGTATGTACATACATACATACATATTAAATCTTAGAAAATTATTTTGTGTTTATTTCTTTCAAACCAAAAAAATTTGCCATCTGATGACAAAATTAGGAATGACTGAATGTTTTTAAATATGTGCGTTGGATAAAAAATGGAAAACAACAATAGTAAGTTTAATTTCATGAATAATTTTATTGAGTAAACTTGTGGTTTTAAAGTGCAAATACAACTTTTTTAATTGTATTGACATACGCCAAAATTGACGCCAAATATTGTTTAAACAAACAAGTAATTTAACAATCGACAGCAAAAAGTTTGTTAAGAATTGTGTTACGATTAATTAAAAAAAAAAATTAAAAATCGGCCACGAAATAGCGAAATCAATATTTGAAATCAAAAAATATTTAGAGGTCGCTCAAAGCGCTCAAAGTTTTCCATGTATTTTTATATGGGGAAAAAATAACTTTTCGTAGAAATGGTATAGAATTCTTAAAAATCAATATTTTTCGATCGAAAAACTCTGTTTCTCTGTAGGAGATTCCCAATAATAATACCCAATTGTCTATTTAACCATTTTTCATCGCAACTATAATTTATAGGTCCGCCAAAAACCCACAAAAACCCCGAAAAATGCAATGGGGGGACCAATAAAAAATCGTTTGTATTAAAAAATAGTTAAATAAACAGTTCATTTCTACGAAAAGTTGTTTTTTTTTCATATAAAAATACATGGAAAACTTTGAGAGCTTTGAGCGGCCTCTAAATATTTTTTTTATTTCAAAATAAAAAATAGGGGTATACTTTTTTTCGATATAGTACAATCCTAGGGGGTGAGAGCGTTACAATTCCGACTTTACTGTTTTTGGACCACCCTAATATAGAGCGTCTCAAGGGTACATCCGCGCGTTTTTGGAATGCGGATCACTGTGCGTCGTACCATGTACCACATGGGGTATTCCATGAGTAAGTGAAACTTTGTGTCCAATTGTAAAGTAGCTTATTGAACATGAAATGCTTGATGAATCAATGCTCAATACCTCAAATTAACGTTTTTTCGAAAAAAAATTTAGTTATATTATTTTATTACACTGTAAATACACTCAAACCTTCAACATTAGAAAAGTAGTTGAATACGAATATATATTTTAATATAGAAGGCTCTGCAAAATCAAGTATTCACAAAGTTATTATTTTTTTGAAGGGGGGAATAAATGTCTCGATCTTTCTGCGCCCCGAAGAAGCAATATGGCATTGAAGAAAAATAGGCATTTAAATTATATAATAGGATAAAATCACTACGGTTTAGCATGTCCAACCCGTGACTAAAAAGTTTTAAACTTCGTATTGCTTAGTTACTACTTTAGGGAGTTTTCTATAATTTCATAACTAGAGTGTGTTTATACTAAGCAGCCCTATTTCATTTCTTTTATTATATTATAAGTACCTACTTAAGCGATTTTGAAACGTTTTATCGTGTCCCGCCCGTGACAATCATTTATAATTTTTTTCTAATGGTGCCTAACAATAAAAAAAATAAGTTTAACGTTTCAAACCTATGTTTAATGCCACAAAACTCTGAAGTTCAGGTTGACTAAACACCATAATACTGTTGGTGGGCTAAGCGATGTAGTAAAAAATTTCGCGTGGCCAGCTCGAAAAGTCAAGATAAGCATTACTATCTTAGAGACGCCAGAGAATTCTATGATGAGGGTTGCTTAACAACAATCCAAAAGTCAATATTAACAATTACCTGAAAAGTTCCAACCAAGAAAATCTAGAAGTTCGCGAAACTTATAAATTCAATCCAATAAATAGCCTTTAAGTGACAAAGATATACATATGTATGTATCTGCTTACAAGTATTCTAATGCAGATAACTTTTCGGATTAGACATCGATACACAAGATCTTTTCTGACGTTCTATGGTTCTAAGGAATAGCTAAAATTGAGCATGATTTGTACATGAAATCAGTTTCCAAAAATAACTCAACTCGAGCCACTCTTAAGCCGGTTACTCAATGTCTGGTCAACACTAACAGCAGGTTAGACATCGCTATCGACGTGATAACAGTAGTCGATATACATGTTTAGCCTGTAGTTAGTATTAGTCAGACATACATAGCTATTCTAAACAAACTTGAAAATCATTAAGGCACATTCGAAATTTCGTTGCAATCAAATGCACCGTGCAGAAGTGCATTAGGAAAATGCATATAAAATTTCATGCGTTTGCAAATAATCCTTTCTTCCATGCATTTTAATACATCAATCTGGCGACTTCTAGCTTTCGTTTGGTATAACTATTGCCCCTAAAATAGATCCTGGGGTCAGCAGTATATCGTGCGTCTTACAATGACTCCACTGTCATAAAAGTAGGTCAATTGATCTTGTATTTGACCTCTAACATTTATCATACCTAATCTCTTTGATATGGATCTCACTAGAAGCTTCCTTTCATGAAGAAAATCGTACGTGTCCCACCCGTGACAAAAGTTGTCCCACCCGTGACAGGAGAATTTTGAATTTTTTAATAATAAACAACTAATTCTTATTATGGTTTGTGCTTTGTTGGGATTGCTGGTTCTTTTCTGTATAGTAAAACATCTAATCCAGATAGAAATGTTAAGTAAATTCACAGACTTTCCTTAAAATATATGTTCTCCAAAAAGCAGTGTCTTTTCTTTGTCCTACCCGTGACGGAAGAAACAGCTCAGAATTTTCCAATATAAAATCAAGTTTGAATATTTTTCGTATTTGGTAATAACTCGTATATTAGTGAACTAGGTGTAGCTTTATCAAAATGTAGAATTGCTTAGTACTTTATACTTAAATTTAAAAAAGAAAAACAATTTTTGCTGTACAAATGTCCCACCCGTGACGATGGAATACCCCACATATAAAATGTATAGTTTTGAAATTTATGATGGTAAATTTTTCATGTTTTTCGTATTGTCTGAAAACTTTTCCACGCTCTTAAGGAAACTGCATATCATCTCTCCATTTAATAGTTACAGCTTTCATACTTCCTTAATTTTGTTCTGAGACAAAACTACAACATATATTTGGCGATGATGATTTTCCATCCAACAACTCGTCCATAACATGTCTTAAAAGCAAGTCTTAAACGTGATGCTGGCAACCAATATACTGTGGGGGAGCAAGTGTCATTGCCTTGTAACGGTTCTTTAGCAAAGCAACAACTCTGTTTGTTTTGCCTGTGTCAACATTTTGTCAGAAATTATCATTTTAATTGATTTTCACAAATCATATGTGTTTAAAGTTTCCTTTACGCCATTAAATAATTTAAAGCTTTACCATTTTCCAGAAAAAAAACACATAACGAGAACGAAAAGTGATACTGAACATGGCCCAACGCCGAAACCGGTTTGCCTCCAAACCAAATTTGACAAGGGATGACGGAAGATCGTTCCACATTACATCACACTCCTACCCTGTCGGAAACACCAACAACGAAAATGAGAAGAACACATAACTTAACTTCCTTTGTTCCATTTTTCAATACGATTACCTGTATTTCTGTACCATCAATTTTCTTTTTGAATATGTTTTTATGTATACGACTTCTATTTATTCAACAGATTTTATTACCGCTCTGTAAATACCTGTTTGTGATGGCGTTGAAATGTTATGCCTGACTTAGCTAATTGTTTTTACCAACAAGAACCAGATCGCAGTGAAGGTGAGCCTATCTCTCGGAGAAAACACACAAGAGCTAGTAATTTGCTCAGCGTACCTCCCCGGTGACTCCAGAGATTTCAAGTTTCTGCCACTATAGGGACTAGTGGACTATTGTGGCAGACACAAACTGCAACTCATCGTGGAATATGACGCTAATGCCCACAATACCATATGCGGCAGCAGTAACATAAATCAAAGAGGTGAGTACTTACTTGAATTTATTAGCCTTAATAGGTTAGAAATTCTAAACGTAGGTAACTCCCCCACTTTTGGGAACAGTATACGGGTATCCACTCCTTTTATCAGTAATTTCGTTAGAACATGGAAAGTGTCTAGAGAAGTTTCTTTATCAGATCATATGCACATCCGTTTTGAAATGGAAACCACATTACTGCTACTACCTTCAGAAGACCAAGAACCACAAACTGGGATCTATACGATGCACTTCTGCAGGACGGTCTGAAAAGGTGCAAGCGTAAGGTAAATGACTTAGTCGATCTTGAACTTAGCTACTCAGGTCGGACATCAGCCATTATGAATTCCTACCATAAACCCTGTCCAGAAGTCACTAGGCTTAACAACAGACAGACTCCATGGTGGAATAACAAGTTGGCTAAACTTAGGGCAAAAACCAGGAAGCTCTTTAACAGAGCTAAACGAACCGGTGAATGGGAAACATATAAAATTACCCTCACCGCGTACAATAAAGAGATTAGATAAGCAAAGGGGAACTCATGGACTATTTTCTGTATAGGGATCAAGGACCTTACGGGAAGCGCAAGAATCCGCAAAGTCCTCGCAAAGACGCACACTAATGAGTTGGGGCTCCTGAAAAGACCCGACGGATCCATCACGAACAGCTGCATGGAATCCCTTAACTTGCTAGCCGAGGTGCATTTTCCTGACTGTTTGCCGCTGAGCACAATCAGAACAATCCACACGTAGACTGGGATAAAACGCCCCTGCGCAGAGGATTGGAAAATCGCCAAAGGACCGTTCGACGAGGATAGAATAAGATGGGCTATATCTGCCTCAGCGCCTTTCAAAGCACCTGGAGCAGACGGCATTTTCCCAGCCCATCTTCAAAAGGGACTTCCCCGCTTGCTACCCTTCCTGATACCACTTTTCAGAGCATGTTTCGCGGGGGGTCCCTTCTACTACAATGGCAGGAAGTGACGGTCCGCTACATCCTAAAGGTGGGTGGGGAAAACCAGCGGACCAACAAAAGTCATACCGACCCATTAGTCTTACGTCCTTTCTACTAAAAACATTGGAAATAATCGTAGACAGGCATATCAGGGATAGTTTCCTTACCAGGAACCCGCTGCAGACACCAATATGCCTATCTTCCAAGATCTACTACACAGGTTTACAAAAAAAAACAGCTTATGCATATTAAACCAAACCTATATATCCCTATTTAATTCGACACGCTGAATGCGAATCCGAAGTCCGTTAGTCTCCACTACGTAAGGTTCGTGGTCAGTTGAAGGTCAAGTAGGGAAAAATTCATTGAATAAACCTGAACATTCATGTACATAAGGTTTTACATTCGCTGAACCCGAATCCGAGGTCCGTTAACCTCCATAATGTCAGCTTCGAGGTCATTTGAAGGTCAAATAGGACATAAAATTTATTCAATAAAAATTCAAAAAAAATTTTTTTTTGTTGTCACTGAAACCGAGTATGGAGGTCCCTTGATTCCTCAAGGTGATCTGGAGATCATGCCAAGGTCATCCCAAGGTCAAATTCCCATGAATTGTATTGAACTTTCAGGTTTATTCAATGAATTTTTCCCTACTTGACCTTCAAATGACCACGAACCTGACGTGATGGAGGCTAACGGACCTCGGATTCGCATTCAGCATGTCGAATAACATAGGGACATATAGGTTTGGTTTAATATGCATACACTTTTTTTTTTGTAAACCTGTGCTATCCACGCTCTTCAGAATCTAACAAGGAAAATTGAAAAGTCCCTGGAGGACAAAGAGGTGGCGGTGGGTTGTTTCTTGGATGTGGAGGGCGCTTTCGACAACACGGAACACTCTAATAGACAATTGCGTCCGGCGCAGAGGGGTTGATCAAACCACATGCCGCTGGATAGCAAACGTCCTTAAATCCAGAACCATTACATCCACTCTAGGACAGGAAAGGGTCAGATTCTTAGCTACGAAAGGTTGCCCGCAGGGGGGAGAGATTTCCCTTCTGCTATGGTCCATCGTAGTAGATGAACTACTCTGCCTTCTTAGCGAAAACGGCTTCGACGTTCAGGGCTATGCGGATGACATTGTCATCCTAATCAGAGGTAGGTTCGAAGATACCATCTCCAACCTCCTACAGAATGCTCTGAGTATAGTTGCCAATTGGTGTAGTAACTATGGGTTAAACGTAAACCCGAAGAAGACTAGCATAATCATTTTCTCCAGGAAAAGGAAAAGAGACAAATTAGTAGAACCATTCCTTCAAGGTGAAAAGATACAATTCTCCAAAGAGGTCAAATATCTATCTCATGGAATCCGCATCTAGATAAAACTATTCAAAAGGCCAGGGCCTCTATCTGGACCTGCCGGAAACTTATGGGACGGAACTGGGGCATCAGACTTAAACTGGCGAGGTGGATGTATGATGCCATCTTCAAACCCATTCTCACCTATGCTGCACCCGTCTGGTGGAAGAAGGCGGAAGTGAAGTCCACACAGGCCAAGCTCAGCAAACTACAGAGACTGGCCTGCGTGGGCATCACTGGTGCGATGAGAACAACACCAACTGCGGCCTTCGAGGTGCTTCTTGACCTGCCTCGCCTACACATTGTAATCAAGAAAGAGGCTCTACCGTTTACAGCAAGGCTCATCTCAGGGGACAGTGTAGGGGACAAGAAGTATATATGAAGAACTCCTTCACCTCAGTAGGAATGAAGTAGGAATTGTTACAGGCTTTCTTACTGGTCACTGTAGGGTAATAAAACACTTGTCAAACATAGGAGATGTCAAATCCGACCAGTGTAGGTTGTGTAACGAAGAACAGGAAACAGCAGAGCACAGTATGTGCCACTGTGAAGCCCCTACCAGGACCAGACTTCGCTTCCTAGGATCACCGTACCTAGAAGCACACGACCTAAATGGCGTTCAGCCAAAGGACCTCGCGAGGTTTCTTATGATGATAGATGGTTTCGGTCGCCGTAACTAGATGACCTGCTCCCTCCTCTAAATCTAATATAATCTAATCTAATCTAGCCAATTGTTTGCAGATTTTATATGCTTTTGAAGTGCTCACATTTAAATTTGTAACCAATGATGCAGCTGGCGTTTTCGTCTGTCAAAGACTTTTCATCTTCATCTTCGAATATATCGTCTATTTCAAAGTTGTCATCTCGATCGTAATCGGATATTGGAACTGAACGCATTACATCTTCATCGCTACTTGTTTCGGACTGCCATTCTAAATTATTATTGGTTATATCAAAACTACTGTTGAGTTTGTAGTAAAAATTTTGCCCCAGACTTTGCAATTTTTCTTCACAGCTTTATTACTTTTTTTGTCTGACATTATAATGAATTTTTGTGATACAAACAATAAACGTATATTAATAACAAGAATTATTGTAAACGGTAAAATATTTATGTGCTTCTAAGTTAAAAGTATTGTTATTATTTTCCGTAGATAGCTTTTAATACGCTTCGTGAGTCTCATTTGTTTAAAACTTCGGAGAAATATTTTAATTAAACTAAAAAAATATAGACCAAATTTCCACTCGTTTGGTGCGGGAACTGTTTTGACAGCAGCGAGCAAGTAAGATTGCGTTTCGTAATATTTTTTTATGGACTTTTTGGCTAGGGCATGTAAAATTTGATATTTGCAAAAAAAATATCAAAAAGTAATAGCCCTAGTGTAGTGTACATAGTCCTTTACATTCCAGACTTAAAAAAAAATTTAAAAAATATATCTCACTGAAAAAATATATATCCTCATGAAAATGATTATACATGAAGCTTTATGTCGCCTTACCCGGATGTTTTTTGTTTAACCGGCACCGATATATGTTTATTACCCGGGTACGCGGGTATCATCAGCCCTAGTTTATTAACAAATTCCAACAACAGAAAGCGGCCTTCCGATGGTAGGTATTAAATGCGCGTCTTATACCTGTTTAGCCGCGTTTTCCCCCCCAAGTTTGTTTCACTTTCATTGATATAGAAAGCAAAACAGCAGCCGAAAAATTTAAATTTTTTAATTTAGATAAGTAAATTCTCTATTCGATACGCATATTAGCTTTATCTAACGCTTTCATGAATTTTTTAATTTTGCAACGTTTGTGCGGCAGAGGCGCCATAGCGTGACGTACACACTATAAAACTTAGATAAGTTCTTTTAAGTCCCTGTATTTGACTTAAGGAGTTTACGAGTTAAGATTCCACTATATGTGCATTTTGTACAGGTTATTGCAGACTTATGACTTCAAGCTATTATCGTCTTATCGAGCTTACGAGTTATCGAGATTCCATTGTATATTAAAAACCGAGTTCCATTAAAATAAATATTAGATTGAATGAATTGTGAGCGATGAATGAAGATTTTGTGTATTATTGCTTGTACAAACCTGATGCAAGTGCTTCGACTGCATGTAAATATAATAAACAAAAAGAATTAGTAAATAAAAGCTTAATAGCTGCAGCTTTATATACCAAAAGACACAGATAAATAAAAATTTCATTGAAATTGCATACAATATTTATATGTATATTAAAATAGTTAGTTTATGTAGCATTATTTTATTTGGGCCAACAATTAAGGGTACGTTCACACAGAAAGGGGAGCCGAGCCGAGCAAAGTGAAGCTTTCAATTTGCTGTAGCTGTATGAAAGTGTTCATACAGTAAGCTTTTTCATTAGCGTTTTGGAGCTGAAAGCAAAGCAGTTTTTATTTTGAATTTTCATTGAATTTTTAAGCTTCATGACGCTGCTGAAAACAAAATAGCAAAATATTCAAATAAAAACGAATTCTACAACTAATTTTTTGAATAAAATTGAGCAAATATGTTTGCTGGTAAGTTTTGCGGGATCTTTGCAGCCGAGTCCATGAGAAAAGCTGCGCTTCGCTTCGTTCAGTGTGAACACGCCCTAAGAGTTTCCATGATTCAATTATTAAAGGTTTTGTAAGTAGCATTTTTTCTACACTCCCACCCACAGGGATGTTTTGTGGAGGCAGCGGGAAGAATTTAATCACCTTCAAAAAGTAGCGAAGTATTCATAATAGGGCATGGAAGTATTATCTTTAATTATTTAATTGAAACCAGCTTTTTACATGTTGTTGTTGTAGCAGCATACAAATTCCCCAAAGACTTTTTGGGGAGTGTTGCTGGAGTGACAGTCCTTGGCCAGATATAAATCTGGGTCGTTCCGGTTAGCTTATTTACATCGTTGTATTCGATGTAATGGATCTGATTGTTTTAAAAAATAAATATTTGTATGTACCCAGTAGATAATTTCCCAGAAGATAATTTAGGTATGCCTTCTTAAGTAAAGCCATTCTAAGAGGCCTACCCAAGAAGGCCTACCTAAATTATCTTCTGGGTACATTTGTATGTATATACCAAAGTTGCGTACGTCAGACCGCGTATAACTTGAGAATGGATGGTCCACTTCGAACTGTTTTTCTGTTGTTTTTTTGCCTTGTAAATTCTTTGCGGTACCATTTACGGTTGATGGATATGAAGTAAATTCACTTTCGTTACGTGCGGACGTGTTCTTGATCGCTCTCTGTGTGCTAAAACTGTTAAGCTGTTTACTTTTTTATGCCTATGGCTTTGTAAACTTTGTGATTTGAAGTTCGTGAGATAGTGACTCTTATCAAATCTATTAGTTCTAATTAAAAAAATGCCGTGTCTATGTGGGCAAAAAGTCGAGCGATCGCAGCAGCATAAAATTCAATGTGTTAATTGCAATGATTTTTTTCATCTGTCTTGTGTAAATATTCTACCAGCCGACGCTGAGTTTCTGCGTAATACAGACAAGCCTTTCCACTGCAAAGAATGCGCTGTTGATCGCCGCAAATCCCTTTGTACGCCGCCTCCTATCACGGTTTTAAATGATAGTGTCGTCGTTGCTTGCACGGGCGAATCGTTTAATTCTCCCAACAATTTTGTTTCTCAGTGCAACAAGAATGCAATTGCTGGTCAAGTACCAAAATCGAATGAAAAATCTGCTCCGTTTCTTCAAATTGCGAAAGATTCCGACTCGCTCAAAGGTGCTAACTCGAAGTCAACAAATTCGCAAAAACAATCTGCCAACAATCAAAGTGAAGCTAAAAATCAGCAGCAACAAATAACGTTGAGTTCTCTGTACAAGATTATCGTCTCTCTTCGTTCCGACAATGTACGTATGCTGAATTCTGTCGCTGCTCAGCGTGAGGAAAATCAAAACCTAGCACACAAAATAGATAGCATGCACTCTGATCTTATTTCTATGCAGCGCACGCTGCATGCGCGGGATGATGTGATTGCTTCTCTTAAGTCTGAGTTGAATGACCTACGCTCCTGTGTGACAACTGCTTTTGATAAGCTTAGCTGTGTTAACAAATCACCAAAAGGTGTTGGTGAAACTGACATCGCTGCTGCTGGCCGCACTTGCGTTGCTGAACAAAATTTTTCGTCGTCTGCTGCCTCTCCATTCGTTCCTGTCTGTGACGCTTCGCAATCAACTGTCACCAGCAGTGCTACTCTCACTAATACATCCATGGTTCAGCCGTCGGCTGCTGCTGCTACTCATGATGTTATGCGATCAGCACCTACATATAGTGCTGCTCTCATTAATTCAACTATTGCTTTGTCATCTGCTTCTGTGTCAACGCTTGGGCCATCATCCTCTCTTTTGTCATGTACCCAGCAAGCTGCTTCTCCTAATTTATGTAATGGCTCTACCAAGACAACGCCTTCACTTGGTACTAGTACTACTCCCACACAGTCTGTTCCGATGAATACGAACACTGTTAATCCAGCACCTGCTTCTACGCAGCATCCTAATGAATGGAAAATGGTGTCTAATAGCCGTCGTCCAAAGCTTACGAAGCCTTTAATTATTGGTTCTAATAATAACCAGGAATTAAGTGTTATTTCTCAACAGAAGTGGCTCCATGTGGCCTCATTTTCTACTAATGTCACAGCAGCGAACATCATCAGTTACGTATCCAAACATGCTGATATTGATGCCAAATTTCTGAACTGCTACTTGCTTATAAAAAAGGATGCTAATCTTGATGAATTGAGAAAAGTTAATTTTAAATTAGGAGTTTCTGAGTGTTTCTATGATAAATTGTTGAATGCTGATATCTGGCCTGCGAACGTTAAGATTCGACCATTTCGGTTTTTTCCAAAGGGCGATGCACCAGAACTAAATCCCTAGATGCTCTTGCTCCAGCAAATTTTCATTTGAAGCATCTCAAGATCTATTTTCAAAATGTTTCCGGCCTGCGAACAAAATCAAACGCACTTTTGAATATGAGCTCGCATACGGATTATGATATCTTTGTCCTTATTGAAACATGGTTGACCTCGGAATTTAATGACGGTGAATTCTTTGACTCCAACTTGTATACTGTATATCGCAAGGATCGTGACTATTCTAAAACTGGTCTCTCGAGAGGAGGAGGAGTTCTCATTGCAGTTCACCGCCGGTTTCGCTCATCGTTTGTGAGTCTGAGCAATACGGATTCCCTTTTAGACCAAATCTGTGTCTCGATACAAGGCATCTCCAAATTACTTATCTGCGCTTCATACATTCCTCCGTCTAGCGCGGACTCACTTTATAAAGCGCATGTGGACAACATAGTCGATATAGCTCGCAGTCACGATGGTGTTAATTTCTGTATTCTCGGAGATTTTAATTTACGGAATGTGGAATGGTCATTTATAGGTGACACTTTACTTCCAAAAAATGTGAACAGTTTCTCGGAATCATATGTTATTGATAATTTGTTAAGCGTTAATTTTGCTCAGATAAATAGCTTCTCTAATAAGTTAGCTAGAACTTTAGATCTAATTTTTATTAACGACAATATGAATTTTGTTTTAAATAAGTGTCTTGATCCGGTTTCGTGTCCCGGTTTACATCACGTTCCACTTATTCTTGATCTTCAATTCTATAACTATGAGAGTATTTGTACGGATAATCAAGCTCCTAGTTTCAGTTTTAATCGTTGCAATTTTGATGTTGTCAATCAAGAAATTTCTTATGTAGACTGGGATGCATTACTTTCTAGAGTTCACGTTGCTGACTCTTATTCTGTTTTTAAAAATAAAGTTAATGAAATTTGTTTGAATAATATACCGCTAAGAAAAAAGAAATGTTATAGGATTCCTTGGTATACAGAGGAACTTAAGAAGCTAAAGAATTTGAGGAATAAGTACTACAAAAAATTTAAATCCACTAAAGCATCTGCTTATAGAGACAAATACCTTCACTATTCTAGAGAGTTCAAACAGCTTGGTAAAAATCTTCAGAGGAGATACGTTCGTAAGTTCGAATCAGATATTAAAGTAAATCCAAAATCTTTTTGGAACTATGTCAATTCGAAAAAAACCTGCTCTAGTATTCCGTCAGAAGTTTTTTTTAATGGGGCACATGCTTCATCACCACCTGAGGCAGCCAACCTTTTTGCTAATTTTTTCCGCGCAAATTTTGTAACACAGTCAGAAACTTGTAGGAGTTGCTTTTCAACTGTAGATTCTCCTATTAATTTTGGAGAGCTCTCTTTATCTCTTGATGATGTAGTTGAGGGCATTTTGAACATCAAAACATCTTCGCAGACTGATGTTGACGGCCTGTCGTCTTTACTTCTTAAAAACTGTTTGGCTTTTGCGGCTCCACTTTTAATAATTTTCAATAAATCACTAGAGTGTGGCGAGTTTATCGATGCCTGGAAGGAAACCTTCATCAGCCCTCTTTTTAAAAGTGGTAACAAAAACGATGTTGCCAACTACAGGCCCATTGCCAAGTTATCAACTGTATCAAAGCTATTTGAATATATAGTAAAGCAGAAGTTATATTTTACAGTTAAGCATTTCATCTCCAATAACCAGCACGGTTTTATGTCCGGCAGATCTACTGTAACTAACTTAGCAACTTTTTCTGAGTATTGCATGTCGGCTTTTAGCAACCGTCTTCAAGTCGATACTATATATGCCGACTTCACAAAAGCTTTCGATAGAGTAGATCATTCACTTTTGATTTCCAAATTAGCAAGTTTAGGTTTTCACTCAACATTTTTATGTTGGTTAAAATCCTACCTGCATCATCGCAAATGTGTAGTCGTTGTTGACAACGCGCTATCAAACTCATTTATTGCTTCTTCTGGAGTTCCACAAGGTAGCATTTTAGGCCCTTTGCTTTTTGTCATTTTTATCAATGACATATCGTCGTGTTTTATGCATTCCAAATTTCTTTTATATGCTGATGATTTGAAGATCTTCTCCACCATTGCAAACTCCTCTGATTCCGTCAAGATTCAGTTTGACTTGGATAATGTCTCAGCTTGGTGCCGTACCAACGGCTTACAGCTTAATATAAGCAAATGTTTCCACCTATCATTCTCCAAACTTCATTGTATAACCCCTACTTCATACTATATTGATGGTACTCGACTATCGACTCGTAATGAGTTAACTGACTTAGGTGTAGTCTTTGACTCGAAATTTTTATTTCATAGTCACTTAAATTACACCATTGCCAAATCGTACTCAGTGCTTGCTTTTATTCGCCGTTTTAGCTCTGATTTCACGGATCCCTACACGTTAAAGCTGTTGTTCACGTCGCTTGTACGTTCCAAGCTGGAATATGCTTGCTTTATTTGGAGACCTTATTATGAGTGCCACATTAATAGGCTCGAGCGGGTTCAAAAAACGTTTTTACGCTTTGCGCTCCGATCATTGAATTTCGACGAGCCAATTCCGCCATATAGAGCTAGATGTGCGCTAATAAATTTGAAATCTCTTCAATGCAGGAGAACAATTCTCTCGCTCACCTTTGTCTTTGACATAATTAATGGCGTGATTGATTCTCCGTATTTACTCGAATGCATTTGCTTCCATATTCCTAGCAGAACCCTTCGTAATTCAGATATTTTTTATACTGAACGTGTCCGTACTCTCTATGCTTCTAATGCTCCAATCTTTAGAGCTTTGAAGGAATTCAATGTTCTCTCAAATTCTTTAGCCATAGATTTTTCTATGTCTAAGCCCGCTTTCAAACTATTGTTAAATGAAGCTAGATTTATTGTATGATGTATTTTATCTCCATGTAGTCTGTAAGCAACTTTATTGAGCTAGATTACTATTGAATAAATAAATAAATAAATAAATAAATAAATAAATTGTTTGTTTGTGGGAAAATTATGTAATTTTGGTAAAAAAGACGTCAGATAAAAACATCTTGCTCTTACTTTTCTTTCGCGGTTATGGCTCGATTGCTTCTAATGCGGAATTCTTTGATGTTGTAGTTTTTCAGTGCAAGTTTAAGCTTAGATCATGTAAACTGCGCTTGTTTTGACCAGCTTGAGCGGTTAATCTAAATTTAAACCACAGCCGTGTACTGGCAAACTGGCCCTTAGTGTTCGGGAGACGTTATACCGCCGATCAGAAAATCAAACATTGGCTAACACAGTCGCGATTGGCGATTCGTGTTGGTCGAACTCAGGAAGATCGAAAATGGCATGCACCTACTGAACGATTGCAACAGGCACGCGATCTACAAATGACAAGTTCCGTAAGTGAGCATTTACAACATCGCGCCAGTGACTAAACCGAGCCCATGGATACGGTTTGCCAATATCATATTGCGTCAATGCATAAAAACCTTCGTTGACTCATTTACCAGAACCATTGCGCGCTTTACTTTACAGCGACTTGGAAGAATCAATAGGTCTCCACAAATGCCAACAAATACATTTCGGCATTTAAGAGAATTTCGTCACTTTAGCCTATATTGAATTTCTGTAGTCCAAAGATTCTCACCCATTTTTTCTTTTTGCCGCCAGCGAATGAAGTACAAACATTTCCTAAATTTAAAAAGTAAAAATTTCACTAACAAAAGTTTAAAAATGTTCTTAAAACTGTCCAAGAATTTTGGAAAAGAAATATCACTGTTTTTGCTTTTGGGAGAAGGGTGGGAGTGTCATTGATGAAATTAGAGTGAGAGGAAGTTTTTCTTACAAAATCTTTCATTATTGAATCATGAAGACTTTCATATTTCAATAAACATACCAAAGGTTTTTCATTCTACTTACCTGAATTAAAAGTTGTCCGCTTTTAGTATGTGGATTTCTGTAGGCATAAAACACCCACAATACCATAGTTAGCACTAGACATATGGGCACGAGGAAGCCAAGAGCAAGCCCCATGCTTTTCGACTCAGCATGTGCTTCTAAAGGTTCATTCACTACTTTCGCCACATTGGTGTCATTATGCACCGGCGTAATACTAGCACTGTTCGTCTCATTTGCATTCGCACTCTTTTCAGTTATATTCTGGGTGTCATTTTCGTTGTTGGCGCTAGGCACATTTGTGGGAGTAGTATTGGTACTGCCGCTGGTGCTGCTATTGCTGCTTTCTTGACTCGCATTGTTACCTCTCTGTCCAAGGGGAGGGCAAGCAGACGCATCCATTATTTGTGTACGATCACATCCTATTTATTTTATTCGTTATTAAAAGATAGAAAACGATTTATTTTAAGTTATGTATATGCTAAAGTTGCCTCAATTTTCTACCTTTCTGTTGCCATTCTTGTTTTTTGCGATCTGTGCCAGTCGAGCATCTGTTTAAAGTTGGGCACCACGTACACTGCAATAAATATCAATTTGGTTATTAAATATTTACTTTCACATGTTGTCTTTACATATTTTTCGTGCATTTGCGGCAGATGTGAAACACTTGAAACTTACATCAAATGAAGTCTTATGGTTGCTACAAGCCGCGCAATCTTTGTAATCAAGGCAGGTAGGTAAAGCTTGCAAATAAATTATTGTTGCATTCGATATGCCAGTATTAGATAAGTTTATGCGATGATACTCGTAAATGGTTTTCCTGCGCGTATCTGTAAATGGAATGTGAATTTTTATTTATAAAAAAAACTTTATAAACTATGTCGATGACCCCGATCTACTTTAAATAACTACCATGATTAAAGAAATTTCGCTTCAAAAAGGCGTTTGGAATGCCACATAACACAAGTTGTTTTTGTTTTAAAGAACATTTTCGCTTTAACACTAGAAATATCAAAGCGGTCAAATGATCGCAATCACATTTTTGATAGAACATATTACCAGAACTATTGCATTAGCATCGCTAACGTTTCATGACCTTTAATAATCCGACTTTTTTTTACGTTAATGTATGTAACGTTACATTTTATATTATTTTAATTTAACAATGAATTCAACAAAAATATAATTCACACAAAAAAAAAACATTAAACCTCTTAGTACGTCATTTGACCGCACTTGATCTTTCTAAGTAGTTCAAAATTTCGGTCTGCCTAGTGTTTTATCACAAAATACTCATTTTATGTTTCAAAATTACATTTAAATTATTAGTGTGTGTTTTACATTAAACGTTGAAGTTAAGTTTGCAGAATTAGGATACATTTTAAAATTCTGGATTAGGACTTTTTATTAGTTGACTTCACTCACGAGTTGTGTTAGGTCGCATTCCAATTTAATTTTCCCTGTAAGCAGCGTTGTGATACAAAAATTCGATGTAATCTAACTTACAGAAAACCGTTTTGTCAATTATGTACGCATCAGATAGGCCGACTTTAACGGGATGCTTATCATCTTGAATGGCATTGATATCGATGGGAACATAGTAGTAGATGAAAACAATATTGCCGTTCTTATGTAACGTGGCACTAAACGTAAATTTTCCAACATCTTGTTTATCTTGCAAAGACACCTTTTCCCAAATTACAGTGAATGCAGTGCCTAAAAGAAAAGGAAATTTAAAAATATTGGCGGCAGATTGTCATATCAAATTTTACCATTATCTTTGATTCGTACGAAGGATTCGTCTGATAAGCTGGTATCGAAGTTAGCCATTAATGGTGCAATGTATTGTGTTGCTGCTAACCAGGAGTGTACGTAATCACCTGTGTAAAGGAAACCACCTGTTGCCACTGTAACATTCCGCACAGGATGGCCATAGAAAGGGAAATCAAAGCTCAACTCCACAGTCTAGAGGACAGAAAAAAATAGTTCGATAAATAGTTTACAAGTAAAATAGCTCGGTCAAGTTAAACATTCAAGGTTATGATAATTCGCATAAAGCAGAAAATTGGTACGAGTGTTGCAAATACCATTATAAAAGAAATCTCTCACGTTTGCAAAAAAATGTATTCAAGGTCAAAGGTCACATAATTTTTATACCCGAGCGCACTTGTGCACAAGGGTATATTAATTTTGTTCACATAACGGTTGTTTGTAACAGCCAAAACGAATCGAGATAGATATAGACAAATGTATACATAAATGATCAGGATAAAAAAAGAAATCGATTAAGCCATGTCTGTCTGTCCGTCCGTCTGTCCGTCTGTCCGTCTGTCCGTCTGTCCGTCTGTCCGTCTGTCCGTGTACACGATAACTCGAGCAAAAATTGAGATATCTCAACGAAATTTGGTATGTAGGTTTCCCTTAATCCAAGGTAGGTTGCTATTGAAAATGGGCGAAATCGGACTGTAACCACGCCCACTTCCCATATAACGGTAATTTCCAGAAATACGAAAACTGCGATATTTTAGTAACTACTGAAGATAAATCACTCAAAATTGGTATTTACAATAATTTTTTGACAAAAAATAATAATATTATACATTTTTGGAAAATGGGCGTAGCCACGCCCACTTATGGTTACATGTCTATATCTTGGTAACCGCTGTACCAATTTCTACCAAACTTGGCACAGTTGTCGGCCTTCGTACAGCATACAAAATCGCCTAAAATTTTTAAAATCGGACGATAACCACGCCCACATCCCATATAACGGTAATTTAGAGAAATACAAAATCTTCGATAAATCAGTAAATATTGAAGCTAATTTATTCAAAATTGATGCTTGCAACAATTCTTTACCAAGAAATACGCTTGTGATAAATTTTTGGAAAATGGGCGTGGCACCGCCCACTTATGATCACATATATGTATCTCAGTAACCGTTCTACCAATTTGTACCAAACTCGGTGTGGTTATTGTGCTTGCCACATATAAGCAAACCGTTGAAAATTATTGAAATCGGACTAAAATAACGGCCGCTTCTCATATAACGGTAAATTTCAGAACTGCTTGAAACTTCAAAATTTCGAAATCTAAGGACTCTAATTTACTCAAAATTGATACGCCCTGGCTTACCATATAGCCGTAGCTTTCGGTAAGGCGAAAAACATATATTTAATACGTGCGCCGGGTATTTAATGTTCGGCTCTGCCCGAACTTAGGCTTTCTTACTTGTTATTTTTTTTTTTTTGTTTTTTTACTATATTTGTACAATAAATAAATATTCTACAAATACATTACGATTCGCAGCACTGGCGACGAAGGCCCTCAGCTGTCCTTTGCATCTTATTCGAATGAGATTATATGTGTCTTTGCATATTGCTTTATACTATTATGTGTTATATTCGTCTGAGCAGGTCTACCTCTTTGAGAAAATTATATATTAGTTGTACATTTCTATAGGTTGGGTTTTTGAGTAACTCGATGGGGTCGGCAGAGTTCAGGATGGCTTGTCGGGGCGTAGTGATTGTTGGACATCGTAAAATATGTGTTAGCGAAGATGCTTCCTCGCAGAATGGGCAATTTTCGATGGGGCTTCGTTGTAGTAAATAGGAGTGGGTAACAATTGTATGCCCAAGACGCAGGCGGGTGAAGGGTCTTAACGCACGTAGTGGTATATTTGGATCGTAGACCATCATCTTTCTGCATGGGTTGATTGCTGAGTAGTGATGGACGTACATTCCCCAATCGTCGATTAGTGACTTCAGTCTTAACCTGGTAGCTTCAGCTCGAATGTCTTGCTTAGATACGGAGTCATACATAAGTGAGGGAGTGATGGCGATGTTCTTGGCTGCGGCATCAGCGTGTTCATTTCCCGAAATTCCAACAAGCTCGGGGATCCACATAAGTCTTATTTTGTTAGGGCAGTGTAGTAGTATGTTGCGGATGTTAACTATTGCGTTTTGAGTGTTGGATGGTGATTCGACGGCGTTGATGCACGATTGACTGTCTGTACAAATGACGAATTTGCCTTTATTCATCTTGGCATAGATGACTGCTTCGAGTACAGCGGTGGTTTCCGCCGTGAACACCGAGCAAATAGAATGAAGTATACCGTGTTTGATTATGTTCCCGCAATGTGATACTACTGCAAAGGAGGTGTTGTTTTCAGTCTTGGACCCGTCAGTGTATACGAATTTCCAACCAAGGTCTTGATATTTCTCTTCTTCCGCAGCGAAGAGATTTGTATACTTCTCCTTTGGAGTACTTGCTTTGGGAAGAAGCAGAGCTTTGATGATTGACTTGGCGTTGTTTATCAACCAATGCGGGTGTGCTTCTATAGCTTGAGGCTTTTTATTGATGGGTATCTGAAGATCCTTTGCAAATTCTAAAGATTTTAGCATTGCCGATTTGCACCTGGGCTGCCGTTTTCTTGTTAACATTTTTTGGACATTTTCGGAAAGAATGGAGTTAGAGGTGTACAGCAGTTTTGGTAGGAGTCGGCGTGTAGTGTCGGTTGTTCTGTCTGAAATTGTTGGTAAGCCTGTTTCAGCGTACAAGTTTTTCAATGGGGTTGTAGGGAAGGCTCTGATACTCCTGCGCATTGCGGCGTGGTACGGTGCTGACAGCTTGTTGAGTGTAGCTTTTGGGCTTTTACCGTAAATAGGAAGGGCGTAATCAATTTTGGATAGGATTAGCGCTTTTGTAATGTTTATTAGCGTGGTAGGGTGTACGAAGCTTTTCTTTGATGCAAGGTATTTGATTATGTTTAGACTATTTGAAATGCGCTCTCTTAGTTGAGTACAGTGTGGCTTGAAGTTGTATTTGGAGTCTAAAATCAGTCCAAGAACTTTGAGTTCTTGTACCGAACTTATAGTATCATTGGAAACGCCGGGACAATTCTGTTTCCGGCAAATATGTAAAATTTTGGTTTTTCCAGTAGCAATTGTGGTGCCAGAGACCAGAGACCATGAATTTATTTTCGAAAGTATGCTATCAAAAGTTTCCTCTACAAACGTGATGTCAGAGTTATGCGTGTAAAAAACCACGTCGTCGGCATAGAGTTGACATTCTAAGCTACTTATGTTTTTTGTAAGTTGAGTGATCTCGTCGAATGCTATTATGAATAGGCAAGCAGATAGTGGTGATCCCTGTGGGGTACCATTATCAAGTGGATACGTAGAGGAAAGATACCCGTTTACTTTTACCACACATTTCCTGTTTTTGAGAAAGCTTTTAATAAAATTCTTGATTTTTGGGCCGATTTTCCATTTCTCTAGTTGCCTTAAGATAATGTGGGCGCCGATACGGTCAAACGCTTTTTGAAAATTGGCGGAAAGTACCGAAAAGTGGTTTTTGGACGAGAGGGCTTCTGAAATTAGGTGGTCGAGATGAACTAATGCGTCTATAGTACAGCAACCTTTTCTATAAGCTACTTGATTGGGACTTATACGTTTCGTGATGTTCGCATACCACATAAGTCTAGAGGCTACGATTTTTTCCATTACTTTTCCAAAGCAAGGGATGAGAGAGATGGGTCTATAATTGTTTGCGTCTCCAGCGGGCTTGTTTGGTTTTAATATGGGAACTATGCACGCAGTTTTCCAATGTTGTGGGTAGTGTCCTTGGTCGAGAATAAGGTTGTAAAGGTTAAGCAATCGCTGTTTTACTTCGATGGGTAGTTTTTGGATGATGGGGTATGACACCTTGTCAAGCCCTGGTGTTTTACCTTTAACCGATGAGAGTGCGAATTGGAGTTCAGCTAAGTTTATTTTTGCTTCGATTTGCTTGGCGTGTGTCGAGAGCTGTTGATTTGTCAAAGGATCTTCTTGCAGGTATTGGGCTTTGAGTTGGCGGAAAGTATCTGTAAAGTTTGAATCGGAGGAAGCAGACGAAAAGGAAGAAGCGAAATAGTTGGCAATTCCCAGCGGTGTGGTTATCGTTCCGTTAGGAGAGTTAATGCTGGATAGATAAGATTGCTTTTGAAAGCCAGTGAGCTTCTTAATGTCACTCCAAACGTCACTTGGGTTTGATGTGGGACAGATTTTCGATGTGATCTTTTCAAAGCTTTGTTTTTTAGCCGTTTTTTACAGCTCTCTTGAAAAGGGCATTAGCTCTTTTATATGCTAAAAGATTGTGTTCAGAGCGGGAACGTTTGTAATTCTGCCATTCACGCTGTTTCTGCAGACGAAGGATGGATAAATTGGCATTCCACCAGGGGATCCTTTTTTTGTAATAGCACCGTGTGGTTTGCGGGATAGTAAAGTGGGCGGCGGTGAAGAATTTTTGCTGCTTCTTGGTGAATGTTGTTTGTCGAAGGCGTGTTTCGGCAAAGGTGGAGGCACCGGGCAGTAAAATTGTCCCAGTCCGCGGCTTCTGTCTTGAATTTGCTGATGTGCTTATACTGAATATGATTTCCGTAAGAAATGATACTTGTTAGGATCGGGAAGTGATCACTTCCATGCAAGGAGTCTACTACACGCCAGGTGTATTGCGGTGCTAGGGCAGCAGAACAGAAGGTGAGGTCGATGCAGGTGAAGGTGTTGCGGGTTGAGAAATGCGTGGCGGTGCCGTCATTTAGACAAATTAGATTAGAAGCCAGTAACATGTCTTCAACTATTGTCCCTCTTTGATTGGAGTGGGTATCGCCCCAGATTGTGCTCCGTGCGTTGAAGGCCCCTCCTATGATGCAGTTTGTGTTAACCTGTCTTAGCAAGCGCATTAGTTCAGCGGCAGTGAAAACTTGCGTTGGGGGGATGTAGACAAATGACAGCGAATTTTTGTGTTGTGCTTATCTCTATTGCTACCGCGGAAAAATCGGAACGTATGGGTATTACTCTGTGTGGTATATTTCTCTTAACTAGAATAGCGTTTCCTTGTTTCTTGTTGGTTATTTGCATGTGATTGTGGAAGTAGCCTGCATAGTTTTTGGGTGTATAGGTAGGCTGATTGTAGGGTATGTGAGTTTCATTTAGGAGTAGAATAGAGGGGGAGAAGGAGTTGATGATGATTTCTAGTTGGTGGTAGTTGTTCGTGTACCCATTCATGTTCCATTGTAGAATTGACGTCATATTACTTGAAAAGTTTTAAATGGTTTATGTTTATGTTGAATAATCTTTCTGTGCTAGTGCTTATGTTTTTGCTGGGAAAGTGTGTTTTTATAAGTTTCGGGGGTAATAAGGACATTTAATTCGGGATACTTGGCATATATTTGGCTGCACGGTGACATTTCGATGTCACTAACTGTAGGGGATGCACAAGGAGTCCGAGGGATTCGATCCGTTGAAGGGACGCTGTTTTTGGATGTGGATGCGTGGTTGTTCTTATGCGGAAGTTTTGGAGAAGAAGTTGTTGGTTTGGAGTTGCTTTTGGCTGTTGATGCTGTTTGGCTAGTTTTGGTAGTTTCCTTAATGGTTGAAGAGTTCAATTTGCGATTCGTTGTATGCGTGTTTGCTGGGTTATTGCTGGTGAGTTGTTGCTTGTTGTTTACGTCGGAAAATTTATTGAATTGTGTGTTTGTTTGCTTTAACGGTGTCATCGTCTCATTGTTCTGCGCGTTGGTCGGTATTGTCGATGTTATGTTTGCGTGGCTGGCAATCATCTGTGCCATGGTTGGTGTTGTTTTTTTATTATAATGCTGAATGGTATATGCCGTTGGGTTGCTGTTGTATAATTTCCATGCTTGCCGAGCTGTGCACCTATGTTGAATTTTGGCTTTGTTAACCGCTTTATGCTTAAGGAACGTAGGACATGCAGAGTCAAACGATGTGTGGGTTTCGTTGGTACAGTTTACACAGTAGCTACGTGTGCATAAGTCATGCGGAGGGGGCAAAGCGCACGTTCTGCATACTTCTGAGTTGCGACACCATTTTTTGGTATGTCCTAGTTTCTGGCAAATATTACATCGCATGGGATTTGGTATATATTCCTGTACTTTGACTCTCTCCCAGCCTATCTTTAGGTAATCAGGTCTACGTATGAGATCAAATGTTACAATTGCAGCACCAGTTGGTATCAGCTTTTCATCGGTTTTCTTCATGATTTTTCTTATGCTGATTACTTTCTCGGAGGCTAATTCTTTTGTTAGTTCTTCTTCAGATATGTCTATGATGTTTCTTGAGAAAATCCTACCTTGAGTGGAATTCAGTCCAACATGGGCTGTGATTTTTACTGGAACACAGTCAACGTGCATGGCTTTCAGAAATGTCTGTGCAGCCTTCAGATTGTTTGCCTTGAGAAGGAGATCGCCGGATTTTAGCGGGGTTACTTCTGTATAGTCACGGGATATGGCTTTGAGACCCTTCTCGATCTGGAAAACGTTGTAGGAAGCAATCGGTCGGTTTTGTTCTGATGAATTAGCTATTGCGGTGATTACCAGAAAACGTGGTATATGGTCATCATTTTGGTGGGTCTCTGGGAGTAGAGGAAAGTCAGTCGATCGCAATCTTTTGTTTTTGAAAATCGGTGTGTCGAGGTAATGATCAGGGTCCAGGTCCATAAACCTGTTGGTGTTGGGGGGGTCGACCCCGTTCATCTTTGAGAGTGTGCGCACTTTCAGTGCTTAACAACTGAACCGGTTTGTAAAATTGTTGTATTAGTTTATTGTTTTTGAACTTTTGTTGGAGTGCGTTTACGCGAAAAGTTGGGAGTGTGCAGAGCTTCGCTTTGCACGAAAAAAAAAAAGAAAACTAACACAAAGGCTGCGAGCAAAAGTAGTAATTAAGAAATCGCGACGGTCAACGTTGGTGTTTACGCGGCGATTGCCTGAACGATACTGTCACATAAATTTATTTTTTGCCTTTTTGAGCAAAATGGTAAGGTTTATCAAAAAATAGGTGAGACAAAAGTATAGATTATGCAATTATCTATAAAAACTGATATAACATTTTTCTTCCTAAGGATTACCATTTCTGAGATATAGCGATTAAAAAAATTGCGTTCCCCATAATATGCACAATTTCCACTGTACTTGTGGGGTAGTGTTTTAGGGCGTTTCTTAACGTGTTTTCCCCTGTAGGACTTATTGTAGTCCTGTTTAACTAAATAATATGGCATGCAATAAAAATAGTACCATTGAAAGTTATGAAAGCGGTGTGAATTAAAAGTAGAGAAAACTATTCATCTAATTGATAATTATACTAGTTTACAAGAAATCCCACCTGTGGCACGATACAATCACTTCTCATGTAAAATTTTACGCTGAATCTGAATATGAGGTCAAAACATAATAAACTCTAAGAGGTTTTGAGATATAGTCAAATTTCGGTTTTTAGAGACTTAATTGCATTTTTTTTATATAGCTGGCAAATTTTAAATTTCTTTCCACAGTACTGAAGCGTATTAAATTTAGTATCTTCTACGCAATGACATTTTCCAACCGGATTATTAGTTCAGAAGCTAATCATTGATTCACCGAAAATTTTGCATAATTAAAAAAAAATTAAAAAAAAGTTACTTTCGGTAAAAATATCAATATGAAAGAACCTGTTAACTTTTGGATTCGTGCACGTCGAAGCACGATCTTTCATAAATACGATAAGGCCCTGCTTATCTAAATTGAATAATAAATGTAGAAGTTATGAGCACTTAAGTAGAGATACATACAAAAAGTTTCTACACAAATTTAGGATTTTTTGTGCCAACATGACTGGACTATAAGTGGATACAAAGAGCACACAAATCTCGTAAATAACGTAATTCAAGCCTGCCCTAGCTCTTTGTGCTTTCAAAGATAGGCATTACCTATTAGCTGTAATCTCCACAAATAAAATCAGTCGTTAATACAAATAACTAACAAACACTTGCTTGCTTCGCGGCACCATAAATCAGCTTTTGCGTTATTACTACTTTTATCGTTTATTACAACTAAAAAACTACGGGAATGAAAATTAAAAACCTATACCTACATCTATCACAAACACTTTTCCGTAAAATATTTTGACTACCGAATACCTTTTTGTAGAATTTGCTCTTCTAACTTAGCTTAGAGAGTCTATTTTGTGTACAAGTTTTTGTTCTACCCTCGCAAATACAAGTGCATATATCCTTATTACAATCAGGCGATAAGTAGGTTCTGTTGTTGCTGTTGTTGTAGCGGCTACAATAGCCCTGTCCAGATCGATTAGTCTCTCAATCGTTTTCGTCAAGCTCTACTAGCGGTAATCTCAGGAAGTGTGCAGCCTCGATGAGGTCTGTCCATACGGACAGAGGCGTTAACAGGGTGGGGTTCAGTGGGCATACGAAGAGATGCTGCGAATCATGAAGCGTCTCTCCGCATGCCGGGAATTTGTTTAGCACATCTGCATTTATTCTGCTCAGGTATGAGTTCAGCCTGCTGCAATAGCCAGAGCGAAGTTGGGCTCGTAGGTTCTCGACTCCAGCGGTTCTATTTGTTTGTAAATATTTACATACATGGGCGTAGCCAGGTAGGGGCAGGGGGTGCTCGAGCCCACCCTAACTTTCAAATTTTCCTTATATATATATAAAATAGTACCCTGAAATGCCAGCTTAATAGGGTCGAGCCCCCCCCTAAATTTCATTCTGGCTACGCCGATGTCTACATACATATCGCGTAAACACCATGTATTTAACATTAACTGCTCTGTAACGTGAACACACTCAATAAGTCTTATATGACTAATGTGACCAACTATTTCATAGCTCAAAGAAGGACCGGGAAACCAAATGATACAAAAATGATAACAGTGTACCAATTCAACAAATCAATTTTATTAATTAAAAATCTATACTTTATATTATTCTAAGGCAGGCGCTTATTTCCAGCGATCTACTAATCCTGCAAGTTAGGTATAAAATTAAAGTGCTCGATCTGAAACTTTGCACAAACATTTCAGGTTTAAGAATCGTTAGACCACTTTTGCAATATTTGCACGGACAAATTTTTAAAGTTTTACATTAAACAAAGCATTGATACGTTCATTTCAAGAGGCAGCAACTGTGGAGCGCCCTGAATATGGAGTAATAAAGGACTCCCACAGCAACACCTCGAATGAGTATTTTCGGAGCGCTCCGAATAAATAAAGTGTTTTTTTTTTTGTTATCTAGTCGTTGATTTAAAAAATAAATTTTCAATCAAGAAGAAACTGATCGTTGTTTCGGATATTTCTGCATTTAATGCTCCAAAAATTACTTTTGTCTAATGCCGAATTTCCACTAGGCATTGAAATGATAAAAAGTTGGAGGCATTTAAAAAGTGCCATGTGGAAATGAATTTAATGACTATTTTTTTAAGATAATGACAAGAATAGTTTTTAATACCCAAGTTTGTCATTAAAATTTCTGCTATTTAAAGCCTAGTGGAAATCCAGCAAAACTTTAGAACTTTTCAGATGTATTTATTAGAAAATATGCTGGATAAGTGGTTCCAAACCTAAAAGGAAAGTATTTTAAACAAGAAAAAAAATTTGTTTTGGATTTATTTCAGGATTTTTCCATTTGTATCTGTTTTTTTTTTTACTGAATCATATGTACATAATTTTTTAATTTAACGTTTTTTCAATAAAAACAAATGATAAAAAACCTTAATACTTATTAATTATAAACAAAATTAAGAACATTTTGAAAAACCGTTAATCCTCCTTTCCGGTTTATTATCGGAGCAGTCCGAAAACACTCCGTCTTAGTTATCATCGGAGGATTTAGGGAGTCCTTCTCGCAAAATCATAGGTGAATAGGAGTCTATGCTTTTTGGGGCACCGAAATCACTCATTTAAGCAGTCGTAAAGGTACATTTTTTTCATATATATTGAGAATGCCCTTTTCTCCTACGGGCGTGCTCCTTTGGGACTCTTTTCGCAGCCTCCATAGGAGCATCAACGCAAGGTACAGGGAGTCCTAATTATGCACCCTGCGGACTCCGGTGGTATGCTGGGAACAATAGCACTGCAAATATACCAGCACAAATACTCTTCACATGTGTACATGAGTAAATGGAACATATATTTTAGAGTACTTAAAAAGATAGGAACAAAAAAAGAGAACATCTTAAATTTGAGGAACTGAGCAATGTTACTCAACAGCGCTCTGCTACATAAAACACTGTTCCGCTTTTCCGGAGTACTTGAGTATGTTGATTGCATTCAGTAGTATTTGAAAACTTCATAGGAAGTATAGGAATACTTATGAAGTTTTTCCTTTTAAAATGTTGGCATTTAACATAATGTTACGAAAATACAGACATTTTCTTTCTATTCCAATATATGTATATGTACTTAAAATATTGTTTTACATTTCTCGCCGGACGTTTCAATGTTTGCAAAAAAGTTCGAATCTTTCATACATATACATGATTTATGTACATACATATTATGTAAATTTTTTAAATAACCAAATATGTGTGTCCATTTTCCCGCGACCTCTCTTTATGACCAGTTTTTATTGTCAAATTGATATTTTCATTTCCCAATACTAGGCGCTCATATATTAGCCCAGCAAAATTAGATAAATTTGGTAGGGAAATTGAAAAAAATTTGTAACAGCGATTTTCTGATGCAGTTTGACACTTGCCCCTAAATTTCATATGGCAACATTCCGCCATCTTGAATTTAAGTTTTTTTGGGTTTTTTCCGATTTGCAAGCTTATTTTGCATTTGTCGTAAAAAATGGTTATATACAAATATGTAGAGAATGTAATTTCCCACATTTGTTATATAGAAGGTTTTTTCAAAATAGCATTTTTTACTGTAAAAAATTAACAAAAACTGCAAAAAAATTTACATTGCCACGGTTTTCGCCATTTTTTGAAAATTTCTGTTGAAAATACATCGCATATTGGAATTCAAAAGTTGTAGAGAATTTCATTCTTCACAACTTGTATAGCTACATTTGTTTTGTATGACGCTTAGATCACGGGAACGTGCGAAACATAGCGATTAACCCAGAAAAATTAGTTAAATTTGGTAGGAAAATTAAAAAAAAAATTGTAACAGCGATTTT
>NW_023458556.1:77313690-77327729 GCF_013731165.1 Rhagoletis pomonella
ACCCAAGCAATTTGAAAACTCCGCCTCCTTCTATGAAATCAAATCTCTTTATTATTTCTATAAAAGCGGTAAGAAAAAATTCAAGGCAATTCTCCTTAAAAACTTGTATTTCACTTAATGGTAAGTCATTTAATTTCTGATTCACTGGTCCGAGATATATTTCATTGATTGGCAAATAATTATTTTTATTGCATAAGTCAATTTTTAAAATGTTATTTAACGCTTCAATATATTTTTTTTAATAACACAGTCACACAACGTTTTCACAAGTAATTCGACGCTTTCATATAAAATATGAATTTTGATGTCTTGAGACTGCATTAAAAATTTAATTTCGTAAAGTGGCAAAAAAAATTGTAGGAACTCAAAATAAAGAAGTGTAGCAGGTTTTTCTAAAATGCGATCGATTTTTTCGCTTTGCACTTTGTTAATATTATCTTCTAAAAAGGTTCCAGTGAAATAGAGAAGCAACGCAGGAAATTGATCAACAATTCTGGTCACATTTGCTTGGAGAGATAACCATATCGTTTGTGCCGGATGGAGAATTTTATGCGGTTTTAAGTTGCAAAAATCGTGGAACTCTTTTAAAATATTTTGACGTTTTGCGCTGCATTGGAAATGTGAATATATTTCCCGACAAACTATTTCAATTTCGTTAGGAATATTTTTGCAAGCATTGCTTGCAATTATGTGAAATGTATGGCTAGTACATCGCATTACAAATAAACTGGGAATCTCATCTTTTAAAAGCATTGCTACGGAATTGTTCTTGCCTAACATCACATTCGCTCCGTCGGAGGCAAATGCAATTAAGTTTTTTCTGAATGGTATGTTATTTGAGTCAAACAAATTTACTAGTTTATTAAATAAAATTAAAGCAGTTGCGATTGTTTGCATCAACATACCGAACAATAACAACTAAGCTTTTTTTTTGAATCTATGCTTGTGGACTCGTCAATAATAACCGAAAACTCTTGGCTTCTGAGAATTGTAATAAGATTTGTAAAGTTAAATCTGCCTGTAACATTCTTTACAATGGCAGTCGCTTTCGTTCGATTTAAATTAATTTTTTTTTGCAGTATCAGAGTCTATGAATATAGATTTCAATAGTCCAGTCAGATGATCAAATGTTGAGAATGGTAAATTGTGCTCTGCGGCGAATGCACATAACTTAACCTCTGCGTTTTTCACATTGTCAATGGTTGGAGAAGAAGTAAACACAGAAATTTTAGGTTGATTTTTTTGCATAGCAATTTTCGAATCGTAGACGTGTTTTTGTGTTTTTCCATCTCAGTTTTTTTTTGGAAACAGGGAAGCGTCACAAAATTTGCAATACGTTCTAGTATCACTTTGAGTGGAAGATTTATTGTTTTTACACAACCATGGTTTAAATTCTGGAAGTTTTTCCCAAGATTTGAGGTAAATCGGTTTTTGTTTCGTCCGCTTATTTGCTGGTGCTACGACTTCACTATTTGCACTGCTGGCTTCGCTATCTTCACTCGAGTAGCCTAACGAAATTTTAAACAATTATTACACTTCTTTTGTTAAAAAAATGATTTTTTCCTTACCCATTTTACAACTTCGCGTACTTCAAAAAAGCGCGGTAATAATGATTGTAGTTAGTGATGGAACTATGAATGTCGACTATTGTGTATTTTAGAAATTGTGATGGCAATTACATAAATGAAGTTGCAAATTACTTTAACTATTTGGTTATCTAAAAACTTCCTAACGTTCTTAAACAAAACGAACTGACTGACGGTTGCAATAGTAAAGAATAAAGATGTTTAATTTTCCCCTATTTAAGTATGTATTTTCCCGTTCTCCCTTTCGGGACCAATATCCCCGGAAAACGGGGGAAATCCCTTCACCTGGCAACGCTGCAGGTCACTATGGAGTACCTGGTTATGAGACATCTGATTATTTGGCCAGAGTTTGCTCAGACCAGGCATTCCTCGGTCCGCAACCAGTTTTAGCACTCCCACCTTCGGCAATCGAAGCCACCATCAGAAACTGGGTGAATACTTCGCTCAGAAATGACTGAGAGGTATCGACTGACTGTGATAGGCGTAAATGACAAGTCCATTTGCCCATCTTGCCTTGAAGAAGATGAGACGGTGGAACACTTTTTGTACTTCTTGCTCGCTTTGTTATTTGTCATCGGTTTTTTTAAACTCGTTCTTTTCTCTATTGTTAGTTTCTGAATTAAAAGTTTGGCGTAAAAAGCTTAGCCGTTTTGATGTTTTAAGTTGTGTTTTGTGATAAATATTTTTCGCCTCACTTTAAAACCCGGAGCGATAAAAATAAAAATGATGCCATTAACACAAATAAACTATTTTACATATACTCCACGTGCAATGTCATTAGTGAGCCGAACATTTGATGTGTTTATGGTGAAGATAATGTAAATAACGCTAGCACTCGCAGTGCTCTTAAAAAATATAACTCTTCCGAGCGAGAGAGTATTTTGATGTATTTATGAGCTCTATTTTTTAAAACCTACAAGTGTGTAATCACATTATTTTATAAACAGAACACAAGAAAATATTTTACTTTTATTTTGGCCACTCTGAGTTTAGTTTTTGAATTCACCCGCGATGCAAATTTACATTGTTAGATCTAATTTTCACATTTAATTTTTTTACGAGGTTTGGGAATATTTAGAAATGTATCAGCAGGGGGTCCACCGAAACCAGTAAATTTTTGAAAGGGGTCTACGGGGAAAAAAAGTTTGGGAACCTCTTCTCTAGCCACTAGCGGCAAAAAAAGAGAAATAAAGCCCAAACCAATAAAAGGCAATAAAGACCGCGGGCTTTATATAAATGTACGATGAGGAGTTGGGGTTGTTTGTGTACCGACGCCGCAGAAATACTGTGGTGATGTGGATGACGCACGGGTTGTTTTAACTGAGAAGGCGACGGAAAATTTTCACAAACAAAAATGAGTAAAGGGCAGAACAACATAAATCAGCCGTGGTCGAATGGTTTGTGTGACATCAAGGCATACACGCCAATCGGAGGAGAAGCTCGGCCAATGATTTTAAACTTTGCACAGATTGCTTTGCAGAACACAGTAGGCATCAGAGAGCTGCATGGATACACTCAAAATACATTTTAAGTCACTCGCTTTCGTTTCACATCTGCACACAATCGCACTCATTTATTTCCAAACATAACGTGCGATAGCATTGAAAAAACATTGTCAATTGAGTGAGTAATTCACACTATCAAGCTCTCGATTCAAATAACAAGTGCTTGATTGGAAAAACAAGTGCATGCCATAACTGCTGTAATGAAAGTATCAAAGAAAAACAATTTGTAAAGACAATATTTGTTAATTTTATTGGATTTCTAACTGCATATTATAATGCAAAAATATCAACTGATTAAGGGCATCACCATTTGACAAAAGGTGGCATCTTTTGTCAGAAATAACATTTCCAGCAGAAGAAAAAACTCTTTCTGACGATGCGCTAGTTGAACGAGTGGCTATTACTCCACGACTGAGTTTGTGTACCTCCCACCAATATTTTCATATCGCCGCAGCTCTGCAGTAGCTTTATCAGTTCTGCTCACAAAGGTAGGTTGTTTAAGAAGACCTGAAAACAGCTCAAAATTGTCTGAAGGTAACAAAGGCGTATCCGCAATTTGTGGTTCCGTTGTACTGTCAGAATTCTCAGTTAACGTTCTCATAATTTGTAAACATTTCTCTTTTGTGTACCTTTGCTCAGATTCGGTAAAGTTCTTGAGCTCTTTTGCTGGCGGGTATAAAAAAGGGCAATTTTGTGCAAATTTGTTAAGTTTTCAACAGCAACTGTTTTAAATAATTTAAAAAATATTCATACAAAAATTACTTTCTGCACTTCACAAACTCTTTTGCGAATTCAGGACAAATAAAATTAAGTTAAAAATTTTATATTATAATTTTGATGTTATGTCTAACGGAATTCCAATATAGGACCACCTACTGCAGAATATTTGAACATATAAACAAATATGCAATGTTCGAATATAAATTAAATAAATTAAATAAATAAAAATGTAAAAAAATGTAAAAAAATAAAATAAATAAAAAATTAACAATGTTTTTTTTTACTGATATTTTATGTATAAAAGTAGTTAGTTGCAAGTTAGTTCACATGTAATGCAGAGATATCCAGTTCTGACTTTTTTGCGGCCATCGCCCCAAAAAAGTAGTTAGCTTTTTTTCGAACAAAATACACAGTTAATAGTTAGCACTAGTGTTCGCCTAAACAGACTAAAGTTATAAGCTAACGTCACTCCCTGCAGAGTATATACAATCATACATATGTATGAAGGTACTGCGCGTTGCTTACCCCTGAACTCTACAGGCAAACACCGATTGCCTACAGACTGTCAGTTTGGCGAGTAATATGATTGCAAGATTTTGTGTGTGAGCACTTTGATGTCTTGATATAAGCATTTGCCACATGACGCCACCAGACAACATTCTCTCTATTTTAGTATTTAAAAACATTTAAATCCTAAAAAAACTTGCTGAATAATTTCCTAAAACGTAATCATAAATAATCCGATAAGGATTAGCTCCTTATTTTGACTTAATAATATCAAAATTCCATCGATGTTACCACAAGCACGCTTTTGTTTCAAATGAAAATATGTCTGTCAAACTACCAGACTGCCAGCAATAGACGTCAAGCAATAAGCGCTGACATATATTGCAGCCCTTGAGAAATAGGCGGTCTCTATTGGAAATATATTTTTTTTTTACATGATTATCACGACATCAGTGTTATCCTGTGGAGACAGGGCCTTAGAGAGCTGCTGCAGCAACAGCAATTTTTCTAAACTGGTTGCTTCGGCAGACTGGGTAAGCAAAAACCAACTGTACTGTAAGCAAAAGCAAATGATTTCGCTGATTTATTTTTCTTCAGTCGCAGCTAAGCAAATGATTTCATGTCTCTTTTTGCTTTTGCTGTCTGCTTTCGCTGATTTTTTTTTCAGTCGCAGCTAAGCAATAGCAAATGTATGCAAAATGACCAAGAACTGTTTGCTTTAAAAAAGCAAAAGTGTTGCTTATGCCCAGCATACGAATAGACTTGGAACTAGTGACATCTAATGCTGGATTTCCCCTAGGCATTAAAAGGCAAAAATGACAAATGACAAAGAGAGGCATTAAAAAATAATCGTGTCATTACGTTAAAAAAGTAGTCATTAAGTTCATTTCCACATGGCATTTTCTTAAATATATACTTATCTGCCAAAGTCTACAAAGCCCAAGTAAACGAAATTCTCTGCTTTCTCGAAATTATAACTGTTAACAGTGACGTGAGTGCCAAGGCGCTGACTGTGATAGGGAATTTACATGAGGCGATTTTTCCGCCGATTTTTAGTTGAAAGCAACAATCGCCTGGTGTAAACGGCCTATCAACTAATCGCTTTCAATGAAGTTGGTCGGCCGCCTACTTTCGTTCAACTTTTGATTCAACTAATCGCCTGCTAAAGTTGAATCATGTAAATTTCCTATTAGTTTGATAACAGCAGGCGTCACTGAGAGTAAACCATACTAAAACCCTCTGAAAATAAATTGTATTCAATTATGGATCCGCAGCTCTCCGCAGCTAGGTTAATTAAATATTGTAGCAGCACGTATTTAAAATACCATGCGTACGTTTATTGGGCAGAATTCTACCAACATGGCGATAAACTTAAAAAAATAATTGTATTTGTTTGAAACTCGGATTCGCCATTTTGAATTTTGAAAATCGGACATCAGATTCGTAATCAGCAACCCCGGAAACCCACTGGTAACGAGTTTCAACCCATGACAATGCTCAAAGCGTCCAGTAGCAACGTTTCAATTTTAGTAGTTTTTTAAGAAATTGATCGCCATATTGGAACCGCCATTTTTAAATTAAAAAAAACACTTACTTCAGATTCGTAATCAGCGACCGAAAAACCTCCCGAGTGCCGAGTTCGAACAAATCCAATCATTTTTTAAAAAAACTTATCGCCATTTTGGATCCGCCATTTTGAATTTTGAAAAACTGACTTCAGATTCCTAATTAGCAACCCCAAAAACCCCCAAGTAACAAGTTCCAACCCATGACAATGCGTAAATCGGTCAGTATCAACGTTTTAATTTTAGTAGTCTCTTTTCGAAAGCATATTTTCGAGCACTAGGCCCATTCTTACTGTCCAAGATAGGTATGTAATTAGGGGAATATTCCTTCCCCAATAATACCTGAGTAAATACATGTAAAACAACATTTTTAGCTGTATTTTAACATGTCGCGAAAAAAAAATAATAAAATTTAACATCAGCACTTTTATAAAAACCGACTAGCGCGACCTACAAAAAAATATATATATTTTTTTCAAAATACAAAAATACGTGTCTCTTTTTTTATCACAAATAAAAATATTTTGATGTAGCGTTTATGAATTTCCAAAGAGTGATTTTTTTACCCACTCTAATGTACATATTTAACCAATTGAGTAATATTATCGAAGCTTTTCATTTAAGAGAAAGTTGAAAGTTTAAGAGCCGTTTTCTCAAGTAGCTTTTAAAATTCATCTGCCTTTATTCGTAAATTTTGAGCTTATTTGAGGTTATTAAATAAAACATAGATTTTAGTAGTTTTATTTATTACATTTATTGATGTCGATATTTCGCATTCAATCTGAAGGCATCTTCAGGAATTATTGAGTTTTTCCAATCGACATCAATAAATGTAATAAATAAAAGCTACCAAAATCTATGTTTTATTTAATAACCGGCATGGAGCTCAAAATTAACGAATAAATTATAATAAAACGGCCAAAATCAAAAAACGAATCATTCATCTGCCTTTTAAACACTAATTTTGTTCTCAAAAATGTGTTTGAGAGGCACATAAATTTTAAAGGCTACTTGAGAAAATGGCCTTTAGAGATAGTATTTATAATACTACATATACAACTGCGCGGTTCGGACGTGTTTGCATATCGCTCTGACTCTTCCTATATTTCCGGCATAATCTGTGTGGTTAAAATTTATTTTATCAACCATACTTGTTTATACTCAAGTGCGGCTTAAATTTGTGCTACGTTTCTCGTGAATACTGAGTGTGGCGCCCTGCAATTATTAATTTTTGCTTCCGTAAAATTTAAATAAATTGTTGGCATTTTTTGTTTGTGTCTGTTCTGCTATGTCGCCTACTGCTGCCTCGTCGCTGAAACGTCGGTCGAGCAAAGGTTCCCCGCCGAATAAAACTGTTAAGCTTGACGAAAGTATCACTCTTATGGCTGTTTATCACAAAATTAAAGAGCTAGAGAAGAGAGTTCATCAGCAGACAGAACAGTTGTGCCCGCTTATCGAGAGTGTCTCAACCAAACTAACTGAGGTTGAAAACAAGCTGTCGAAACGTATTGATGAGGAGATATTGTTGCTAACAACCACACTAAAGGAAACATCTACACGCATTGATGTGTTAGAGGAGCGTGTGCAGATAGCTGAGACTGAACTTGCTCACATGAAAGAGGAGATCATGAAGGCAACACATCAAAGAGCTGCTCCTGACATTGCTGCTGACGCCGTTGCTTTTGGCGTTCCGTACATAGAAGCAGTGTTGCCAGAACTTTTTGGGCCGACCGGCTAGATTGGCAAAAAAAAGCGGCTAAAAACGGCTAAAATGTTTTAGTGAAATTTCACATAGACTCTGGCAAAAAACTGCTAAAATGTTTTAGTGAAAATCCACATGCTTTATTTAAATAAATCGCAAGAAACGAAAGACTAGTTAACACCATTAATTTATATCGAGTGTATATTCCTCATCATCAAATGAATCACTCTTGTATATATCACCTGAATTCATTAATTTTAAGAGATCGTCATCTACAGTAAAATTATGGCAGCATTTTTCTTCACGTTTTAAACCGTATCTTATATATAAAATAGCGTTTAACGTTTTAACGCACATTGGATTTCTTTGCTTAGTTTTTATTATATTCATTGAACTAAATATTCGCTCTACTTCTGCATCACTTATAGGCAAAACAAGAAAACTAAAAACTAGGTTGCAAAGGTCAGCAAAAGGGTTTTCTTCTAGGGCATTTCGAAATTTATAAACTTCGGCCCAAAATTTTACAGTTGAGTCTAAATTACTCCAGGTATGTAACGTTAACCGTTGCCATTGCATCTCTATGGATGTTATTTTGTCGGCATTATATTTGCGTTTTTGTTGCTGTAGTTGAACAAATACTTTTGGTTTAATTAGGGCCGGTTGTTCAATGTCTGGTTATCACTACCACTACACTATCGACGATTTCGACATCATGCATGTAACATGTGATCGATAAAGCAGTAGTTGTGCTTAACCGGAGCTTCTACCTCCGATTTGTGCTAATCAGACATTGAACAACCGGCCCTTACTCTTAATGCATTTCCAACCGAAAAAAGTCATTTTTTTTTAGTGTGGCAATATTTGTAGGGAGGGGTTGGCGTAATTCCTTTATTAAAGTGATAATAAAATAGCGACCATTTTCTCGAATTATTTTCTCGGCTTCGTGGTCAGAAGCGTTTGTGCTTACTTTTGTTTTTAAATACTATTCAAAACTGTGATAAAACTGAGGAGATGGAGCAAGGTATGGTTCCAACGGGGAGCATATAGGATCAAATGTGTCCGCGCTAATAACCACTAGGGAGCATAGATGCGAAAGTAAAACATTGAGTTCATTAAAAATCTTCATTGGGTCTGCAATATTGCTTTCGAACTTGTTTACTTTTTGCACCTGAAAATTAGGCATATAGTAAAATCGGCTAAAAACGGCTAACTTTTTTTTTACAAACCGGCTAACAAATCGGCTGCCGGCTAGATCGAATTTTCTCCGGCTAGTTGCTATCAAAACCGGCTAAATCTAGCCGGAAAACGGCTAAAATGGCAACGCTGCATAGAAGGCGAAAATTTGAAAAGCATATTTAATCAGGTCTGTCTCTCAATTGATTTCTTGGCTCCCCAGATTAGAGACATTTTCCGCATAAGGCCTGCAAGTGCTGACGCTAACGGTACGATTGTGATCAAATTTCACTCGCCACTCGATCGCAATCGTACTCTCCGTGCTTTTGGCGAATACCGCAAGCGTACTAAGTCAGCCGTTCCCCTGCAACCTCTTGGCACCAAAGGTAGTTTTTACATATTTGCGAGTCTTACCAAAGAGAATCGGCTTCTACTTCAAGAGGCTATAAAACTGCGCCGCGAGGGAAAGCTTCAGTCTGCCTTAACTTTTCGTGGCTGTGTACATGTTAGGAGTATTGGTGATAAAAGTAGCTCTCCCATTAAAATAACGAACAGCTCTGATTTGGAGCGATTTCGCTAGTATTTTGTACTCTGTTGTGTTTGTTTGTATGTTATTTATTTTTGTTAGTATTAAATGTAATGTAAAGATAGCGCAGCCCTCTGTTTTTTGTTTTTCCGTTTTAACTCGCTTTTTCTGCCTTAAAGTTGCTTTTCTTCTTTGTTTTGAAAATGAGTGTAAACTACAAAAAGATGAATAGCGTTGAGCACAATGGTCTTGCAATGCTCAATATCTTGTGTGGTCGACAAAAGGGTTTTAATGTTGTGCATTTTAACGCCCGTAGTCTTAATGATGTAAAGATGGATGTTATAAGAGCAGTGTTTGAATTTTCCAGTGTCGATGTTATTTGTGTCTCGGAGACGTGGTTCAGACCTGGCATGAAGGACTCTCATTTCGACATCAATGGTTATACACTTTACAGGACAGACAGACAGATTAAGAAGGGTGGTGGTGTTGCTATGTACTGCAAGAAGTGTTTAAACACTCGATTAATTTCAACAACGCCTTGTGGTACTACTGAGTATCTGCTAGTTGAAGTGTCCAGTTCATCGTCTAAAGTCCTTTTGTCATGTGTTTACAACCCTCATAATTTTTTTTTATTTTTTACTATGTTGTCCACTGTCGCCACCGATTATGATGATTTTATTGTCTGCGGGGATTTTAATGTAAACCTTTTATGTAGTGACTTGTCTAGATCCCATTTGCTAGATGATGTCTCCAGTGTTGGTCTATCCGTGGTTAACTTGTCCGTTCCCACTAAATATGGTAATAACTGTTGTCCTAGTCTACTGGATTATTTCCTCGTGTCTGATTTGTCTATTGTCCTGAAATTTGACCAGTTTTCATTTGTCTCTGACCACGACTTAATTGTCTGTGCTTTCAACTTAAATTTTGACCACCACAGTGCAGCGCTCGGTCCATCCAGTTTTCCTGACTATCGTTTACTAAATATTATGCATCTATTAGCTGACATATCCTCCATAAATTGGTCTCATTGCTGGACCCTTAGCCGTGTAAATGAGAAATTGCGTTTTTTAAATGACATCATTATAAATTTGTTTAGAACACATGTGCCAATTCGCAGCATTTAAAACCGATCTACCTCATGTCCTTGGTTCACCAAAAAAGTTCGCGCTATGATTGTCAGACGCAACAAACAATACTCTGTATGGAAGAACCGGAATGACTTAAATTGGTGTGCTTATAAACTTGTGAGGAATGAGACAACTGCCTTAATAAAACGCGAAAAGCGCATGTATTATAGTAAAATGTTGAATCCTGTGCTTCCGAACCATGTTCTGTGGCGTAATTTAAAAAATTTGCGTGTACATGTCAGTGACAGTCCTGACTGCTTACTCAGCCCTGAAGACCTCAACGAGGCATTTGTCAGTCGTACCACTACTTCCTCTTGTGATAGTATTCCCACTGCACCCTACCCTCTGCCTCCTACATTTGCTGGCCAAAAAGTCTTTGGATTTAATACTGTATCAGAAGTTGATGTAGCAATATGTATAAACAGGATACGCTCAAACGCAATTGGGGAAGATGGCATACCTATTAAGTTTGTTAAAATAATTGCACCACATATATTGCCTACTCTGACTCATGTCTTCAACCATAGCATCACTACCTCGTGTTTCCCTGATATGTGGAAAGTTGCAAATGTACAACCAATTGCTAAACTATAAGCCTGCGTGTAGTCCCTGTGATTTTCGTCCCATAAGTATTTTACCTGCACTGTCTAAAGTCTTTGAGTCACTGATGTCCAACCAAATTCAAGCGCACATTAGTGAATTTAATTTGCTATCTCCGTTTCAGTCTGGTTTTAGAGCAAGGCATAGCTGCTCTACGGCTACCCTAAAAATTTTAGATGATATAAGAATACCCTTTGACAAGAACGAGTTAACCCTGTTATGCCTTCTTGACTTTTCTAAAGCTTTTGACTCTGTGAACCATAACCTTCTGTGCATGAAATTGAAAAATTATTTTGGGTTTGGGAATTCTGCAGTGCGACTCATGCAGAGTTATCTGGTTGGCAGAGCTCAGCGTGTTAGAATCGGCTCTCAATCATCTACGCTAAAACCACTACTTGCTGGCGTCCCACAAGGTTCAATATTGGGACCGTTATTGTTTAGTTTATTCATAAATGACATTTTTTATATTTGCCAGCATGTGGACATGCATGCATATGCTGATGATGTACAGCTCTATCTTTCAGCAAATTTCGAGAATGTAGATGAACTTTGTTTTAAGTTTAACAATGACTTAGCATCCATCTCTTCCTGGGCGTTGAGAAATGACCTCCGCCTTAATAGTGAAAAAATCATATGTGCTACCTATTTCTAAGAAACACAACAACTCAGATGTTCCGCAACTATTTATTGCCGGTAGTTTTCTCAAATTTGTGTCAAAGGTGTCAAATCTTGGCTTTATTATTAACTCTAGCCTTTCATGTGACGATCACGTAAACTCTGTTGTCAGCAAACACTCCGGTTGACGTTAGGAAAAAACTTGCGTTACAGTTAATGTTACCGATCATATTCTATCCCGTACTTGTCTACAGCAAATTGAATTCTCAATCTGCCCATAAAATTGATGTTGTGTTTAACCACATAACACGCTACATATTTGGATTAGCGAAATATGACCATATCTCTGGGTGGAGGTCGCGTTTGTTGGGTTGTGAAATCTCCGAGTATTGGAAAGCCAGGAATTGTATATTTCTATGTCGACTTTTGCTAGATAATGCTCCTAGCTATCTCTACAATAAACTAATTTTCCCTAAATCATCTCGAATAAACGACTTGATAGTACCATCATTTAATTATCTAACCTCTGCAAGGCTATTCTTTGTCAATGCTATTCGTATCTGGAATTCTATCCCTACCTCCGTTCGGAGTGGATTGAATAAAAGCAACTTTAAGAACACCATCTATACGTACTTTCGCTGAACCAAATATTTATTTATTTTCTGTGAGTCTGGGTTTCGCTATCTAAATGTTTAACTTTCTCTTGTCATCTGTGTTGATATTTGCTACATATGTATAATGTGATATATATTTTATTTTATTTTTGTTTTAAGTAATCTGTATGTATTTTATTTTACTGGTATTTTTAATCTCTGTTTTGTACTATAAAAGATCTATGATCTTATTGTACTAATGCTTTTTTCTCTTAATAAATGAAATAAAAAAGCATATTTAGTAACAAAATCCTATTATAGATTCATTGCCGGCATATTAAGCACGTATGTATTAATGTACCCAAGTAAAAAAATTATATGTGCAATACTTCAACTTCAATTAGCTAAATGAAAACCCAATACTAGATCTTTGATGTTTTTTCCCAATTACTCTATCAAAAGAATATAAAAATCTTTATGAATATGCATTAGTTTACAACAAGATAATTTAATTGTACCATTATGTTGAAATTTTCGTAGAAAATATTTATATGTGCAAAGAAACAAGTGTTAGGTCACCGACTATTTAAAACAAAATTAATTAAATTGTTTAAAGGTAATTTTATTTGTTGGTATGGGATTGTATTTCTATTGCACAATTTTATTTGTTTTAAGGTTTGCAGCATATATTTTACCGAAATTTTGTAGTAACATTTATATTATTTCCGTCTATTTGTGAAGTTTGGTTTATTTAAGTTTAAACACGTTATTATTCTGTTTTGAATAGGTAAAAATCTTGTTGAGAAGTACATCCTATAAATCTCCAGTGGTATTAAAGCCCATATTTGAAGCTAGTTACTCTAAACGAGGGTATTTTGTTCCTTGAATAACGATTTTGTTGTTCGCACGGTATGAATAGCAACGTTTTACCGCTGGAATTTTCCAATATCTTCGGTAGAAATGAGCGAAAAAATTTGTCAACTTAATGCGTAAAGAATGTTTCTACTTCTGGATATTCATTTTTGCCATAGTGAAAAGATTTTAATGTTTTCCACAGCTATATGTTTTTTACTTTAATTTAAAGTCCCCTTTCACCAAGGACAGGTTTGCGGTACAAGCCGGATGACTCTCCAAGTTGTGGTGGGCATCTGGATCAACTATGTTAAAGTTGTTTCCATCACTGAAAATTGCGTTTTTTCAATTCTTCCTACAAAATTTGTAACTTTTGTAAAATGCTAAAAAAGCATTTCATGCCATAGAGAGGGCTGGGTTTAGCGATTTATTTCTTTACCCTAAGTACCAAAACTGTGTTTATTATTTGTTTTGAACTTTTACTTGTGACAGAGAGATTCAAATACATTTCAATTTTTACGGTCATTTCCACCACTCTTTTGGGGTTGTATAGGGCCACCAAACTTATTATTTCCATAGTCGGGATTTTTAAAGGAACTTCTTATTATATTCTGCTGTCCGATTACTTCAGCAGTTAATTAACTAATTTTCATGCCGCAAAAATTCATTCCTGTTATACTTCCGGGCTCTTCTTCAGATAGTTCAATGCTAGACATTATGGGCCATAATATAACTAGGGAAAATAATAAAACGGATTCTATTATGAAAATAGCTTCTATATGTTTAAATTTTTACCACGCAGTCATTGGTCTAGAGTTCTGTTGAAAATGTTTGACACTGGAGCTGGCGGGAACTGAATAGTTCACTTTGCACATATAATTATTTACTATTGAATATTAACTATTGTTTGTGATAATGGTGAGTAAAATTGTAAAGGAACATCAAATTAACATATGAAAATACTTATA
>NW_023458556.1:77327739-77341712 GCF_013731165.1 Rhagoletis pomonella
TACTTCTTTCATAGAGCTAAAATGAGGAAAAACATATTGCACATATAATTCTTTTACTGGGGTGCATACTACATAGGTGCGTAGGAAAGAATGTGTGAGTGTAAATACAAACTACAATGGCTTCATAGTACGCCAAACTCAGTCGTCAGCCGAGTATGTATGTAATTGGTAATCACCACTATAATGAACAAAAAATAGAAAATCGATATTTCGTGCAATTGTTGCGTTTAGTAGCTCGTATGAAACTATTTCTAAACGTATACATACATACACTCTAAGCCATAATTATATCACCACTTTAAATTTCCCAATTATGCTAAAACGATAGACTGAAGGGTAATACTTACAATGTTAAGCGTAAATAAATTATGCAAAAAACAAGAACCACCAACGATATTTTCTCTTAATTTGGGGATCATTTTTACAACTGTAACAAAAAATTAGATTTGGGCATTTCCAACGGTCGCGAACCGTACGTTCGTACGATTTTGTAGTTCAAAAAACAAGGAAAACATAAATTTTGGTGCAAAAGAGATGATCTTTCGATTTTTATTTTTCAATATGTTAGCAATAAAAATGCGGCCGAGAAGTACGAATGAATAATGGAAGTCGCATTTGGCTGCAAAATTGAAAAATGCAAGAAACTGCGAAATGGAACATTATTCTAAAGCGAGTAGTATTATATTAAAGTGGAATAAAGTAACTTCCTTTTAACTAATTTCGCGTTGAAATATCTCTATTAGTTTTTTATTTATAAGCTTAAGTACCGGTCGCGAGCGTATGGGTGGGTAGGTGTTATTTTTCCATCATTATTTATATGTTTCATGAACATGAAATGGTATTATAAATTTGGTCCGATGTTTTGAAGTACCAGAAGAACAAGATATAGACCCACATAAATGTTTTCCAAAATGATCAGGACGTCGAGCTCAGTCGATTTATCCAAGTCCAGCTGTCCGTCTGTTTGAACGCAATCTAAATAGTCCCTCAGTTTTCGATATATCCGACTGAAATTTGGTAAGCGAGTAAACTTTCATAATGTCTTAATCATTTGTCGGAACCGTCAAAATCGGACCACTATAACTTATAGCTCCCATAAAACTAATTGCTCATTTTAGTTCTCGGTCCTGGGTGACCATTCAGTGGAAATGCTCATATACGATTGTTTCACAACTGCATGAGGTTTACGCACGATGAAATTAGAGCAGGAAATAATTCAAATAATTTTTGAATTAGTTGATGAATAAAAAATAAACAGTTTTTTAATAAAAATTCAATTCATGTTTACATTTATTGCAAATATTTTACAGAATAATAGGTTTTTATAAACAATTAAATTTTTTTCAAATATATTTCCCATTAAAGCTCATTTCCACCAAAAGCTTAACTACAGTTAAGAGCTCAGGTAAGTTCCAAGAATTCGAACATTAGGTGAGGCAACGGTTATTTCTTACTTTTTGCTTTTTTTACTTTAATTTGCTTGTACTTAATATGAGCCATTGATGATAACCATTTTTCGGAAAAATTGGTAGTGGTATCAGCACCTTGTTTTGTGTCCTTATATCGTTCGATGGGTCTGAGCTCGTAGTTAGGTGGATTCGCGTATCTAGGCACAAATACTATGTTGTTCTTCTCATACCACTTAACCGCCGATTTGCTGTAAGTAATGGCACGATGCTAAGTTTGGCAAAAAAGGAGAGACCTAATGCCGTCTTATGAATGGCAAAAGCCGTTTTTGCAAACACTCCTGGTTATATTGTTCAGTATTAATCGATCCAGTTTAGTTACAAAAGAGCAGCTTCGTTTACCACAGCTACAAATGTTTCATCATCCATGACGCAGCAGTCAAAATTCTTAAAGAACTCAAGGTTGAAGTCGTTTGGCTCGATCTTTTGCCGTGCTATTCCCTTTGGAATTTCTGTCAGAACTTTTTATACATTGCATGACTTGAACCCTTCTCCTTTTTAATTTTCTGACAAAACCCTCGGAGCATCGTAGTTTTTCAGCTTCTTTTTTCCCGCTGAATCCGAATCTGAGGTCCGTTTGACTCGTACACCCTCAAAGTTTCGAGTAAATTGCGAAAAAAAATTACAGAAAATTGCAATTTACTCGAAATGTTGGGAGTGTACGAGTGAAATGGACCTCAGATTCGAATTCAGCGGGTCGAAATAGATGTCGGTAGGTGGGTGGGGTTAAAAGCAGACACCACTTTTTTTTTGTGTGACGGTGTAAACGTTGTAAGATATTGATGAAGATAGAGATGGAGAAGAAGGTAAAGATGATGAAAATATAAGTGAAATACTGAAATAACTCTTATTAGACAATTGATAATCTGATATCTGGTAAAAAATCCACGTTGGGAAATAATTCTCACTAGCAACTGAAAACATATTTCTCTTTGGGTTATAACTCTTATCGGCGAAAAAAAAAATTTTCATCTAATATGTAACTGTTATGCCTCAGCATAAAAGTAACGGGTGTTGACATGAAAGTGAGAACAAGATTTCGTTTCTACAAAAAAGTTTGCCTTTTCATTGCCCGGTCCTTAGTGTTTGTGCTGAGAGGGCAATGCGAAGGTAACATTTTTCGGTAGAAACGAAAACGCGATAAGACGTTGCTATTAACAGGTCTATTCTGCGCAGGTAACAAAAATTTTGTAACCGGTAAATAAAGTCCTGTCAATTTTTAAACCCTTTTCGCATTCTGTGTACTCTTTAACTGGTAAAGTTTGTTACCATCTCATAAGCTGGTACAAAGTATTGCCCCGTGAAATATGCAATGCCAGAATTTCAACAATTCTCCATAGCTGAATTGCTGAATATTTTAAAAGCATTACCAAATTTAAAAGCATTACAAAACCCTCGGTAAGGACCTGTAAGATGTTATTGTTCATGGGGTTTTCGTTTTAATGGTGACAAGTAACATACACATGTTTACCTCCTCCTTTCGGGAGGCAGTCCTCCTTTGCCACGAAATGTTTTCCGTCCTCCCCAAAGAGTAAAAAGTCCCCCTCAAAGCTAAGGACTACTTTTTATATTTTTTATTTCACATTTTTCGGATTTTGTACTTTCGATGAAGTTGAAGGAATTGTAAATAGCATAAACTTAAAATATTTTAGATAATAAAAATTTGCTAAATTATGTGAAAAATATATGAAAACTTTGGAGATTTTTCCTAACGGTAAAAGAGCAAAGAAAATAATAGGTCCATACAATAACTTTCCGAGTAAGTACTTGCAACGAGATTGTAAAAGAAAAATAGAGAGTAAAAGTGAGAGAAAGACAAAATTATCAGAAAAAGTTATTGAACACAAAACTAGAAAAAACTTTCAACCTACGCCATTTTAATACTAATAAATTTTTGGCGCGAAATTTTGCTTTTGGTTGGGAATATTTCCCAATCTATAAACTTTTGCATCCATATTTTCATTTCACAAATTCTTTTTGAGCTAGTATTCATCAAATCTTCCTCTTAAACACTTTGTTTACATTTGAATTTGAACCACTGTTGATTGTTTAACACCTGCAAATTCCTGCTAGTAAAATTTTATTTGCAGCTCTCAAGAATTCGGTAACAATTCGTAACAGTTTTTTGATATTGGATGGACCTAAGGAATATCCTATCTCTTTTGCATTCCATGCAGTAGTGCATTTGTCGAAAGAGCTTTTTCGCTCATGAATGAGTTCGGTGCTCTAGTAATTTAATAAGAAGTGAGTTAATAATAAATTTAAATGTGCCAGAGGTCTATATAGAGTTTGACAACGCTATTAAAAATAACAAGAAATCAATTAAAGTGGCGAAGAGCACAGAAAATATCTCTCATAAAAACTAAACGGCCCCCCTTACTTATAAACATATACAAAAGATATAACATGTATGTTCCTATTTATGTTTGTTTTTTTAGTTCGTTAAAATGTTTTTGTCTCATTCATAGATGAAGCGGCTATCGATATACACTTATGTATGTATGTAGTATATAGTCGGTTGGCGAAAATCCTCCTAGATATATCTTTCAAGCGGATGGCGACTGGGCAATGGACATCGCTGCTTACACAGCTGTGGCAAATATAGGCTTGTTCTTATGCCGCAGTGGTGCAAGCAGGCGGTGCCTAGCTAAGGCCGAGGTATAAACTCTCCTGCCTCGTCTAGTGGCAGGCCGTATGTCCTCGCCCAAGGGACACTGGGGTGGGCATACTTGGGCTATTTCTAGGGGGTACCTGGCGGTAGGTATAAAACGATAAGGGTAGAGTACCTGAAATAAACTCTGAATGGAGGTCGACGAAGGAGAAGCGCGGGCTGGGATATCAGCTCAAGCGTCGGTGGGAGACGTGGCTACTACCACCGGCGGACTTAGCGATAGTTTAAGCTGTGGCGCCGGCGGCCACACCACTACTGTGGGGCGAGTAGTCCACAGTGATTGTGCGGTAAGCTTAAGCACGGTCGGAGAAGAGGCTCTTCTACGCTCTCTGGCCAAATCCGAAGATGCTCTTTCTCAACGGAGGAAGAGTCCGAGGACGGGGCCAAGCAAGGAGGGGTTGAAGGCTAAGGCGCGATATACGGCTGCGGTCTAGATAGCTGACTTCCAAAACGTAACAATACAATGTTTGGGTACTGTTCTACTGCGGTATTTAAACTGTTTGTATATGCAGAGTTATGAAACATTGCAACCATAAACACTGCATACGGGGCTCTGTATTGCTTTCGGCATACAGAGGTGGTACAAGAGCTACCATTGGCCACAGCGCCTACCCGATTTTCTAATTTGAATACATAACCGGTGCTCAACACTCACGCTTGACGCACACCCCCAAAAACCCTTACAGAGTTTAAGCGGCAAAGCCACAGCGCTACAAGCCGTAGGGACTCTACATGACTTACAACCATGCAGAGGTGGTAACTGATGGTTTTCATTGGCCCCGACGCCTACCCAAAACATTTTTGCTTTAATAAATTTTTATGCAAATACATTCATCCTGGTCCTGCCCTCTCACTGATTTAAACAAAATCATACCTACCAGAAAGCCTTCATAATTTTGGTACACGATTAAAAAGAATTGGCACTCTATACAAAAATTTAGTATGGCTTATGTTCCGTAAGTCTTACAACAAAAACAACGCAACGCAAAATATACTTTACAGATAAAAAAAAGTCGTAACGTTTACTTTATTGGTCAAAATTTCAATATAAAAGCTAATTTTGGTTGCTCTTGCCAGTCGCATACAATTTTTTTCGGAAAGCTATAGGATTACCGCTTATAATGAAATAGAAAATCGGAACGTCCGAACGCTTCAAATAATTGTTGTTCATATTGTTTCTGTGTAGGTATGTACACCCTTATGCTCTAATCCGAATCTTGGTAGTTACGAATTCGTAGTTCCGTTCCGAAAAATCGAAAATTGGTATGCTGTAATCCGATCGTAACTATCAACGGCACTGCCAGCTAAAAGCGTGAAATTCGAAGTTCTTAATCAGCAGCTTTGACAGAAACAAATCAAAATAAATATAATCGCAAGTGAATAGTGAAATTAAAAAAAATCGGTTTAGTCGTTATTTGAAAAGAATTTTCCTTAATTAAGTAGAATACAATGGAATCAGTGGCCGGAACACTTTTGTCTCAGGAAGAACATGCTGCAGCTAACAGTTGCATTAATATACAAAGGAGATTGCTAGTAGTTGTGATCCATTTAGCTTGTGAAAAATTTCCGCCTCAACAAAGACACATTTAAAAGCATTTTAATAATTATGGAGGAAGAGCTTGGGCGAAGTGTAAAATCATCATCGGTAGATTGATGGCAGTTTTGCGATTTTCCGCTGAAGGAGCTGCCAACATTGTGTTCGGGAAAGATTTTGATGTGGGGTTGGCGCAATCCACGTTCTCAAAAACATTGACAAAAACTTTAAACATTTTGCAAAGCCTCTAGCAATGTCCGGCCTTTCGCTCATGCATTTTTCGTATTGCGACCGATTTGTTGTGATCTTCGACCTGATATGTCGGAAATATTTAATAGTAATAGTATTTTTTTCTATTTACACTTTAACTTACATATTTTTGCGTTTACACACTTTATTTTATTGATATTTTAAAACAATTTGTTTCGCTCCGACACAAGTTGCTCTTCGTACAAAATTTCCGTCAAATACATAAAAATTACAGCTAAGTCGGATTCAGGCATACCAACATTACGAATTTCGAAGATGGCCTCCGAATTTCGAAATCACGATACGACAACGCGGATTTCAGCATACCAATTTTACGATTTGTAGCAAAATCGAATCTACGACGGATTACAGCATAGGGGTGATAGATATAGAACATACTTCGACCTGTACGAAGACATGACTTCAACGAACGTTAAAAGCACGGCTGAGGAGCAATGAAGTGGAGACGGAATTTGAAGAAAGATGAAAAAAGTAGGCTGAATATAAAAAAGAGAGATCGAAAGAAAAAAACTATAGCCAACAAATTTTAAAATGATCATATCATGGCAAAACAGCACCAAGATGCGACTAACTTGCGCAAAAAAAGATTCATTGACAAAAAACAGGGATTAGTTTCTTCGAATTTTGTCAAGTATAAAAGTAGGCAATAAAGCCATAAAAAAGTTGAAAAAGCATTAAGAGAAAATTATTAGACAAATATGATAGTGAAAATGAGGAGGTGAAATGCGAAAATGAGGACCCTAAATTAATAAAAATTATACAGCAGCAGGGAGAAAAGAAACATTGTGATTGTTCACACTTGCCTCGTTATCAGGTTATCTGGTTAAAAATTATTATTCTGTAGCAGTGTTGGCACTAATCGATTGATTTTTTAATCAATTAGTTAATTCGATTAAATTCAATCCGATTACAGTTAATCATGATTAAAGAGTTAATCGTAACCGCGATTAAAAAAATTATTTTTTAATCATTAACTCTTAATTTGAGGTTTGGTGATTAATTAATTTATGCTGGAATTTTCCTGTGCACACAAAGCTAGTTAATCGGGTATGGCTAAGTCGGGTTTCCTCATCAATTTAAGAAATTTGGTGTGCATTTTCATTAATATCTATACCAACATACGTTTTACAAACTAGGTTTTAATATCCCTGGGTTGTAAAGGTTCCTAGTTTATGTATTACTAATAATAATTATAATTTTTCTTTTATATTATGTGCTTTTTATAAGCGTAAAACACAAAATATATACTACAGCTGGTGTTTGGTTTCAAAATTGGGCAAACTAGAAAACTTAATCAGATTTTGTTTTTAATTGGATTAACGATTTATGATTAAAATTAATTAATCGTAATCGCCGCCAGCGATAAACGTTAAAAAAAATTTAATCATAGTTTAACCCGCCGCTTAAACGTAATTTCAGCGGCCGTGCGCGCATCCTTTGGCCGTAACTGTGTGGAGTCGAAGCGACTCCGAAAACGATTCGCGAGCGCGCACGGCCGTCTACTATCATCGTGCCAAATCAGCGACACGTTAGTTCAGCAATTAACATCGGTTAACGCGCACGCGCCCCTTTTGAACGTCATATTGTGGCAAACTTTAAAGCTAATTTTTAATAAGTAACCTTGTTGTATATGCTCTTAACCGTGAAGTTTAAAGAATGAACCAAGCTGCATAAACTGAAAATAAACTAGCTATTGTAAACATTTTAAAATCGAAAACTAAGTCTTTCCTTTAACGGAAACCAAAGTGTGTGTGTAAAGAGGTGAGTGCGAAGGGACAAAGCGACCGGAATTATTCAATCATTAATCATACAGTTGATTACGATTAATTAATTTTAATCGTCAATCGCGATTATCATTTTAATCGTTAATTTTTAATCGTAAGTAAGATTAACATTTTGCCAACACTGTAGTGTATTTTATTGTTGTATACTGAATAAAAACAAGTAAGAGCAGCGCTGTCTTCGGCCTTTCCTGAACATCTGAAAATTTTACTTTAACAGATTACTGCATTTGAAAAAAAATTTTATATTCACAGCATAGATAGATAGAGGAGTTACACACATATATAAAAAATCATATCTAAACAATCAGAGGTATGGAAGATATACCTTATACCAATCTAAGTGATTTTGACTGCTGTGTGATCGGTATGTAAACAGGTAACACAATTTAATGGGTTTAGCTTCCTACATAAAGGAGATATATCGCAAAAACTGATATCTGAGCAATCAGTGGTATAGGCGATAAAGCTTATAAGGCATAGATTTTGAAGATTTTCTCAGTAGACTTTGTAAATTTATCGGTTTTAGGTGTCCATATAAAAGAGTTTCACAGTAAAACCCCATATCTGAACAATCAGTTGTTTGAGGTAATAAATAGGTTATAGTGACCCGATCTGTGTTCATTTTACTGTAAACTTTCTATTGATAATGAATGAAAATAATGGGTAATTTCATGTTTCTAGCTGCATAAATGGAGAAGTTATAACAAAAAATCTCTTATCTGAACAATCAGTTGTATGGAGGCTATAGGTTATAGCGACCCGATCTTCGCCATTTTCAGTGTAATTATTCTTTTAATAATGGGTAGAAATATTGCGAAATTTCATGATCCTAGCTGCACAAATGGAGGAGCTACAACGAAAAATCTCATATCTGAACAATCAGTTGTATGGGAGCTATATGTTATAGTGGTCCAATTCTTCCGGTTCCGATAAATGATTAATACATTATAAAAATACACCCACCTACCAAATTTCATCCGGATATCTCGAAAACTGAGAGACTAGATTGCATACAAACAGACGGACAGACGGACATGGCTAAATCAACTAAGCGGTTTTGACAGTAAACGAAGCATATCAGCTTTTTAAAAAGGAATTCAAGGATTTTTACATTAGCAAAACAAAATTTTATGCGAGCAGACCAAGATCAACGGAAATAAGGTCAACTGACACTATTTCGCATACTGGTGCAAAATAAAGTCAATTCACATTATTACCTTTTCAAAAGCGAAATAAAATCCAGTGACATTATTGCTCTTTCAAACATTAAATTTGCATAGCTCGAGCCAAATTTTTGTTGACTTTATTTCTCTTTTGGAAAGGAAATAATGTAAATTGACTTTATTTCGTATCAGTATGCGAAATAGTGTTAATTGACCTTATTTCCGTTGATCTTGTTACCTATCACCCACTATCTATTCAGGCCGTAAGTGCTTTGTATTATTTACAATAAAACCTCATATTTGCATTAAAAAACGAGTGTGCTTAAATTCTTAAACAAAAATTTGTATCTCAAAAATTTGTTATTCTAAAAACCATTCATACATTATTTTTTTGAACCGTTAGCAGATTGGCATAATTTTGCAAGAATCATCCGTCATCTTCGATACGAGTTCCATTTGGGGAACGTCCGAACGGGTTCTTTTAATCGCTATACACTCACCATATAACATTTGTGGAAAATATTTTTATTGGTTTCCGATAGGTATTTATGAAGACTACTCATGACAAAAAATATATGTTCATTCAGAGCCTACTATAGTTTTTATGATAAATAAGTATCTCCAAACGGAACGTCTGTAACGCAGGAAACACCCATATTAAGAAAAAAGATTTATAAAATTTTTACATTTTTTTTTTAAATAAAATACTATATATATTTGAAGTCTACTATATATTTTTACATTATTATTTTTAAGTACTATAAATATCTTAGAAAATATTGGCAACCCTATCTTAAGCTAAAGTCTTGAAATTTGCCACAGCCACATCCCTACAAGAATTGTTTGATGGAAACTAACACATTCTCATTTACCTTACTAACACATTTGCAAATTTTGCGTTGTTTAAAAAGAGACAACTAAATAAGGCCATAAGTCGGATGAAGACGGAAGATCACATGTACACAAATGTTTACATCACGTTTTGCATATTGCTCTTAAAAAGTTGATAGAAGTACATGATTGAGATCTCCATCACCAGTGAGTATCACATGATCAATCAAATGACTATCACTGTTCTTGTAGGGATGTTATGAATAAAGTACCTATGCCGAAAAATAGCAGGTATTGAAAAAGGGGGCGTGGCACCTCCAATACAAACCGAACCAGAAAGGGTAAAATTTTTAAGAAATTTTTAAATTTTGCACTAAGTTTGAAACCTTGACTTGTATGAGGTTCGTAATAATGTCCTATCTACGTACTTATTAGGGATGTCAATTTTCGGGGTTTTGTCCATCCCGGGATTTTCGGGATCTGAAAATACAATCCCGGGATTGTCCCGAAATTCAGGCAAAAGTGCAACACATCTGTGATCATTCTATTATAGTATTTTAAATCAGATTGATATAACAAAAAAAAGTACAATTTATTGTAATTCATTTCATATTTATTAAGACGATAAATCAGTATTTTCAATCAACAAAAAACAAACATAAAATTTGACAAACATATATGTATGTATGTACATATCATTAATTTATAACATAGTTTTTGTACTACAAGTACAAATGCATATACGGTCACTCACAGAAATATTTTGCATAGATTTTTTTTTGCAATATTCAGAACATTTTGTATGGTATTTTTTTTTTGTTAATTTAAAAAAATATATATGTATGTGCAATTTTGAAGTTGCGAAAACATCCCGTTGACATTTTGTATTTTTTTTTTGCTACAAAAAAGTTCGTTATAAGGAAGAAAATGCCCAACATCGTCAGTAAAAAAAATTCAAAAATTAAGGGAGTTTTTAGCAACTTTAAAATTGCACTTTATTGTATTAAATTGAATGGGCTATAAAACTGCATAATATAATTTTTTGTAAAAATTATGACTAAAAAGTTTGATATTTTTATGATAATTTGGTGAACTTAAACCAACTTTATATATGTGATAAAAATTTAATTGGCTAACAAAAAAATTGTTTCCAGCAATCCCGGGATTTAAATCGACTAATCCCGGGATATTCGGGACTTAAAAAAGACTTAAAAAAGATTGGCATCCCTAGTACTTATATACATACATAAAACGGTAGCTGTTTTCGTTGTTCGGACTAAACTCAAAAACCACAGGATAGAGTTCAGTCGTGTGTTAGAAAACTCGCTGGGTGGCGCTGGAGTTGAGTTATTTGTAAAAACCGTATTTATTAACCGATTTCGTTTAATTTCGCAAGGTGAGCTACCTGTATGATGAAAAATCCGTTGCTAAAAATAGACCCGATGGGTGGCGCTGGAGTCGAGATATTTAGAAAGCCCAATTTTTTTCCATCTGGTTGAAATTCATAAATACGCATTTCATGAAAAGCAATGGTTGTGCAGAAAATGGACCCAATGGATGGCTCTGCAGCCGAAATATATAGAAACCCCATGAGTTTTGTCAGCTTTGGCCCTATGTTTATTTTATACGAATTTACTTTTCAGATCGCTAAATGATATTGTGTAAGCGCACCATATACATATGTAATACTCCTATATTGGCATTAGCAGCTAGTAGGTACAGTCCGGAAACATTACAGTAAAGATATATTGTTTTCAGAGCGAGGCAGGCTTATATGATTATTTCAAAAGTGACATAAAAAAGTCATGAGCCTTTCAATGGCTAAAAAAATTTCTACGATAAGCGGTTTAGAACTGTTGTTGAATTTGAATTTAATTTTACTATTTTCTTTTTATGGAGCAGCAATGAATAGATGTGTGTAATCTGCGACTGGGAATGGAATTGGTGACTTGTGTTCGAAAGTAAACGGGTATCTCTCCGAGATTTCTCGCTTCTTCACTGCCAGGAGCCTAACCCTCTTCCCTACGAAATCCTCTGCGACCTTGTACACCACCTGGACGAAGGAGGTCAGGATACCGCTCGGAATTCACGTCGATGATACACCAATTCCGACAGTGAATAACCCCAAAATACTCGGAGTAACCTTCGACAGTCTGCTCTCCTTCTCTGCGCACGCAACCGCTATTGTCAACAAAGTACAGAGCCGCAACAACGTCCTCAAGTCGCTAGCCGGCAGTACTTGGGGCAAAGATAAAGAAATGTTGCTGGCAACATACAAGGCAATAGGCCGGCCGGTTTTAAATTACGCAGCACCAGTGTGGTCGCCGGGGACTAGTAGGACGCAGTGGATGAAGCTGCAGACAACTCAAAACACCGCACTACGGACAGAGACTTGATGCCTTCTGATGTCGCCTGAACACCACCTACACGAGGCGAAATTGCTCCCTGTCAAGGAGCATAACACCATGCTCTGCAAGCAGTTCCTTGTCGGGAGCAATAGGCGTGGTCACCCGAATGTGCAGCTGCTTGCAGAAGAGCCCTCGCCCAGGCACGTCAGGAGGCATCTCTACGAACTGACGGACGAAGTCCAGAGGTTCATTAAACAACGTCTGGACCCGTCCGCATATCGACAAGTCCTGAACGGCATTCAGAGGGAGTCAGTCTCGAGTTATGTAGACTCCAGACCAGTGAATGCCGTTCTAGGCGCACAACCACCGGACATAGACGAGACGAGGAGACAAGAACCTCAATAGCCCAACTTCGCTCTGGCTACTGCATCAGTTTAAACTCATACCTGAGCGGACTAAACGCGGATGTGCCAAGTGAATGTCCGGCATGCAGAGAGACACCTCATGACTCGCAAGCATCTCTTCGTATGCCCGGAAAACCCAACAACCCTAACGCCTTTCTCCCTGTGGGCCGACCCCATAGAGGCTGCACGCTTCTTAGGGCTGCCGTTAGTGGAACTTGACGACAACGACTGAGATATTAACCGATCTGGGCGGGGTTGTTGTAGCCGCTACAACAACAACAAAAAGTAGTATCAGAAAGTTCGATTTGACATACATACATACATTCATAGTATCTATATACCCATTGTTTTAATTTTTCACGATGACGAAGAGTTTTACAGGATTTCTTATTCTATAAATAGTCTTGTGCAAGCCTAAAAAATGGTTACGATTGAAGATTAAAATAAAAAAAACTTAAAATTTCTTTTTTCAAATTTCTTGTTTGAGGTAATATATTTTATCCGAAATTTTGCTTTTTCGAGCTCTGGGAGGGGGCGATCGCCCCTAGTTAAGCAAACTATTAACGTGCAAAATCACGAAACATCGAACAACAATTTGTAATTTCATAATGTAACCATAAACGGGAACGCACAAGTTCATATAACTAACGTATATAAAGAATGTGACGTTTATCTTACACCGCAGATGATCAATGATATCCCTAAGTACAGCATAGGGCATCACTTGATCATCGGGGACCTCAACTCACAAAACACTCTATGGGGCTCCAAACACACATCACGGAGCGGCATAATCTGGGAAAATTTCTCCGATGACAGAAGCCTCGTTATATTGAAACGGATCGCCCACATTGCTCACTACAAAGAGCACACTCACAACGGTCGACGTTTCTATGGCCTCTGCGGATCTAGCGCCCACCCTCACCTGGAAATGCCTACCCCAACAAGTAGCCAGCGATCACTTTCCAATTTTCATATATAATCGCATAGAGAGACATTGCAATCGTCTCAATCCGAAGTTTATAGACAAAAAAAACTAATTGGAATTCGTTCCAAAGTAAGACCGATCGGTACTGCTACGATTACGAGGAATCCAACAACATAAACAGGGAAGCAGCCCAAATCAAACGTATTATCAGAAGATCAGCTATGAGTCAATTCCTCATAACAGGCAGCCGCCACAGCGATGCAATCCAATATGGTTTAACTCAGATATTGCCAAGCTCATTCCTGAAAAAAATCTAGCATGGAATCGCTTTAAACGTAATAGAAACGTAATAGAAAAAAATAATCGCATAACGATTAACGACCTGTCTGCAAAATAAAATATGTACAGAACAGCACGCCTTTTTAGCCCAACGCGGTGTGCACACTCTTTGCAATCAACTGGAAAGCAAGTTAAAAGAAAACATGGCTAACAAAAAGCATAGAGAAGACTTTTTTTTATTTATTTATTTATTTATTTATTTATTTATTTATTTATTTATTTATTTATTTATTTA
>NW_023458556.1:77341722-77357367 GCF_013731165.1 Rhagoletis pomonella
TTATTTATTTATTTATTTATTTATTTATTTATTTATTTATTTATTTAAGTCTATGGTTTTACCGAACCTAACAGACTAGATAACATTTAACTTAAGACTAATTATAATTTGACCTCAAGGCCAACTTAAAAGAACAGCGACTGGAGAACACATAAACATCTCTACTTCTATTCATTAAAGCATTTAGTTCACCTAACATCCTAGAAATAGGCTCATTTTGCGAGTACTTAGTTTTATAAAATTCTTTTGAGAAGATTTCAAAATACCTTAAAGATCGAACAGGAACATTCAGTTTTATGACCTGTAGCAGCACAGGACAGTCAATACTACCATTAAGAATATCATGTATAAACATGAGCCCAGAAATAGTCCTTCTTCCAGCTAGAGTATGAATATCAATTAATTTACAGCGAGAAATATATGGCGGAACTGGCAAATCAAACTTCAACTGGTATAACGCAAATTTTAGAAAACTCTTTTGTACATGCTCTACTCTTTTTGAGTGAGTATCAAAATAAGGATTCCAAATGACAGACGCATACTCTAGTTTCGATCTCACGAAAGCACTGTATAAAATTCTCTTGGTATAGGGATCTTTAAATTCAGAGCTATTCCTCTTTATGAAAGCCAATGACGAGTATGCCTTGGGAATAATGTAGTATAGGTGCTCAATGAACGTGAAGCCCGAGTCGAACACTACTCCAAGATCTTTAATTTTATTATAGGAGCTTATATCGGAGTCTGAAATATGATACGACGACTGCAGAGGTAAACGTCTTTTGTAGTACCTCACAAAACAGCACTTGTTAATATTAAGCTCTAGCTTATTTCGCCTGTATATCAGAGTTAGCGTTTACATATTTAAAAATTTTCAAATCATCCGCATATAAGAGGTGATTACATTGTTTAAAGCAAGCACTGGCATCATTAATAAAAATTAAGAAGAGTAACGGACCTAATATGCTGCCTTGGGGAACACCCGAAGTAGCAACATATGCATGCGATTTTACACCATCCACTGATACAAAGTTGACTCTGTTGACTAGATAAGATCTGAGCCAATCCAGAAACTTGGAGTGAAAACCAAATGAGCGTAACTTACACAATAATAACCCATGACAAACTCTGTCAAACGCTTTCGATATATCGGTATATATGGTATCTACCTGGCAACCATCGACAAAAGAAGAGATGCAGTAATTTGAGAAAACTGCTAGGTTGGTAACAGTTGAGCGTCCGGGGATGAACCCGTGCTGGGAAATAGATATAAACGGCTTAATTGCAAAGGTCATTTTAGTACTAACAGCTTTTTCAAACAATTTGGCAAAGTTAGCGAGTTTAGAAATAGGACTGTAGTTGGAAATTTGGCATTTATCGCCTGCTTTAAAGATAGGAGTAACAAAGGCTAATTTCCATTCATCCAAAAAAAATACCCAGTTTGAGAGACATGTTAAACAACAGTTCAGTGGTGGTTACTTCGATTAGTAATGCATTGTTTGAGGAAAAACGCAGAAATTCCATGAGCATCAGCCTGCTTCGAATTACTAAGCTCCCTAATCGAGCAAGATACATCCTCCTCGGATAATTCCAAACCTCCAAAATCCAGCGAGGGAGAAATCCCAATATCTCCTAATTCCCCAAACGATGAGAGATCAGAAACAAAATTTGATTTGAAAAAGCTAGCAAACAAGTTAGCAGTCTCAAAGGGTGATTTAGACGTCATCCCATTAAAAGACATAGACGACGGAATAAGTGAAGAAGAATGTTTCGAGTTAATAAAATTCCAAAACGCTTTTGGATCCGATTTAAAATTATGTTTAAAACCAAGTAAATAGTTTTTATAAAGAAACTTGTCCAAGCAATTGAAATCCGACAGGTATTTCACGTGGAGAACTCTGTATTGCCAATCACCCGTACTTTTAAACAATTTGAAATACTTATTACGCAAGTTTTTAAGGTTTTTTAATCTCCTATTGTACCAAGGTAATTTATGAACTCTTTTCGGAAAGACCGGAATATTTTCAGCACATATTTGCACAAGTTTTGATATAAAAATATTAAAACATTCAGAAAGATGATGACACCCAAATGATGTTACCCAATCAAAATCAGAAATGAGGTTATTGATATGGGAAAAGTCACATCGATTAAAATTCCAATTGGGGACAAATCCATGGGCTAACTTAGCAAATTCATAAAACTGAAGCTCCACAATGACAGGGGTATGATGTCCATCAGTAGGTGATATCGGATATTCAGACTTGTAAATATTATACTTTAATTCACTAGAAACGAAAATTAAGTCTAATATCTTTTTTAGTTCATTTACAAAACAATTGATTTGTGTTAATTGTAAACTATAAAACTCGTCAATCAAATAAAATTCATGAGGGCTCTTTACATTGCTGGGTATGAGCACATTTTCTTCTACATAAGACCATACTATTTTACTTAAATTGTAGTCTCCCAGTAGGCATAGCTGCACATTATTATTCAAAACTGCTAGATCTATGATATTATTAACATGGTCAAAATAAAGCTTATCTAAACTATTAGGCGGTATATATGATACACATAAATATAAAGGTGATTCTTGACCCAATATTGATACACATAATTGGTCCAATTTAGAATCAGTATTCTTTAAGGGAATTGCAGACACTTGCAAGTGATCCTTTGCTGCAATAAGCACGCCTCCACCACGAGTGGTGTCCGTAGCTATACTGTCTCTATCTTTACGAAACACTGAATAAACGTTCCTGTCAAAAAACTCCTCACTACAAAAGTCAGCATTTAACCACGTTTCAACAAGAAAAACAATGTCATAATCGGCATGGCACGTAGCCGAGTAAACAGCACTGGCCTTTGTTCGCATCCCAGCCATATTCTGGTAGTATATTTTGAAATTCGACTGAGGATTGCGGGATTCCGTAGCACAAACAGGCAGCAGTTGTAGTGGCTGACTTCACCTCCTTTTGAAAAAACTTGAATGGCCTATACTGATACTCGACGGCCAAACCTCAGAAGCTAAGATTTTATCATAGAAAGCAGGAACTACACCAAATTTCAGGTTCACACTCCGAAGCTTACTCATGTCACTCAGCTTACATCTGTGCCATTTTTTACAAGTTTATTGCAGGCTAGATGTTTAATGGCAATGCCAGTTTGTTTTGCGACATATTCGATAACGCTTTGCTCCGAGATTTCAGGGTTAAAAGAGGAGACATGCACCCATCTCTTCTTAACTATAACATCAAGTTCACTGTTTGCATTGCATCCACGAATAACATTATTCCGCCTCTTGACATTTCTATGAGGCACTTTAGTCCAATTACCTTTGTCACCACCAGGGCTACGAAGCAGAGGAGCACCAGAAATATCAATTGATTGAGTTGATAAATTTTCCATAGGGATTAAATTCGGATGGATTATTGATGTAGAGTGAATGTTATTAGTAGCAGCGGTGTTAAAAGCAACATTAGCATTGGTAGCCGTGCTAACAGCGACATTAGCATTGGAATCGATATTAACAGCAGCAATAACAGGACCAGTGGCTCTAGGTGAAGCTAACAGAGCAGCTGTAGTAGGATACGAGGCAGCAGATCTGAGGTTAACAGAGTAGCCTTTATCTGGACAAGGACCATGAGATGGAGATAACAATGCAATCGGGCGCGAATTCGAATCCACTGTATTGACAAATGTTCTATTAGATTGTAGAGCAGGTACGATATTAGACGATTGAGTGACAGGAACAGCAAGTGTACCATTAGCGGTGGAAGAACAAGTAGCACTATTGTTTGCGTTAGCAGTGTTTTGATACTGATTAACAGCACCATCCGAGTAACTATTTACCAATGAACATACATCCGCAATGCGAAGGTTGTTGTTGCCAGAAAGATATAAGCATTTTATTTCATTTTTTAAATCGGCGAATCGCTTGGCCAAATCTTTAAATTTCAACTCAACTGCATTCAAAATAGTATCCACGCTAAGCTTATACGACAATTGCATTGCGTCGAGTAGCTTCACACACTCCTCACACATAAATATAACCAATATGGCGGTTCGACTCAAATAGTCTCACATCGTATTCCGAGATGGGGCCAACACAGCAGCCACGATGAAAAATCTTTTTGCAGAGTCCTGAACATGACACAACACAAACATCGTTTCTTGAAAATGCCTTTGCACATTTTCCGCACAAGCCAACCATGATAAGATATTAAATAAATCAAAAGAAAACAAAATCAAAAACAAAAAGCAGGAGCAAGACGAAAACACGTCTGCTCTCTACGGCAGCTAATGTTGAATGTCGATCGCGTAATTGATATTTTTGTTATCAAACAGCTTCACGAATGGGGCATTCCAAGAAAACTACTGCAAGTAATTTCATCCTTTCTATCCAACCGACTAATTACAACACGGATAGACGGCTACCTTTCCCATAAACGCGCCCTGGAAAACGGGCTACCGCAAGGTTCACCACTCTCCGTTATTCTATATAATGTCTACAAAAAACTCGCTTGCCGTTGAGCTCAAAAAATCTGAAGGATTAGACTTTCTCGGAATCTACGCGGATAACACTTTGACAATATATTCAGGCCCACAAGGGGAGGTTGGAAATCACATTGAGTCCTTGGACCAGAAAATCAACATTTTGGCGAATAGCAGGGGCGCTAAAGTGCCCGTTATCAAAGTTGAAGCCTTACACGTGTGCCGTAAACAGAAATGTGCAGTGACCAAATTAAAGTTGAGAGAGAATAACATCCAGATCAAAAATAGTATTAGAATTCTTGGGGTAGTATTAAACGTTACTATGGAATAAACATTCGAAGTACGTTGTGAACAAACTCTACAAAGTTAACAATCTCATGAAACTTATCTGCTCTCGTAAAAAAAAGGTCCACATATAGAAACAGCACTCAACATATGCCAGTCCCTAACAAATGGCATCCTACAAGATTGCATTACAATCTATGGATGGACATCCGCTAATAATGTAAGGAAAATCAACACCGCCCTCAACAAAAGCTTCAGGTGAGCTATTGGCGCCCTTCCTCCAACTCCCTTGCATGCCCTAAGAGTTGAAGCACGTTATCAAGACTTCCAAGACACGCGTAATAAAAGCGCCGTGAAACTGGCGGCCAAACAATTACATCAACACAAGCAAGATTGCATGTATCTAAAATAAAATTTTTAGATGTAACTTCTTTAGCATTAAAAACACTATTAAATTATTGCTCGACTTGAAGCTGCCTATTCCGGAAAAGTGATAACAGCCAATGGCTACAAATTGACACCCAACTCAGCAGTCACACCAAAAACAACACCTGTGCTGCAGAATATTTGCATCTACTTTGTCGAATAAATGCGACATTTTCACCCTAAATACAGCAAAAATAGTTTTTCTTTTGTAAATTTAAGTATAAAGGGCTAAACAATTCTACATTTCGATAAAGCTACACCTAGTTCACTAATATACGAGTTATTGCCAAATACGAAAAATGTTCCAACTTGATTTTATATGGGAAAATTATGAGCTCTTTCTTCTGTCACGGGTAAGACAAAGAAAAGACACTGCTCTTTGGAGAACAGAACTTAAAATTTCTATCTGAATTAGATGTTTTACTATACAGAAAAGAACCAGCAATCCTAATAAAGCACAAACCATAACAACGATTAGTTGTTTATTATTAAAAAATTCAAAATTCTCCTTGCACGGGTGGGACAATTTTTGTCACGGGTGGGACACGTACGATTTTCTTCATGAAATGGAGCTTCTAGTGAGATCCATATCAAAGGGCTTAGGTACGATTAATGTAAGAGGCCAAATACAAGATCAATTGACCCACTTTTATCACAGTAGTCATTGTAAGACTCACGATATACTGCTGCCCTCAGGATCTATTTTAGGGGGCAATAGTTATACCAAGCGAAAGCTAGAAGTCGCCAGATTGATGTATTCAAATGCATGGGATAATGGATTATTTGCAAACGCATGACATTTTATATGCATTTTCCAAATGCACTTCTGCTCGGTGCATTTGATTGCAATGAAATTTCGAATGTGCCTTAATGATTTTCAACTTTGTTTAGACTAGCTAAGTATGTCTGGCTAACACTAACTACAGGTTAAACATGGATATCGACTCCTGTTATCACGTCGATAGTTATGTCTAACCTGCTGTTAGTGTTAACCAGACATTGAGTAACCGGCCCTAAGGCACGGTGCACCTTAGAGCGATACGATATGCGATACGATACGCGATAAGATATGAATGCGATATCGGCATGCTGAGTACGTGGGAATTGGTAGGAAGCGATGAAAACTGTGCACACTTGCACGACAGCGACACCGCTGAGATATAATATCGTATATCAGTAATCTTCAGAGATCAAACATCGAAACCAAGAAGAATAAAACAAGGGGTTCCACAAGGTGGTGTTCTCTCCCCCTTACTGTTTAACTTCTACATCTCGAAACTCCCCCAGCCTCCTGAAGGAGTTTCCCTGATCTCGTACGCTGATGATTGTTCGATTTTGGCGTCTGGGAATGGAATTGATGACCTCTGCTCAAAAGTAAACGGCTATCTCTCCAGCCTTTCTCGCTTCTTCACTGCAAGGAGCCTAACCCTCTCCCCAACGAAATCAACGGCGACCCTCTTCACCACCTGGACGAAGGAGGTCAGGCTCGAATTAGGCATTCACGTCGACGGCACACCTATACCGACGGTGAACAACCCAAAAATTTTAGGGGTTACCTTTGATAGCCTGCTCTCCTTCTCCGCGCACACAACCGCAGTTGTCAACAAAGTACAGAGCCGCAACAAGGTCCTAAAGTCGCTCGCCGGCAGCACTTGGGGCAAAGACAAAGAAACGTTGCTGGCAACATACAAGGCAATTGGCCGGCCGGTTTTAAATTATGCAGCGCCAGTTTGGTCACCGGGGACTAGTTGGACGCAGTGGACGAAGCTACAGACTTGTCAGAACGCCGCACTCCGGACAGCGACTAGGTGCCTTCTGATGACGCCTGAGCACCACCTACACAGCGAGGCCCAAGTGCTCCCCGTAAGGGAACACAACAAAATGCTCTGTAAGCAGTTTCTGGTGGGGTGTCACAGAAGCGAACACCCCAACAGACCACTGCTGGAGGAGGAGCCTCCGCCCAGGCACGTCAGGGGGCACCTATTCGTGTACAAGGACGCAGTCCAGACCCACACAGACCAACCACTGGACCCAATGACGTACAGACAAGCGATTAACGACATTCATAGGGAGTCAGTCTCCACCTACCTCGACTCCCGGCCTAAGAATGTCGTTATCGGAGCCCAATCACCACCTGTGGAAGAGACGGAGCTTCAACTACCTAGAGAGACCCGCGTTACCCTGGCTCAGTTACGGTCTGGATATTGTAGCCGCCTAAACAGCTACCTGTCCAGACTCGACCCAAACATCCCAAATGAGTGCCCGGCATGTGGAGACTCCCCCCACGACACCAACCACCTCTTCACATGCCAGCTCAATCCGACTCAACTAACACCCCTCTCCCTTTGGTCCGACCCCATCGAAACAGCTCGTTTCCTGGGCCTACCGTTAGTTGAGCTTGACGATAATGATTAAAAGTTGACCCGAAACAAGCGGGGCTTAGTAGTGCCGCTACAACAACAACAATATCGCATGCGTATCGCACGTGCGACACGGTTTCCTCAACGAGGTGAGATTAGTATTGCGCGGTATTTTTTGCAATAAGCATGACCATTTCACAGGCGGAAGCATCTTCCTCAATTTTTTTTTTGTCGAATTTATAAAAAAAAAACCTTGTTTATGAAACTATACAGAAAAAAACGACTGTACAACAGACATGACTAGTTTGGCATGGAGAAATATAGCGTCTGAGGTCAAGGCCACAGGTAAATGTACAAAAGAATATTTTTTGTGATGGTTTATTTGCCTTTGTTTTCACATCTTTAAAAAGAAATTTAAAGAATCCAATAATTTTAAACCTGCATATTTATTTTTGATTTTGAATAGCAAAAAAGATTTGGTGTTTGTTTATATGTTAATGATTAACTGTTTTGTTTCAAATATTCTAATAATTAGTAATCAGTGTAATTAGAAACAGTTAAGAAATAACCATTCATTAACCATTAAAAGAAGAAATCAAATATAATAACAAATACTAAAAAATGATGTATATATGTAGGTAATTATTTTTGATTATTCGTTTTATTTTTATATGTTTTCTTCTTATATGTTTTTTATTATATTTAAGGAGTTTTTAAATTAAAGAGAGAAAGTACAAATTTGTGTGCTCTATCATGATACAAAAAAGAAGGTAGTTTCAATAAACAACTTTTTGATTAAAAAGCGGATTTTTGACAATTGCTCAATTGTGAAAAATTCGAAGCGGCATTACCCAATTGTAAGTTTTTTGGTGTGGGACATTTTGTATCCTAAATTTGGGATTATAAAGAAAACAGTTGTATTAATATATACCTTTTAAAAATAATCAATATCTTATCTTGAAAACGTTTAAATTTTACATTAAATTCGATAACAACTTGCCACATCATTATTTTAATATTAATACAATTTTAGTGAACATATTTTAAAATTATGTTAGTGTCCTCATGTCATCTCATTATTTCACAATGTAGTTTTCTATATCGGATACGTGATTCTGATGTAATTCTGAAATTACACATTTACACAAATTACTGAAATTACACATTTCGATGTGTTATTTAATACATATTGTCTTTGTCCATTTAACAGCAATGGAATTTACTTTGGAACCCATGGGCCGTAAAATTTTTCTAGCAACACATATTGTTTTCACATGAAATTTTGACACACCCAAAATTGAAGGATAAAATAAATAGATAAAAACAAATTTTCAATAAAACTGATTTGTGTAGTCCAGGGGTGTCTTTAGTAAATGTTTTGGAGGCTGTTTTAATATATCCTATCTTATTATATATTTCTTAGCTTTTCTACATTCTGAGAAGTTGAGAGAATGAAGTCTAATGTTCGTTTTTGGTCAACTACGACGTTTGATTTAATTTTTTGCAATCATTAGTTCATTTCCCTTGAGGAGTCACAATGCCCATACCGGCTATACCGATTTTTTTGAAATTTCGGACACAAATCTTCCAAGAATGGTTATAGGCTAAAACAAACCCGATATCTAAAGGGGGTGTGGAACCTCCCATACAAATCGAATTTTTCGTAGTGCATATCTCTGGAAGTATTTATGGTAGAGTCCTGGAACTTTGTATGGATATATGTATATGAAGTCAATCTCAAGCTCATGGAAAAATATGAGTTTATTGGAAAATGCGGCGTGCCACCGTAGAACTAGGAATAGAGGTAATGAAATCAATCCCAAACCTATGAAAAATGGGGGTATATGAAAACAATCTCGTAGCCGTTGAAAAGAGCTAGCGGTATAAGCCAAATAAACTAAAATTCTGGTGACGCATAAATACCTCTGGAAACATTTACCTAGAATACTGTGATAAGGTATTTTTCCAACGAAAATATGTACAGAAAAACGGGCGCCAAACCTTCTGGAAAGTAACATGATCACAGGGTGTATCCCGAAAACCATTTTAAGCTAAACCTTCAGGGATTACATTCTTGCCAAGACCCACAGACATAAGCCGAAATTGCGTCGCAAGTTTTATGCTCGGCTTGGGTAAGGTTTAACCACTTAACCCCCCTTTGTTTTCGTCGCTACTGAATTCTATAAACTGTCAGCTTTCACACAATTTAAAATATACATGTGTATTTAAAAATGTCATCAAAATTGTGTTGCTACCCTGCAGTGAAACCCCAAACTAGTCAGGAAAAATACTAGTTTACAACTAGAATTTCCTGACAGAAACCGAACTAGTTCGAAAATGTCCAGACTTGTACCAAGTACAAAACGATTTATGTATTCGTGTCCTGTTTTATTTGACTTCGACAGTTGAATACAATAGAGTACACAAAATATTATAACTTTTATTTGGCTTTATTGTAAACCGTTAAAGCGAGTACCATACTTGTTAAATAATGATTAATATTCATAATGATTATTAATTAAAGCGTGTTTTCAATGATTAACATATAATTACTTAAAAAAATTTAATTACATCATTAGTTTGTTATTTTTGATCATTTTCAATTATTTTCGAATTTTTTTAATTAAACGGTTACTACAATTATTTATTTGATTAATTTCTATTATCAATCAACAAGCCAAACTATAGACAAAAATTAAGAATTATTTTATTCTTATCCAAATCTCAAATTTCAAACATTAATTATTACTTTTATAAATTTTTAATGAATTGCATTTATTTTAATGACAACTTTTATTTTTATTTAGTTCACTCAAAAATTAACTAAAGTATCCAGTCGTCGACTAGCTCTCGGTGCGAACGGTTGTTTTTCTGTGTTTCCCTTTTTCTGCTATTCCATAGCCCGTCAGTGAAATACAAAAACAAACAAACAAATACCTCGCGTCTTTTTTCACTTACACGTGTAGGTGTTTTTTTTTTCTTAATTTGCTGCAGGTGCGAATTCCCAGCTATAATGGCCCGTAGGGCCTCTAACCTTGGGGACAACAGGTTTGCTGTATTAGCTCCTAGTCCCCCATCAGTCAAAAAAACGGAAAAAACTATCCGAATTCCCAAATCTACCTAACCTGGTTTCGGCAAAGTCTGACCCAAAATATATTGTTGTTTCCTCTAAAGACGAGAATAAACGCTTGACTAACTTTTCATGCTTCGCAGTAGAAAGATCGTTACACATCATAAGCAAAGATATCATCAGCGTATCGGAGCTTCGTGATGGTAATCTTCTACTTCTCGTCGAAAACAAAACAGCAGCACAAAAATTTATATCCGCCAAACAGTTGGCAGGACTTTGCGAAATCACGTGTAAGTACCACGATAACTTGAATTTTGTAAAAGGAACTATATACGACCCATACCTCCACCACGTCTCAGAAGAAGAAATTGTGAAGAACTTAGAACTGCAAGGCGTAGTGTCCGTTTACAAATTTAAAAAACGTGATAATAAATCGGAAAATAGTGGTGTTGTCCTACTAACTTTCGACCTTTTCAACTTGCCTCAGTCAATCAATGTGTCATGGCATAAGGCTCAAGTAAGGGAATACATCCCAAATCCCATGCGATGCAAAATGTGCCAATTGTTGGGACACACTGCAAAGTACTGCAAAAACGAGCCTATTTATGTCAACTGTAGCCTCCCTCCACATAGCAACAGCGCATGCATACGTACTAAGTGCGCAAATTGTCAGGACGAACATCCCTCCAATTCTAACAAATGCACCAAGTTCATACAACAAAAGGAAATTCTGAAAATTAAAATTCAGCAAAAATGCACACTGAAGCAAGCTAAAAATAAATACATAGCACAGCTACCCCAAACCTCATCCCCATCATCTTTTGCTGGCGTTGTCAGTAACGCAGCCAATGTACCCCTCAAAGTACAATCAACCTCTCTTACCCCCACTGATAACATGCAATCAACAACATTAAAAACAAACCACATAGATAATACGTTACCCACTCCACATATTACTCCAAAAGTGAGCAACAAATTCGTCCTTAAAACTCCTAAACCTATAGTCACAGAAAACGAACTATCGGAGTCCATATGCAACAACACAAACACTTCTGTCACCACTAAGAGTTTTCCATCGTCAGCAACCGCGAGCAACGAAGCTAGCCCGGCACAACCAACCCCATTTTTAAGTTTCTCGCCATTTACTAGCCTTACCAAGCAGCTTTTGAAAAATAACAATTATTTCACTTCACAATCTACATCACTAGACTCAGATGTAGATATTTCCTAAAAAAAAAAAATATTTCTTTTCCCTTCTTTTTGTCTGTCTTTTGTCCTCCACTGAGATGACTTTCACTTTGTTGCAATGGAATATCAAAGGACTTATTAATAATTCGCACGAACTTCAACTTCTCATAAAAGAACATTCCCCGTCACTTATATCATTACAGGAAACCCACTTACCTCATAACAAAACTACAACCATTTCAAATTCGTATAATCATTATTTCTTTAACTTACCTCAAAACACATCCGGTAAACAAGGCGTTGCCGTCCTTGTAAAGAAAGATATCCCACATAAACAAATTCAGGTGCAATCAGATATATCAACTATTGCTATCGAAATTAACTTAGGATTTATTATCACACCCCACCACAACAAACTTTTGAATTAAAAGACCTACAAAATATTATTAAAAATTTTAAAACAAACCTGATTATAACTGGAGACTTTAACGCCTGGAGCCCCTTCTGGGGCTCCGGGGTAACAAATCAGCGAGGGAGAGTGTTAGAAGATCTTATCCTCACAGACAATTTTATTGTCCTCAACGATAATGCACCCACGCATTTCTCCACACACCAGTCATTCACGCATGTAGACATAGCTTTATGCTCAGCGAGTATTGCCCCAAAGCTTTCGTGCTCCACACTGGACTGCCTGCACGGTAGTGACCACTTCCCTCTGGTTACAAAACTTACATCCGCCATCTCAAACCCCGGCAAACCGAAGCCAAAATTTAAAACAGAGAATGCAAACTGGTCCAAATTTAAAACAGTGGTCATCTCAATGATCACTCAGGCCCCAAAATCGAACAATGTTAATAAAGAAGCTAGTTTACTCCAGAAAGCTATCCGTACCGCTGCACACTTTTCAATGCCACAAACTCACAGCAAACAACTCAAGAAAGTAGTTCCATACTGGTCCGCAAGCCTGAGCAGCCTGCGAAACGAAAAAAAGAGGCTTTGGTATACCTACCGGAGAAATCGGTCTGTATATAATCTTATTAACTACAAAAGAGCGAACGCGATTTTCAAAAAGAACATGAAGGAAGCTAAACGGAAAAGCCTGGAGTCAATAACAGCGTCGATAAACCCTACCTCAAATCCAAAAAAGGTCTGGTCCGACATCAGAACTCTAACCGGCTCTAACAAACCCCCCACCATACAGTTTTTAGATACCAACCAGGGCCCTATCTACGCGCCAGAAGAAATGGCCAACCATTTCGCGACTATCTGGGCGGAGTATTCGGAAGACTCCAACTTCAACCAAGAGTTTATTTCAAAAAAATATAATACCATCAGCAATGAGTACATTAACACCACCAAACTTACTCATAGCAACAGGATTGAATGTCCGTTTACCACATTTGAGTACGACTCCACAATTTCCGCGATGTCTGGTAAAACACCCGGCAGGGACAGAATATCATATCCAATGCTAAAAAATTTACCGTGTCAAGTAAAAGAAAGGGTTATTGACTTATATAACGATATTTTCGAACACGGTATATTTCCGCACATGTGGAAACATGCCATAGTGGTTCCAGTCCCTAAAACAAATGGCCCCTCCACAATGACTTCCGGATATAGGCCGATATCCCTTCTGCCTTGCTTGAGCAAGGTACTACAGCGAATCGTCGCAAAACGGATAATGTGGTTCGTAGTTACTAAAGGGTGTACAAGTCCCAATCAATACGCATTTAAAGAAAGTCATAGTACAATTGATGCCCTCTTATCGTTCGAAAATTTCGTTTCCAATGCCATCGCAACAAAAAATCACGTCTTTTCCCTTAGTCTAGACTTCGAAAAAGCCTACGACAGGATCGGCATTCACGTAGTTTTGAGGCAACTTGCTAGATGGAAAATTGGTTCTAGAATTTATAATTTCGTAAAGAATTTTTTAACAAATAGAACTTTCTCCGCAAAAGTTAACAATAAATATTCTAAAACACACAAGCTTCAAAACGGCATACCTCAGGGCTCTCCGCTCTCGGTAGTTCTATTTATAGTTGCTTTTGATGAAATTAACAACATACTTAATAATTACAAAAGAATATCCTATGTAATCTATGCCGATGATGTCATTTTGTTCACTAAATGTAAAGAGTTATCACAAGTACATACGGATTGTAACCAAATCCTTACAGACATTTCCGTTTGGTCACAGAATTCGGGAGCATCTCTTTCTTATGAAAAATGTAAAATGTTACACCTTTGTAATAAACATGCTTGTCAACCGCTTAATTTAAGTATCAACAATGTTAATATTGCGAACTGCGATAGCTTAAGAATCTTAGGTATTATTTTCGATAAAAAACTGACTTACAAAGATCATTGTACTTATATTAAAAAAAACCTAATAACTCGCCTTAATATTGTTAAGTACCTATCGTCGAAGCACTGCTTTGTACACCCAACAACGCTTATAAACATAACGAAAGCACTTATCCTGTCAAAAGTGGACTATGGCCTAACAATCTATGGACACTGCTCAAAAAGTCAGCTTAAATTAATAACACCAGCATACCACGCAGCAGCTCGGAGAAGCATACGGGCCTTCCCTACTTCACCACTGAAATGCATTTTAATGGAAGCTGGACTTCCGTCCATACAAGAACGAGTAACTCATAACACACTGAGGCTAATTCCTAAAATACTTAACGGCAATAATCGCACGCTCAACAAATTGGTAGCTTCAGAAATTATAAGAAAGAGACCACTAAAACGTAAGTCCACAATCGCCAGATGTATTTCTTTGGCGAAGGCACTAGGCCTTACAATTACACCAAAGACTCCAGTATTCAAAACACCGCCGCCTTGGCAATGCCTCAATAGTTTTATTTGTTCCGAGCTCATGGCCTATCACAAAACGAATACTTCACCACTAGTTTTTCGTAGTATTTTTCGCGAACTCAATACAGACCTTAAAAACAAAGGTTGGAATTTTTTATACACGGACGCGTCGAAAACCATTTTTCATACAGCATTTGCAGTTGTGGACGAAAACAAAAATACCTTGCGTGCGGGTCTACTCTATCCTTTTTGCTCAGTTTACACAGCTGAAGTAGAAGCGATACGTCAAGCGGTTAAAATTGCATTGATCACAAACAAGAAGTTTATTATCTGCACCGATAGTCTTTCCGCAATTAACATGTTGACTAATGTGAAGAATAAAAACGCCCTTGCTTTGTCAATACGCTCCATGTTGTCAGATCGAAAGGAAACGATAAAAATTATGTGGGTCCCAGGCCATGTTGGCATTGCCGGCAACGAAGCAGCTGATCAGAGAGCAAAACTTGCCACTAACGAACCACTAATTACTTGCCAGGCTGTACTAAATAGTGACGTACTCCTACTAATCCAAAGGCAAATAACAAATACTAAGATACAGAATTGGACCAACTTCAGACATCACTATTCTAATTACAACCTAGATGGAAATAAACCAAGTTTTCCACTGAACGTATCCTGTAAAGATTTAAGACTCTTTACTCGGCTGCGAATTGGTCACTCAATCATCACGCATAGCCACATTCTAAAAGGAACAAATAAACCGCAGTGTCCATATTGCAATTCAAATAACCTCACAGTAATTCATCTTATTGACGAATGCCCATCCTTTAACATAATCAGGAAAGAAGTTTTCGGTATTAATACCCCGTCGAACTACTTAACCCTTCGATTTGTGAGAAGGTCCCTAGGGACTTTTTCGTATTTCATGTGCCTATATCTTTTTGTTCAATGCATTTTTGAAAAGAATTTATACATGTATTCCAAGAATAAATTAAG
>NW_023458556.1:77357377-77365407 GCF_013731165.1 Rhagoletis pomonella
TAAATTAAGCTGAATCGTTTAAAATAAGTTTCGAAGGGATACGGGATCACGTTCGAGAGTTATTGAGATTTCAACATATATAGTACGGGGATTAGTGATAAGGTCCCTAGGGACCTTGTACAATTTTAGAAGAAATAACAATTTACTTGTCTTCATGTTTCGATTTTTTTTCACTTGTTCTTCAAATTATTTCATTCCTAATATATATGCAGGACGTTAATTTAATCAAAAGACAACATAAATACCAAAGAAGTTGCACATGTACAGTCGAAACATCGAGCAACTCTTTGTAGGTCCCTAAGGACCTTCTCACGAATCTAACGTCATCGGCACTGTCACTCATCGGAGGGTTAAAAGAGGTGGAGACAAGAAACATACAATAAGTCGCAAACTTTGTTAGATTAACGAATTTAAATAAACTGATTTAAAAATGTATTATGTATAGGTTAAGTATATTGAATTAATATTAATAAGTTTTTTCGAGAGAGCCGAAGGTCTATGCAACTAGCGCTCCTTATTTATTGTAAGTCAGTGATTGATCACTTTCTTTCTGTATAATAATAATAATAATAATAATAATAACTAAATTATGCATTTTATTTTTAACTAAAATGTTTTCTTTTGTTTTCTTTTTAATAGCATTTAATGAAAAATGCATTTGATATCATGTTCGAAAGTTTGAAATATTTATGTATTTTATTTTGCTTTTAATTAATACTCAAAAAATTTAACACTAATTATTAGCAAATCTAAGGCTGCTAAATGAAAATATGTAATATATTAAAGTGGCTTTGGTCCATAATTGGACTAGTATTTTTCTGTCTATTTTGAACTAGTATGAGACTGGTATATTTCTGACCGAAATCTGACAATTGCCATCTCGTAGGACATCCCCATGTTAAAAATACCAGTTGATTGTATGGAAAAAAGATAGTTGGCTGACTAGTTGGGCATGCGGTTCATACTAGTTGTGAGGTAGTTTACAACTAGTACATTTGACTACAGGGTAGCTTCATGTTGCAAAAATGTTTCAAGGAAATGTTTGGGGAATTTCACACTTATTTCTTGTTTATTTCTTATTATGCTATGCTTAAGAACAAAATATTTTTAAATCGACAAAACATTAATAAGAAAATTTGAAGGATTTTAGATATTGGGTATGGTAGCACGAAATGTCACAATCTGCTTAATTGTCAGGTTGTTAATATGGCGACGAAAAAGTGACAATGGAACTACCTTGTTTTTTGTATCATGTGCTCTATTACACAATGCTACAAAAAATAATGAAGTAAAATACCTGGTAAATCATGTTATTTTTCAGGTAGGCTTTGCCGAGTTAAGTAAGAATCGAGATACGAAATGTTTGTCAAACACCCACACAATCTTGATTTACTGTTAAAAACCCGGTTTTCCGCACTTATAAGCTTGTAACTCAGTTGACTATAAACCGAGTTTAGACCTTTCGAATGATATATGTATATAAACTTTTAGAATACTTAAGAGATCTGTGTGTACTTTCTGTGTTCATTTTTTCGTTTTTTTTAAATTTGGCAAAGTTTTCACGCACTGTTTTATAAAGAACCTATACTACTCCTGAATTGATGCAATATTAACATTTGATATATAGTGATTTTTACTTTAAAAAATCGGGCGAAATCTGACTAAGTTATACAACTCAAAAATTGTTGCTTAACCTTTTTTTTAATACAGCTTTCACCGATTTCTCCTTGTAGTGAACGCAATATTCTGAAATAATTTGTCATGAAAATTTGAATATCACATTTAATTTTTAGCCGACTTTGTAAAAATAAACATCAGTTTTACTTGATATTAAACATACTTTTCTCTTAAATTTTTTAAAAACCTATATATATAAGCATAGACCCATCATTCGAAAGGTCTAAACTCGGTTGAGAAGCAACTCATTTCACTCATTTACAAGCTTATAAGGGCACAAAAGTTTGTGGAGCTATCACAAAATGGTATCGCGTATCGCATCGCTCTAATGTGCACTGCGCGCATTTCATAACGCATCGCGTATCTTATCGCGTATCGCATCGCATATCGCATCGCATATCGTATGGCTCTAATGTGCACCGTGCCTAAGAGTGGCTGGAGTTGAGTTATTTTTGGAAAACTGATTTCATGGACGAATCAGGCTCAAATTTAGCTACTCTTTGGTGGAACCGTAGAACGTGAGAAAAGATCTTGTGTATCGATGTCTAATCCGAAAAGTTATCTGCTTTAGAATACTTGTACGCAGATACATACATATATCTTTGTCACTTAAATGCTATTTATTAGATTGAATTTATAAGTTAGGCGAACTTCTAGATTTTCTAGGTTGAAACTTTTGAGGTAATTGTTGGTATTGACTTTTGGATTGTTGTTAAGCAACTCCCATCATAGAATTCTCTTTTTTTTCGGATTGTTGTTAAGCAACTCCCATCATAGAATTCTCTGCGATATCACGATGGTCGGTTCTACGTTCACCAGATCGACCCGGATACGCCGGCCAAGGACCATCACACCAGCACACACCCCCGAATACACAATTGTTTCATCATCGGAGCAGCACTTTCCGGCAACTCTGCTCCGAATTCTCCTCGCCCGCGCCGGAATCGAAAAAAATCCTGGGCCTTACACGTGCAGTGTCTCCGAACTCAGAATTCACCACCGCTCTATATCGGTGCGCTGCACAAACTGCACTCGATGGTGCTATCTCAGACAGTGCTCAGGCCTCAACAGCCACAGAGAATGGCAAGCAAACTTCATCGCAGCCTGCTGCCTGCCTACAACCACCGCAACGCGCAACCAACAGCCAGGCGAATCAAACAACACCCGACCGCAATATGCACTCCGGCAACAAAACACACATAACCTCAACGTATCACACCAAATGCAACATTACTCAGCAATGCAAATGCAAACACATAACCTCAACGTATCACACCAAATGCAACATTACACAGCAATGCAAACGCAGACCAGAGGGCAACGTACAAGCAAGTCTGGCTGTGTTGTGTATGCAACAACCGCATACATGGCAACGCCACGTCCGTTCAATGCAGTCGCTGTGAAGGATGGTGCCACTTCCGCAATTGTTCAGGCCTAAACAGCGCACGGGACCGCTTACCCAGCTATCTGGCTCCCTGCTGCACTGTACCCAACAATAATCAGCAACCACCAACACCCTCGCCCACTCAGCAAGCTAACCCTACGTATTTGCAACCTCGGACGTCAGTGCGGGCAACTACACAACAGCCGCACCAGCAACCTGAAAGCCACCACAGACAAAACCAACAACCCCAAATTCGGATCTGGACATGCACGGTATGTGCAACCCAGATCCGCGCCAACGCAGCATCTGTTCAATGCAACAGGTGCGAGGGCTGGTGTCACTTCCGAGGCTGAGAAGGCCCCCTGCTGCTCCCGGCCACCAAACACGACCCAGGCGGCCACACCACATACCCCCGGCCTACCTCCCCTCCAAACAACACCACCTTCACAGCAAAACCAGTCTCCACTTACACCAGAGGCCCGAACAAACCAACGGCCTCCAAGGCAAAATTCCAGAGGTGACTGACTTCATGTCGAGGCATAACATCAAAATCGCGGCAGTACAAGAAACAAGGCTCAGCAGCAGTACAAACCTTCTGACCTGCGACGGATATAACGTAATCCGCAAAGACCGCTTACACGACAGAGGAGGAGGCATCGCTTTTATCATCCACCACTCAGTACAATACAGAAGCGTCACGCCTGCAATCGACAGCGCCGACCTCTTCATCGAATGCCAGGATATAGCCGTTACTTCAGGCCACACAGAACTGAAAATCATCAACGTCTACATTCCACCCATCACCAGTTGTGCGCCAGGATACCGTCCAGATATCAGCCACCTACTCATCGGAGATAACACGCTAGTGATTGGCGACTTCAATGCGCATCACGAGCTCTGGCACTCCAACCTTGGCAACGACCAACGGGGTATAGCGCTATCAGAGCAAATCGATGACTCCACCTTCTGCTGCCTGAATGACGATGCCCCAACGAGACTCACAGGCACTTGCAGCAGCTCGCCTGACTTATCCATCGCAAGTGCAAACTTAATCAACTGCACCACATGGCGAGCCATGATCTCGTTGTCCTCTGACCACCTTCCCGTCATACTATCTATTGACCGCCCCAACGACTTTATAGTCTCCGAGCGCCGTACATATGTCAACATCAAAAAGGCCACCTGGGACGGCTTCAGAACTACGTGAACACCCACTTAGGTGCCCTACCAACTCCACCTGATGCTCGCATAGCCGAGCCCAAATTCCGCACGGTCCTAAACGCGGCAGCTGCCAGCTTCATCCCAGCCGGACGTATACCGGAGATCCGACCAGGCTTTCCGACCGAAGACTCGCTGACGTACGAGACCGAACCAGGCGAGTCAATCCCGAAGATCCTAGCATCAGGGATCTTAACGTTGAGATCAAGCGCCTCGTAAACAACCACAAGCGGAACAAATGGTGGGAACACCTCCAATCATTCAACCTTCAAGAGGGCGTAAGCAAGCTGTGGTCCACAGTAAAATCCCTCTCGAATCCGACGAAGTATAACGACCACACGGCCATCAAATTCGGCAAAGAAACTCACACCGCCTCCAAGAAGTGCGCGCGTGAATTTTGCCGACAATTTATTGCCCACCCTGCGAGGAGCATAACCCAACGCAGCATACTCCGCAAAGCACACAACATCCGAGCAACTGACACACCATCAACATTCACACCCAACGAAGTACAAGGCGCGATTCGCAAGGCCAAGGCATCGAAATCAGCCGGCCCAGATGGCATCTCCATGCTGATGCTAAAGTAATTGGATGCCCCAGGAGTCGAATACCTCACCAAACTTTTAACGCCTCACTAGCCACACACACCATCCAAGAGATATGGAAAAACGGGCGAGCGCCTTCGCCCGCACCATCCTAGTGGCACCAAACCTATCAAGGGCCTTCGATACCGTCAACCATGCAACACTTATAGAGGACATCATATCGTCCTCCCTACCGCCGCACACAAAACGTTGGATTGTTAGTTACCTCTGCGGGAGGCAATCATCTGTAGTATTCAGAAACACAACATCAAAGCCACGTAGGATTAAGCAGGGTGTACCACAAGGTGGGGTACTATCACCGATCCTGTTTAACCTATATCTAGCGAAACTCACCCCTCCAACACAGGAAGTCTCCTCAGTGTCATACGCGGATGACTGTTCCATCATGGCAACGGGCAACAACATCGACGGCATGTGCACACTGCTCAAGCGCAGCTTACAAATCTCGGCCGCTAGGTCAACAGCTACACTCTTCACCACGTGGACAAAAGAGGTGAGGCTCGAACTGAACGTTCCGACAGTCAACCACCCAAAGATACTAGGCGTCACGTTCGACAGTCTCATGTCCTTCGCAGCACACACCACTACAGTTTGCAGAAATAAAGTCCTCAAGTCGCTCGCGGCCAGCACTTGGGGAAAAGATAAGGAAACTCTGCTCGTGACATACAAAGCGATCGGCCGGTCCGTTGCAAACTATGCCGCCCCAGTGTGGACAGCTGGCACGAGTGACATGCAGTGGGAAAACCTTCAGATATGCCAAATTGCCGCTCTACGAACCGCGACAGGGTGTCTCCTTATGTCCTCCGAACAACACTTACACGACGAGACTACAATGCTCCGGGTAAGGGATCACAATATGTTGCTGTCAAAACAGTTCATGCTAGGCTGTCACAGAACAACTCACCCTAACTACAGCCTGACACAGAGAACTGCACCACCAAGACACGTAATGAGACACTTCAGTCACCTAGAAGCAGTCATCGACCAACAACTTCACTTGCCACTGAGCCGCGAGGCATACCTTGAGGGAATCAATAACCTTCACCGCGAAGCAGTCATCTCCGCAACACGAGGATGCCACGAAAACATAGTCCTCGGCGGCCGGCCGCCTCCCTTCAATTTGAGCGAATTCCAACTACCGCGCGAAACAAGAACCACACTGGCGCAACTCAGATCTGGCTGGTGCAGTCGCTTAAACTCTTACAGAACCAGATTAGACCCAGAGATCGCTGACACCTGCCCAGCATGCGGAACTGGTCCACACAACACCGCACACTTGTTCGCATGCCCTACATATCCCACCCATCTGACACCCGAAGCGAAGGTTGGAGGAGTCAGATGGGGAAGACGAAGATGAATAAACAACCAACCAATTCGGGGACTACGTGCTGCTACAACAACAACAACATAGAATTCTCTGGCGTCTCTATGATAGTAATGTTTACCTTGACTTTTCGTGTTAGCCACGCGAAATTTTTTACTACATCGCTTAGCCCATCAAAAGTAGTATGGTGTTTAGTCAAAAGTTTTGTGGCATTAAACATAGGTTTGAAACGTTAAACTTGTTTTTTTATTGTTAGGCACCACAAGAAAAAATGTATAAGTGATTGTTACGGCGGGACACGATAAAACGTTTCAAAATCTCTAAAGTAGGCACTTATAATATAATAAAAGAAATGAAATAAGGCAGCACAAAATGTATTCAACAAAGTGTGATTGATTTTGACATTGCTCTCATAAGAAACTATATGTCAAATTGAAATGGATTGTTAACCCATTTGAAAATATTTTTTTTTCAAATTTGAATTTGTTTAAAAAAAATGTACACAAAAATTTTTCAAGCAACAAATTTTCTTAACAAACGTGAAATTGTTAAGAGATAAACTGCCGAGGAGAGCAAGTAAGCACATTTAAAGTTTGGTAATAAGTAAATACGTTCGACTTTGCTTAAATATTTAATGTAAGGAAACCAAGATGAAACAGAGCAAAACTTTGGAACGGTGCGCTGTATGCAATAGAAGTCAGGACACGAAAATAGTGCGATGTTTTAAACCACCTAGTTGCGAGTTAAGATGGCAGCGATGTGGTGTTGTACTACGTGATTCATCTCGCGTTTGTGAAAACCACTTCAAGGAAAGAGATTTCATTTGTTGTCCGTCCGAGCCAAGCACTTTCAAACGAGCTCGTTTATACCCAAACTATTTCGCATGAAAAAAACTTAATTTAAAAATTGTTACAGTTAAGCACTCATATAAAATTGGAAACGAATGAAAAATCATACTTTTATAAGTGTCGAATAATGTTTAGGATAAAAAATTTAAATATAAAAATAAACGCACAAAAGCATAAAACTTGGGCAATTAAAAACAATAAAATTGCTAAAACGATTTTATAAACAATTTGTTTTATTTTATTGACATAATATATATATTCCAGGTAATGTTTGTAAAACAAAACTATAATCAAAATAAAAGCCTTGGGTATCAGTGCTGACAAGATACATGCATCACTAAGGGTTAATTCGTTTGTTTATACTTTTTGACATTATAGTACCTTAAAAGAGAGCCGCACTGAGTTGTCAATCACACCTTGTTTAATACACCTTGGGGCTGCATAGTATAAACATACTCTATTTATGAAATTATAGAAAACTCTCGAAAGTAGTAACTAAGCATTACAAAGTTAAAAACTTTTTTGTCACGGGTGGGACATGCAAAACCGTAGTGATTTCATCCCATTATATAATTTAAATGCCAATTTTTCTTCAATGCCATGTTGTTTCTTTGGGACGAAGAAAGATCGAGACATTTATTCCCCACTTCAAAAAAATAATAACTTTGTAAATACGTGATTTTGCGGAGCCTTCTGTATTAAGAAATATTGTCGTATTCAATTACTTTTCTAATGTTGAAGTTTTGAGTGCATTTACAGTGTAATAAAATAATATAACTAAATTTTTTCTTCGAAAATATGTTAACTTGAGGTAGTTAGCATTGATTCATCAAGCATTCCATGTTTAATAAGTTACTTTATAATTGGGCACAAAGTTTCACTTAATCATGGAATACCCCATATGTAGATGGTTCCTTTCACATTCCCACGACAGCCGGTTCTACGTACCGGAATGACTCGGGTTTCACCCGACC
>NW_023458556.1:77380407-77385548 GCF_013731165.1 Rhagoletis pomonella
GCATGCGGAGAGACCCCACATGACTCGAAACATCTCTTCGCATGCCCAGAAAACCCGACAACCCTAACGGCCTTGTCCCTGTGGACAAACACCACAGAAGCTGCACGCTTCCTAGGGTTGCCGTTAGTGGAACTTGACGACAACGACTCAGATACCAACCGATCTGGGCGGGGTTGTTGTAGCCGCTACAACAACAACAACAACAACAACAACAACGACTGAGATACCAACCGTCCTGGGCGGGGTTGTTGTAGCCGCTACAACAACAACAACATGGTTCCTTTCAAGACGGAGCAACATCATATGCAGTGGTTGTGAAGCAAAGCATACTGCCTACTGAATATTTCACACAGAACTGGCCGCAATTCAGTGGGCCATCGAATACGCAGCAAAGCAGAATCGTAAAACACTTATATGTTCAGATAGCCTTGGTGCAACCAAAGCTCTAGCTAGCAACAGGTACAATGTGATGAATTTGAGGCAACTAAAAAACCCAACAAAAATCCTTTGGGTACCAGGACACACGGGAATACCAGGCATAGTAGCCGCTGACCAAGAAGCAAAGGAAGCGCTGACTCTCCCACTAGTATATGAATGCCCTTATTTTCACTCAGTAATAAATTCTTGCTATTCAGCTGCAAATTTCGAAAACAATTTAAATGCCTGTCTTAGCTCAAACTCGTTTCTCCAAAAGCACAACAATCTGCCCAGAAGACCAAACTACAATAGAGATCTTTGCCGGCAGGACTGCATAACGTTCTCCAGAATCAGACTGGGGACAACACTCTTCTCAACCAAACACCTGTACACTAAACGCGTATCACTTTCCCGCTCATCCTGCCTGACAACGTTGACCGTTGCACACATAGTGTTGCACTGTCCCATCTCTAAGAGTCACCAACAAATACGGGAGTTATTAGACTGCTCCAGAAAAGACAACATCGCCGAAATCAAAAGAATGCTATACAGCCACAACTTGTTAGACGAAACATAATTACTTAAACTAACACCGGTGCATAATGGCCTCGTCGCCCGCACTATGTAGTATTTTACAAATTCATTTGTAAAATACAATACAATAATAATATTAATTAATGCGGTTGCCTTAGATGCAATTCTATTGAAGTTCTCTTACATATGTATATGAATAATATGGATGCATGTGTAGTTCGAGTAACTGGCGCATAGCTTAAGCCGCGAAGAAATATAATAATAATAATAATAATAATAATAATAGATTAGCGCTAACACATAAGTTAGTGCTTGGCCGAGCTTCTCCTCCGATTTGTGGCGTGCGCGTTGATGTTGTCACACAAAGGGGAGGGACCTACAGTTTTACGCCGACTCCCAACGGCGATTGTATTTTTATGAGAAGCTGTTTTTCATGGCAGAAATACACTCGAAGGTTTGCCATTGCCTGCACAGGGGTATCGCTATTAAGAAAATACCCTTTTTTCTATATTTTTTTGCGATGTTGCTTTTTCCAGGGATTGAACCCAGACCCCGCGGAGAGTAAGCCGGCACTGCTTACCACTACAACACAGCGGCTGCCTCGCGAAGAAATATTGGGCACATATAATGTGCGCGCAAACCAAGCAAATCAATTCATCGTTTAGTGAAATTTAAACGACGTCGATATCAAATCCATAAAAAACGCAGCGCGACGTGAAATATAAATGTTAATGTGTGAAGACACGAAGTACCCAGCAACGTCACCGCTTTCCAAGCTTTTAAGAATAAAAATTTACACAAAAGCTAATGATTCACGATTCCCTCTGCAGTAGCAAGTCTCAATTTCCTTAATAACATTTACATTTAAACTTAGCTTTGGGAACTCCAGTCTTTGTTGCATATATATGTATATGTGTGCATATGTATGAATTCGGAAAGAATGGACCCTAAGGGTCCAATTGAGTGCTGTTATAAACTATATGTATTTCTTCAAGAAATGGATTTTTCTATACTTAGACCACTGTCACCTTTGTCTTGTTTGCATCAAGCGCAATTTCTTCATGAACTACTCTTAAATCATAAACGATATTCACAGCCCCACAAAACATTAAAGATAATGCGGAAACTACAACGCAGTTATATTTGCCTAAAAATATAATAAAAACCTCGAAACCGAGATAAAGTATGTTTTTTTTTGCACTTTTTAAGTATTTATTATCTTTATTCATTGTGATCCCTTCTTTCTCCTTTCGTATTATTCTCCATTATATATGTCTCTTAACATTTTCACTTTTAATTAGCCTTTTGAGTACCCTTATTGCATAAAACGTGCCAGAAACTTGAAAACTAGTTGAATTCACTTACTTCCATCAAACACGGCTGCCGTTCCGGAATTAAAATTAGAAATTATTATAAAAATTAGCGCTCCAGCACTTAGTGAAAAATTATATTTCGTCATTTCTATTTGCTTGAAAATTTCCAACTGAGTTGAAATCACAATAGTGTCTCAGGCCTGTTCGTTTATATTATCCGAGCTGCCAGCTCCCATGAACGAAAGACATGGCCAGCTCCATAAAATTAAAAAAATTATAAGGCCCCGTCTACACTGCGAAATCGCTATCGCCATTAAGGGTCAAATCATAGTAACGGCGATCATTGCGAAGAGAAATTTTTTCTTTGGCAAACTGCCTGCAATTGTTGTTGCAGCCAACTCGGAAAGAGCGAGTTTGGCGACTCTCACAGCAAACTAATAGGGAATTTACATGAAGCGATTTTTAGTTGAAAGCAACAATCGCCTGGTGTAAACGGCCTTTCAACTAATCGCTTTCAACAAAGTTGGTCGCCAGCCAATTTTGAGCCCGTTCAACTTTTTTTCAGTGCAACCCTGTGTGGGTTTGGGTAATTATCTAGGTGCATGATCTAGGTGGGCCTTCAACCCCTAAAATTGATCAAAATTTAGGAAAGGTACCATTAGACGCGTCTGGACCCCTGTAACAAGAATCCGAAAGCAGAAATAAACTTTTTTTACCCGATAAAAAGTTATTAACAAAAAACTTTTCCATAATAGCACCTTTTTATTCCCTTACTACACTCACACAAACGCACAAATTGCCAACATTTCACCATACATATAACAACAATACTTCATTTCAGCTATATGTGTCCGAATATCGCTAAATATATCACTAAAAACTAATATATTTTATTCATTATAATGTAAACAATTTTGGTGTGCTCAACGCAAAATTCACCTGCTGATGCGCGGTATTGCCACTCAACCTGAATGGAATAAATATTGAATATGTTTACACGGAGTTCAGACTGTTATGTGCAATAATTAACTGTGGAAATAACTAAATAGTTGAAAGTTCTCATTTTATAACGAAGTATCAACTTTTATATTATATATCGCGCGATTTTTATTACAAATTTTCATTATAAATCGAAGTATCGATTTTTATTGAATAAAGCGCTGCAGGCGTAAATTTGCAATAAAAATTCGCCCGATTTTTTATTAGAAATTTTCATTGGGCCGAATGAATAAAAACAAAGCAATTGCTTTTTAATTTTTTTTTCAAATTGCACACCTTTTACTTCAATTTTGTTTGAATAAATCGAGAAAAAGTGTAAGAAATTTTAATAAAAAGCAATTGCTTATTTATTATTCATACGACCCATTATATACCGACGTATTGATTTTTATTTAAAAACGCGCCGCAGGCGAAAATTTTCATTACATAACGAAGTATCAATTTCTATAAATTAAACACATTTTTTACTTATTTTCTTTTCAAATAAATTGTTTAACTCCGCTGTTCTGTTTGGACGTGTTTATTAGTTGCTCCGCGATAATCACTTGCTTTTGCTTAATTTTATAAGTTTCATATATAAATTCGACTATTTTTCGCGCGCTGAGCATCTGCCAATCATTAAATTAACACTGAAAGCTTGCTTCCGTCGTTAATTTACTTGTTTTAAGTACTTATCTAGCGCATACAAAACTTACATTCTGTGGTAAAATGTCAGTGACAAACACAACCACATCAACATCAACATCAACATCATTAAAACGCCGCGCTAGCAGAGAGTCCCCCTTTGCTAAGGCTGCTAAGCTTAATGAGTCTGCTGTAGTAACTACCGTTTTAGCGGCCGTAAAAGAGCTGGAAGAAAAAGTCAAAATACACACTGAGCAGCTCCAGTGTCTCTTCGGGAGTCTCTCTTCAAAAATATCTGAGTTGGAAGAGAAGCTTGGCAGGCGTTTTGGATGCGGAAGTAGCGACTTTGACAGCAAGAGCGGTTGAATCTTCTGAGCATATAGCGAAAATGGAATTGGAAATAACCAAACATGAAGGTGAGATTGCGGAACTACGGTCGTCGCTTGAAAGTGTACTGTCGCAGAAGGCGACTTCCGATCATGCTGCTGATGCTGTTGCCTTTGGGTTGCCGTATATGGAGGGTGAGAATTTAAAAAGCATTTTCAATCGAATTTGCCTCTCCATTAATTTCATGGTTCCGCCAATCAAAGATATTTTCCGGGTAAAATCTAACTCCGTGAGCCCCAACAGTGCAGTCATTATAAAATTCTACTCTCCTCTCGATCGAAATCGGGCTCTCCATGCCTTCGCTGAATGCCGTAAGCGCATCAAATCTGCCATCCCGCTTAACTCTTTGGTTGTGGAGGGAAAATTTGGTATTTTTGAGAGTCTTCCTATTGAACATAGAAAACTGCTGCAGGCGGCGGTTAAGATACGGCGGGAGGGGAAGTTGCTGTCGGTTTTTACCCGCAGGGGTTTTGTACATGTGCGGCATGATACGAATGAGCCCGCAACCAAAATTTACAATGAGTTCTATAATTACTACGTGTGTTATTCCTCTTATTGCGCTTCTTACTTTGTAAAGATGGCCATTCTTTTCAATTCTTTATCTTTGTTCTCTATGAGTGAAGTTGTTTCTGCTTGCACCTTGCATGGGTGTACAATATAGGGTTTCTAGCGCTGATGTAAACAGTCTCGCTAAGTTAAATGTCCTCTGTAGTCGTCATAAGGGCCTTAACATAGTGCATGTTAGGAATGTGTTTGAATGTTCGTCAATTGATGTTATTTGTGTATCTCAGACGTGGTTTGATGCGTGGCTTAAGGTTCCGTTATGCATACTTGGCATTGCTTGAGAGTTGTCACATAAGGAATCTG
>NW_023458556.1:77385558-77403063 GCF_013731165.1 Rhagoletis pomonella
TGGTATAGCAGTGCATGCAATGCCAAGTATGCATAACAGAGCCTTTAGTGACTCCTCTGTTGACATAGGAAATTACAGCCTTCTACGTAATGATAGGGTCGGCGAGAGAGGTGGTGGAATTGCTATTTATTGTAGAAGCCATTTACGGATGAAAAATTTAACAATGTCCTCAAGCCATGGCACTGAACTCCTTGTTGTAGAAATAACAGGTAACAATTTTAAAGCACTTGTTTCTTGTGTCTATAATCCGCATAAATCTGTTAGTCTTAGTCCGTTTTTTGATGTCATGTCTGCGTATCTTGTTGATTATAATCATATCATTGTTTGTGGAGATTTTAATGTGAATACTCTTGTGCGTGACTGTTACAGTAAAAATTTTGTAGACAATGTTGCATGCGCGGGGCTCTCGATGGTAAACATGGTGATACCAACAAGATATGCGGTAAATTGTAGTCCAAGCCTACTTGACTATTTTATTGTTTCCGACTTGACCAGTGTTTTAAAATTTGACAAATTACGTTTTTATCTGACCATGATCTAATTTTTTGTTGCTTGGACATTAATGTTGAGCGGAGTCGTGACGATCAGACATTTTCGTATAGGGACTTCCGGAGTATTAATTTAGATCATAGATAGGCAAAGGTACCCCATGTGGGTATTACGCTCTGCACACGTATTCTTAAGGCCCGTCCACATAGAACTTTGGCGTTGCGTTGGCGTTGGCGTCGCTTCAACAGCTGACTATGAATACTTGAATTCAAATGCAGCCGTCCACATTGCCAAAATTCGACAACGCTCACGCCAACACAAAACAAAAAGATGGCCAACTCTCAACATTTCGCGTGCGTCGCTCGTCAGCTGTTGCAAATAAATAAAATTGTGTGAAATATTTTTCCTTTTTAATAAAGTGCGGGCAAGAAATATCGTTTTAATGCAATTATTGATATGAAATATTAATTCGTCTGTCGTTAGTATGTTAATTTAGCGGCCCAAGCATTCACTGCCAAGCGTTCATTGTAGCAAGCATACTTTTAACGTGCGTTCTGTCAAACCAATGCCAACGCCAAAGCCAACGCGAAAGTTCTATAGGCCCGTTTACATACAACTTTGGCGTTGCGTTGGCGTTGGCGTTGGTTTGACAGAACGCACGTTAAAAGTATGCTTGCTACAATGAACGCTTGGCGGCGAATCCTTGGGCCACTAAATTAACATATTAACGACAGATAAATTAATATTTCATATCAATAATTGCATTAAAAACGATATTTCTTGCCCGCACTTGATTAAAAAGGAAAAATATTTCACATAATTTTATTTATTCGCAACAGCTGACGAGCGACGCACGCGAAAAGTTGAGAGTTGGCCATCTTTTTGCTTTGTGTTGGCGTGAGCGTTGTCGAATTTTGGCTATGTGGACGGCTGCATTTGAATTCATGTATTCATAGTCAGCTGTTGAAGCGACGCCAACGCCAACGCAACGCCAAAGTTCTATGTAAACGGGCCTTATGTGGACCGGCCTTTATGCTCTTCATTTCAGTTGCTGTTGAGAGCGAAAAATCAATTGAGCCACAGTGGTGTTAGAACAGAATTTTCATGTCAGTTGTGTTTCAGCAAGCAAAGGGATGACACGTATCGTCGCTTTGCTTTTGTTTTTTATGCAATAGTAAATTATGCGCTATTTAATGAATGAAAGCATTTAGGGCCCTCATTAACGTATATACCTTTATGGCAATTTCTTGTTAATAAAGCATTTGACAAATTTTTGGAAGTCAATCTGCTCCTTTGTTTTGAACAGATGAATTTCATGTCAGAAAAAATGTGCTCACAGAAGAATGTTGATGGGAAAAATGATAAAATCTTAAGGGAAATTTCTGTAAGATTTGTATAAAATTCGCTATCTAAGTTTCTCCAGAAATCGATAATATCTGTTTCATCGTTAACTGACATTTCACTTCTTAGAATTAATAATTCTTTTTGAATTTCATATGAATATTGGGTTATGTCACAAGTTAACGGACTTTCAAATATGTCAATTAAAGGCTTAATTTTTCGAAAGTCTTGAAATCTGTCTTCAAAGTATTATCATAAATATTATCATACAAATTTGCGTCAAAGCGATCACGTTGTTACTTCCTTGCTGTCGGCTAAGCAACTGACGCGAACATTTTGTTCTTAGCACCACTGTAGTGAAGTTACTCTCGCATTTACCCACACAGTCTCACAAACAAAAATGCCTATCTATGATTTAGATGCACTTCTCTCGGACCTTGGCAGAATAGACTGGGCTGAATGCTGGCATTGTCAATCAGTTGACGCCAAACTTCCTTGTTAGTACTCTTAGAGATGCTTTCGACAAACATGTGCCTGTTCGCACTGTCCCTGTTAGATGTTCGTCTTGCCCGTGGTATAATAGAAAGGTTCAGTCGGCCATCAAATTGCGAAACAAGCTCCATTCACGTTGGAAGAAAAATCCCACCTTATCGAACTGGGATGCATTTAGATCGGGTAGGAATATTTCAACTTCCGTTACAAGGTGCGCAAAGCGCGCTTACTACGCAAATAAACTAGATTCCAATCTACCACCGGGTGTCTTGTGGCGCAATATCAGTAGTCTTAGGGTACGTAGTAAGGAAAATGTGCGATGCACTCTATCACCTGACGACGTCAATGATGCCTTTCTTGGGTCTTGTGTGTCTAATGTAGTAGCCCCCACTTTTGTTCCATGTAGTTGCTTGTGTTTCGAAGGTTCGTCTTTTGAGTTCTCTACAGTAACCGAATATGACGTGAGTAGATGTTTCTTGGTATAAGGTCTAATGCTGTAGGAGAAGATGGTCTTCCAATAAAGTTTATAAAAGTTACACTACCCTTTATCCTTGGAACTCTCACTCACATCATAAATCACGGTGTAACAACCTCTCGTTTTCCACATTTGTGGAAAATTGGTTCTGTGTTACCTGTCGCTAAAAAGAGTTCTGCAAACTGTCCAAATAATTTTCGTCCAGTCAGTATTTTGTCTGCTTTGTCCAAAGTCTTTGAGACCCTTATGGCTGAACAAATTTCGATACATATTGAAACACATAATCTCCTCTCTCCACTTCAATCAGGTTTTCGAAGAAGACATAGCTGCAGCACTGTCATTTTAAAAATTCTAGATGACATTCGGGGACCCTTCGATAAAAATCACTTAACCTTGCTCTGTTTACTAGACTTTTGCACTAAACTTGAAAGATATTTTGGATTTGGGAGAAGTGCTCTGCAACTTATGAGTAGCTATTTGCTTGGCAGGCTCCAACGTGTACGAATTGGTTCTGAGCTCTCTCAGCTAAAGGGGGTGCCTGCTGGGGTGCCTCAGGGATCTATACTTGGCCCACTTCTTTTTAGCCTATTTCCAAATGACATTTTTCAGGTCTGCCTAAAAGTTAATCACCATTCCTATGCTGACGATATTCAACTATACTTATCGGCTCCTCTGGTGCAAGCAGATCGATTGTGCGGTGATATCAATGCTGAGCTATCCGCTATTTCCAATTGGGCGAATGCCAATGGTATGCATCTCAATTGTGATAAATCACTTGTTTTGCCAATACTTAATAAGAAAAACATAGATTTCAGCTTTTTATCGCCGCTGATCATCGCTAACAAACCTCTGAAAATCGTCAGCAAGGTAAAAAATTTAGGGTTTATAATAAACTCTAACCTGACTTGTACAGACCACATTAATGCAATGGTTGGGAGGGTTTATGCTACCTTAAGAAATTTAAAAGTGTCTGGATTTTATACTCCACTGAGTACAAGGCGTCAGCTTGCCCTACAAATAATAATGCCGCAAATCACATACGCTGAGGTAGTTTACAGCAAGCTTGGTAGCAACTCGATGCGCAACGTTGATATTTTGTTTAATAATGTAACCCGTTATGTGTATGGTCTCATAAGGCTCGAGCATATATCGCCGTGGAAGTGTAGCCTCTTGGGTTGTGAAATATCAGAATATTTGAAAGCCCGAAACCGTGTTTTTCTATATAGACTGATTGCTATGGAATCTCCAGGTTACCTTTTTAATAAGTTAGTATTTACTAGGTCTGCACGGGTAACGGATCTAATTGTCCCTCACTTTAGTACGTTAGCATCAGAGAGACTGTTCTTCGTCAGCGCTATACGTTTGTGGAACTCTATCCCTGCTGGTGTAAGAAGTAGTCTAAGCGGAAGCAACTTCAAGCAATCTATTTACGCACATTTTAAGAAATAATGTTTTGAATGGACTGGCCATCTATCTTTACCTATCAATCTTTACCAACATTCTTAATCTATTTTCTATCTTTGTATGTTTTTATTTCTTATCGTATTCCTTAGTACTCTTAATCTTTATTGTTTAGGGATGATAATTATAATGTTAGTTTATTTATTTGTCCTTGTTTTTTTCTTAAGTTTGCAAATGTATGTACGTATGCTTTTCTCTTTGTATATATTTAAATCAGCAATTTGTTGTACTATAAAAGATTATATCTTATTGTACTAATGGTAAATGTATTTAATAAATGAAATGAAAAAAAATAATAATAATAATAATTGGTAGGTGTAGTCGTTGGGTAATTGTTTTCATTCGGAGTGCTTGAGAAATATTGTCCTTCTCTGTCCTCCTTTTGAGCAAAAATGTCCTCCTTGTCCTCCTTTTCAAGTTTTGTCATTGTATTTAAAAGGAGTTTACATTTTCCAACTTTCAGTTAAATGATGTAAACTTTTGATTCAACTAACCGACCTGTGAGAGTTGAACAGTGTAAACGCATTTTAGCCTTTTTTAATAAGGCTTTCTCACGCCACCCCAATTTCGTAGATCGCTCTCTCATTCGTAATTCGCACGAATTTGTTGGTAATTCAGATCCAATTACCCTGACAATTACAACAAATCGCTGCCGTCTCTAATTTTTATCGGAAAGTTGTCGACACCAGTTCACAAATCAAAACTGGCACTTTTTCTGAGTACGAAAAGTTAAGTTTATACATGTGTACATCACCAGTTTAATACGGAAACTTATAAATTTTTAGCGAAGAAAACAAAACAAAATACAAAAATAGAGAACTGTCAAATCGAATTAAGAATATGAACGTGGGAAAGGGGTAATACTATGTAGGTATTACAATTCACGTAATAATGATTATTGGAATTGTAGATTGTATGTATTAAGAATACGTTTTTAAAATATGAAAAACATTTTATTTTAATTACCAGCCGGTTATTTAATTTAATAACCAATTAAAAAAATTTTATTTTTGATTTACATAAATTGAAAAAGAACTTAATTCAATAATTTCAAAAATATAAAAGTTCAAAAATGAACAAAGTACAATAGTAAATAGTATTAACCCTGCAATACTCATCCTTCCAGAGAGTTATTATTATACGAATTAAAAGTAACTTGTTTATTTTTAGTCGTTGTTGAAACTATATGATTGTTAGTGTTATGTGGTTGTGTTATTTCAACTATTGCTGGCTTTAGTCTGTCAATCGAAGTAATTTTAATTTCATTATTTACATCTACCTTAAAATATTTTTTGTCTTTTTCAATAACTCTGTAAGGCCCTTCATAAGGATGTTGACGAGAATGCTTGTTAATAATGCGAATAAAAACAAATTTGCACGTTTGTAAATCTTTTGGAACATAAATTCCTGAATCGGAATTTGTGATGTTTTAAATTTGAATTAAAGTTTTTAAAACGTTCCCGTAAACTTCCTAAAATTTCGGTGGAAGTAACATTTTCTGTAGTTGGAGCTGGAGTGGCTGCAATATCTTCTTTATACACTCGTATATCGTACCAATCTCTAGTTCCATTCCTAGCCATAATTGAAGATTTCAATGGTCTATGGAATCGTTCCACAATACCATTACTTTGAGGATGATAGGAAGAAGTTGTGATATGATGACTTCCAAGTAATTTAGTAAGTTCCGAAAATAATTTGGACGTAAATTGAGTTCCCTGATCCGTCGTGATTTCTAAAGGCACACCGAAACGCGAAACATATTCAGTAAAAAATTTATTTGCAACTGTCTGTGCAGAGATATCCTTTAAAGCATATCAGCATATTAAGTAAATCTATCCATAATTGTTAAAATCTAGTGATAACATCTTGAAACAGGAAGCGGTCCAACAATATCTAAATGTATATGTTCAAATCTGCTCTTCGGAATTGGAATTGTGCTCACAGGAGATTTTGTGTGACGATAAACTTTAGATTCCTGACAACTTATACATCCTTTTGACCATACGTTTATCTCCGTGTTCATACAAGGCCAATAATACTTCTTCACAATTAATAGCCGTGTAGCCTTGGTACCAGGATGAACAATTCCATGTAACATATAGAACACTGTCCTGCGCAAATTATTTGGAACGAAAGGTCTAGGACTTTCTCTTGACACTTCACACCAAATATTAAAATTTAGAACAGGAATTTTAATTAAGTTAAGAATTTGAAACGTTTGTCCAGAAACAAGGTTGTTTAACTCATTATCTTGTTGTTGTTCACTTTGTAAAATTTTGAAATTAAGTTCTGAATTCTTTATCACTTCAACTTCGAAAGCTCGAGATAAAGTATCAGCCACAACATTTGCTTCACCCTTAATGTACTGTATATCATTCGTAAATTGTGCAATAAACTCAAGATGCCTGGTTTGCCTTGGACTACGTTCAGTTTTGGAATTTAGAGCAAAAATCAGGGGCTTATAATCAGTAAAAACAGTAAATTGTCGTCCTTCTAATAAATACCGAAAATGTTTAATATTTAAATAAATTATTAAAAGTTCCCTGTCAAAACCACTATATTTCATTTCTACTGGAGAGAGTTTCTTTGAAAAGAACGCAAGTGGTTCAGACTTATTATTGTAATGCTGCTGTATGACACCACCAATTGCCGTATTCGATGCATCTACCGTTAAAGACAATTTTGCATCTTTGCTAAAATGATTTAGCCAAATCTTAGATGCAAACTTCTCTTTAATGCATTCAAAAGCTTTAATGGATTTGTCATTCCAAACCAAAATTTTGTCTCGTTTTTTACTTGTTTTATTCCTCCACTCCGCAGGACCCGGGTTCAAACCCTGGTCAAAGCAACATCACAAAAAATATAGAAAAAAAAGTTTTTTCTTAACAGCGGTCGTCCGTCGGCAGGCAATGGCAAACCTCCGATTGTATTTCTGCCATGAAAAACAGCTTCTCATAAAAATACAATCGCCGTTCGGAGTCGGCGTAAAACTGTAGGTCCCTCCGCTTTGTGTGAAAATATCAAGGCGCACGCCACAAGTCGGAGGAGAAGCTCGGCCAAACACTAACATATGTGTAAGCGCCAATCTATTATTATTATTATTAATTAAATCATGTGCCTGTTTAATTGACTTTGGCCGTTCAATATCTCGAAAAGCTTCTATTCTATTTTCAGAAGATCGAATATTCTAAATGAAGCAGGAAAAAAGTTGAATTTAATTGGGACAGTGTGTGCGACAAAGCTTTTGAATCTTTAAAAGCAGCGTTAATTTCGCCAAAATTGCTACAATACCCAGACTTCACCAAACAATTTAGTATTACGGTCGATGCCTGGAAAGTGGGGTGTGGTGCTATATTAAGCCAAAACCATGATGGATACGATTTGCCAATATGTTTCGCTTCAAAGGCATTTAACAATGCAGAACAGAAAAAAAACAATAATAGAATTAGAACTTTTAGCAACCTACTTTGTCATTAAACAATTTCGACCATACATTTATGGAACGCATTTTTTAGTAAAATCAGACGATAGACGAAATAAGAGAATCAACAAAAACTATTTTGGCAGTACAGACGAGATCAATGACTAGACAAGAAAATGACAAAACTATACAAAATACAGATAATAACGAATATGAAAAACAGGAGACATTAAACGTTTATGATGAATTTTCTACAACTTTTCAAAAAACATACCGCGTATTAGATCAGAAATTACTTTTGATAAAGATGATAAAATTAAAAATTTACGAATTTGTGCGCATATTAAACATAAAAAACTCGAACTACTTAATTATGTCTTTGCTAACGAAATAATGAATTTCGATGATTTACTTTCGAGGCTTGAAATTGAAGCCAGCAAAAACAAAATTAAGGATATTTAATGACCAAAAGACGATGAATTTTTCCGTCATTTCACAATTGTTAGCTTAAAAAATCGCGGAAATAAAATTTTAAAAACATTACATATTATATTAACAGTTCCTGTCGAAACTGTGACCGACGATGAAAAAAAAACTCCAACTTATGACAATCTACCACAACGACCCTATAAGTGGAGCACATTGCGGACTCAAAAGACTATATGCAAAAATTCGTACTAAATACTTCTGGAAAAACATGACTGGTGATATGTCAAAACTCGTAAAAAGTTGTGAAAAATGTTTTCTGAACAAAATTAAACCTAAAAACAAAGAAAATCTAGTTTTAACAGCAACACCTAGTAAACCTTTTGAAGAAGTAATTATCGACACAATAGGCCCTTTGCCATAAACGCGATATGGTAACAAGTCCGCTGCCACCATAATCTGCGATCTAACAAAATATTTAGTAACTATCGCGATACCAGACAAAAGTGCCAAAACTGTGGCTTCCGCTATTTCTGAAGGATACATATACGGCACAATGAATTCTATTAGGACTGATTTAGGAACTGAATGTAAGAATGCAATTTTTTCAGAACTTACAAAACTTTTAAATATAAAACACAACTTTTCAACAGCACATCATCCCGTAACCGTGGGAACGATTGAACGCAACTATAGAGTTTTTTACGAATATTTACGCGCTTATTTGAGCGAAACATTTTCTGACTGGGACACTTATTTGAAATATTTCACATTTTTACATAATACAACGCCTAATACCGTATTTTATAACCAATTTACTCCTTTCGAACTAGTTTTCAAAAAAAGCAACTTTACCGCACGAATTGCGAACCGGAAAGATAGACCCGATATATAACGTTGAAAACTATGCAAAAGAGGTTAAATACCGTACGCAAAAATCACATGCAATAGCCAAAGAATTAGTCAATGAACATAAAGCCCGTAGTAAAGAATTATACGATAGACACTCTCGTCCAGTACAAAAGAACATGATCTAGTTCTAATACAAAAAGAGACCAGAGTCAAACATGAAAGTATACGTTGTACAAAAAGTAGATGGTGCAAATGTTACGGTTTTCGACAAAAAAAAAAAAATTAATTAAAAACGGTTCACAAAAACTGCATTCAAAAAGTCACATAACCTACTTTTTAATGAATTTATTTAAAAATGTAATGCGCAATAACTCATGAATTATATTGTAAATCTAGTTTGAAATGTTTTTTTACGTTTTGTAAATGAATTATTTCCAAAAGCTAAATGTTTTTGAATATATACCATTAAATCAAATTTTGACTTAATATACCTTAAATAAGTATATATTTTATATTAAATTGTAGAACGAATCAAGAAAATTGGCAATCTCAAACAAGCAAATATAAGCTTTTTTTACTATTTAGTCACATTAATAAACAAAAATTGTAAAATGCGAGAAAAAATAATATTAATTTTTATACAAATAGATTTATGCATCCATATATTTCATACGATTAGTAACTATGAGAAAACAAAAAAAAAGAAACCGCCTAAACTTATCTTTATGTATTTTATAATATCAAATTGAATCATTAAATCAATAGAATAGAGAAGATATGAGTATCTCGTTCCTCCCTATCAATTTTTCATTTCCCCTTGAATCGAGCGATTCTTGCAAGCCTGATCACCTTCCAAAAATCTTTTCTTAAGGAGGATGATGTAATGGCATCGCTAACAATACGACAGCACTATTCAGCGCCGTCGAAACGTTGGTAGCCCTGTTTTAACATACGTTCCACAGGTACATAATAGGAGCGTTCCATATCTCCCAGAAATAGTCAGAAAAAGTCCGAAGTAGTCAGATTTAGTCCAAAAAGCGTTCCTTAACTCGGAAATGACAGCAAAAATGAGAGAGCAACAGTCAGTGAGAGTGACTCTCATTAGTCCGAAGTAGTCAGATTTAGTCAGAAGAATTTTTTCTGGCAAAATCCTGAAAAGTGTCAAACTCAACTGAATTTAAATTAACGGAAATTAAAGAATACGCTAAAAGTGAGAATAATCTAAAAAGTAAAAGAAATGAATTGAAATTGGAAGGAGGCAAAAATAATTGATATAGCAAGTGTTTATTGTGCTTGTGCTTGTGTGAATGTGTTTTGTACATACATTTCTGTTCTTATTTGACGTTAGTTTTGTTGTTGCCATTCTTTGGACTAAAAATTTGGTTTTTTGCGTTCCTTTACTTTTCCTGTTATTCTCTTTTAGTGAGCGCATTTTGCTTACGCTCTGGCATTTTGACACTTTTCAGATTTTAGTCCAAAAAGATAAGGAATGAACCTAATAGGTTCTTTCCCTAACAATCCGGACCGGATCCGGTAATTAGAGAATAAGCGAAAAGTTTGCTCTCAAAAAATGGAACATAATCCAGAAGTACGGGAACGCAAAAAACCTCATTTCGTTCCCAGAATTTGAGAAACAGCTGATTCGCGTTGTTTTTGTTTTTGTCACTTAAATGCAAAATCCTGGAAATTGAATTTTTGTTTTAAAAATTTGATTTTAAGTATATAAAGATTACTAAAATTATAGTTTAAAAAACTAAAACCTCCCTATTATAATTGCCATTCGTACTGTCATCAGGTATGTAACTTGAGAATAGAAATCGCTGCATCTTTTAGGCGCATCAATATTACATAGTTACATCCCGAGCTAATAAAAGGAAGGTAATAAAAATACATTCACTATTCCTTAAAAGCACCAAGTAAATGCTGGCAACATGTAAACACAAAACAGCTGATATGCACTTTGACACTTTATCCATTTTTACCCGGAGAAAAAGTCCGGACTGTTTCGGGCAGGAAGAAGAAGACACTTACGACCCAATACGTTCCAATATTCGCTCTCTATTACCCATTTTGTTGAGTACGGGAATGATTTCTGGGCCCTTTTGGGCACCCGCGGGATCCCGCGTTACGTACGGGAAAGTACCTAATACGAATGAAAAACCGAACGTTCAATTCATTCTGGTATAGACATTTTCATTGTGCGGTTGCATCAAAGAAATTCAATACGCAATAAAAAATTAAAATTAAAATCAAGTTGCCTTTTTTTCTTAAATTAATACTGTTCAAGCGAATGTAGTATACGCGAGGTCAAATTCACAAATTCAAGTATAGTTGCAACCAGTAAAATATCTAGCGGCCACGAGGAGAACCATTGCGCCCATACTATCGGCGGTGAGCAAATACCTAATAGGGAATTTACATGAGGCGATTTTTCAGGCGATTTTTAGTTTAATGCAACAATCGCCTGGTGTAAAGGGCCTTTCAACTAATCGCTTCCAATGAAGTTGGTCGGCTGCCTACTTTCGTTAAACTTTTGATTCAACTAATTGCCTGTGAAAGTTGAATCATGTAAATTCCCTATAAGGGATTAGGGGTACCGCGCATACCGGAGCACCCGGAGTTGAAACTACTGAGCAGAAACATCAAGCAGCGGATTCCTAGCTACGACAATAAGTGGCGATTATTGCGGTAAGCACTTTGAAATAGTTTTAGAGTGTGTAGTGTGGTAGCGGGCGGTAAGGTGGCGGCACAAAGGGCACAAGACTTCACGAAAAACTGGACTTTGATGGTTTCTGTGATAGCCCCATCTTATGCCTATTTTGAAAGTTGAAAGAATTTTCACATGGGGTGATCGGCAGGGTTTATTTCTTACTTTTTGCCTTTTTACTTTTGTTTTCTTTTAGTTAACAAGAGCATTTACCCCCGTCAATAGGCATTAACTGCAGTTAAGGCTTGGTGAAAATAAACTAATAGTTTGAAAATAAATAAAAAGTTGTATTTTTTTAGCTTTTAAGTCCGTTCCATATAATATGTGTAAATAAAATAATATTTGTGTCACCCTTTTCTATTTAACGGGTCACCCTAATAAATCAGCGATATTATCGATGGTTGTCTATAAAACTAAGGGCATTCATCAAACCTTATAAATGAACTGTCAAAATTTGTATGGAAACGGTGGACGAACGGCTAGCCACAATCCGCATAAAAGCGAGATTCTTCAACATCTCGCTCATCTGAGCCCATGTCCCGACGGAAGAGAAGGACGAGACGTCCGAGGATCTCTTTTATGAGCGTCTGGAGCGTACATAAGAGCGCTGCCCCAACACGATATCAAAATCGTGCTCGGCGATTTTAATGCCAAGGTGGGCAAGGAAGGGATCTTTGGCGCCACTGTCGGAAAATTCAGCCTCCACGACGAAACCTCTGATAACGGACTGAAGCTGAACGACTTTGCCGGGGCCAGAAACATGGTAATATGTAGTACTAGGTTCCAGCATAAAAAGATTCATCAAGCTACAGGGCTGTCTCCAGATCGAAAAAGGAGAAACCAAATCGATCATGTTGTGATAGACGGAAAGCACGCTTCCCGTATTTTACACATATACAAACCACAAGAAAGGCGATCCCGCCATACGCGCCAACTACCGCGGGTTCAGCCTTCTAAGCATAGGTTACAGGGTCTTTTCGAGTGTAAATAGTGAAGGAGGACGTCCAATTATTCCACGAAAACAACGAAACTAAAGTTTATTAAAGTTTGACATAGATATACTCAAGGTTGCCGTGTTCCGCTTCTATAAACACGCATACCTACATGTTAGTCTCGGCGAGGAGAAGGTTTATATTTGGGTAAGAGCAAAAGAGGGAGTTGCCACCTGTTAAAAAATTAAATACAATTAAGTTAAATGAATTATTACAATATCGGTATCAATTGAAATGATTTTGTAAAGGCTTTATTTCTAAACAGCATGTGGGAGGGTTATCACCTCTTTAGAAATGAAATTCAACTTTAATAGAGGGAATAAGACACACAATTGTATTATAAAAAGAAAACGGGGCAATCGTCATCGAAAATATTTCTTCATTAAATTTCTCAAAAATTCCTCTCATTTCATATTGGTATTAACACTTTCACTTTAATTTTGTAAAATCGAAAATAAGTGCGACCCTTAAACTAATATCCTAAGCGATAACACTTACTACAAAGCATTGTTTAAGAGCTTTCTTTTAGTACGGACGAATGGTAATATTGTGCCTTAATTTTTAAACAATAAATTAAATAAATATATGATGGACAATTGGTGGTAACCCTGTTAAAAATATCTCTGAAGTGGGGATTTTTAAAATACTTTTCACTTGATACCCAATATGATGATTTATTTAGCTTATAAATAATTTAGAATAGGTGGCAACTCTGTACGAATATCTCCAGAGGTGACGCCTGTCTAGATAATCTTAAAATTAAAAACATATGAATACACCTGAGCACGGTTTTGTTCGTCGTGACTTTCCTATAAGCCCCCTTTACTTATTGAACACTTTTACATAACACCCTACATATACATATATGAAATTAAAACTGGCTGCTCGCTTTGGACTCTTTGTGAAATCTTTTATGACTTTGGAAAGATTTCTTTGACCAGAAGAGTGCAATGTAGTGAGAGCTGCGTGCACTAATACCTCTTTATACAAGAATACAAGATTGCGCCAATCGAGCTGAGAGCAACTGGGTGTGACGCAGTGATCGGACTCAAAAAAATTCTGTGTGGTAGAATCTGGAAAAAAATATGGTAGATTTCAAAAAAATGTGGAAGATCTCAGGTTTTGGATCAAACTTTGTACAAACATTAAAAAATTCTGCATGGGTTCACCTAAATTGCAAACTTTTTAATAAGACTCCAAAAAAAATAGTTTTAGTACAATAAGGTGCAAGATTGAAGTTACTAAAAATTGCGTTGAGTTTTGGGAATTTTTTTCCTTGACAGTGTTAAGGCCTGTATGCAGCTCTCAAGAAAAGCAAAAACTCCATATAAAATGACGTACAAGAAATGGCTAAGAAATTTTCTTGAGTCAAATTTCCTTAAGGCAGTACGCAGTTCTTAAGGAATTTGCTACGCTTTCTACTACGGTTTTCTAAAATTTTTTGTGAGAGCACAAGGCAACCCAGGTTTGCAACAGAAATATATGCCCGTTCCATTATTTCTTGAGGAAAGAGTGAGGCAACAGGCTATGAAGTATCAAAAATGTCAAAATTTCTTGGACACACACACGAAATAATGGCAATTTTTTCTTGACCGTTTTCTTGAGAGCTGCATACAGGGCATAAAGCAGGTGCATATTTTGAGAGATTTCTGCAACCTAGCGGACTGCTGCCAGCTTTTGTTTTTATCACATCATGATTAGCGAACAAATGTGGCACGTTCCAGAAACCGCTACTTGGGATTTGCGAATTTTGAAAATTCTCAAGTAAAAGTAAACAACGCCTCGGAAACTTAAGATGCACTGAAATTTGCTAATACTTTCGCCGTTTTTTAACATTTTCGCTATTAATTCCTTTTATAAATCATATCTTGCAATTTAACACAATAAAACCACGTTTCCTGACGAGAAATTTATTATTGAGAAAATTTACTATTTTACAGTTTATTTTATCCTCCCATTCGGTTTATTTACTTTTAGTTGAAAAATTGCATCGCCGCCGGGAATGTGGAATCTTGTATTATATTATTCTTGTTACCTTATACATAGTGTTTAGTGTTAGACAATTTTTGCTCTTAAAATTAAGAAAATTATGGCGAGCAAAGCTAAAACTACTCAAAAATGCGAATATGTGGTATATTTCCGACCTTGTGTGGTAGATGTGGTAGATGCTCAAAATAGTGGCAGATCTACCACAATGTGGTAGAAGTCCGATCACTGGTGTAACGTCACATTATTTTGAAAATGAGAGTGTAAAGAATAATTTTGAAGAAGAAGAGGAAGAAGAACAAGTGGTGCGAAATAGTGGTGTAAAACTAGGTTGAATTGTACCTACTCTTCAGCTTCTTAAATTTGAACGTACATTCAGTACAAGCACATTATTTTAGGTACATTTGGAACGTAGTAAAATATTGTTTCATGTAAGTAGAAAAATTGTTATGGTACAAAAGAAAGATGTAGTCCACCAACTACCAAAAATGTCTGCACATAAAAATACATGTTTACTGTTTAGGTACGTATATCTACTTTTAGGTACAACGTTTCGGCAAATTGGTACAATATGAAAATTTAGTATTCATCACTAGTGCGAAAAAATAATAATGTGACGTCAGCGAAAGAGTGGATGCTGTCAAATCGAGAAAGAGAGGACTAGCGGTCCACGGAAGGCTTTGTTTCGCTGCATCGTGGCTTCGAATGTCTTTGTTTTTTCTGCGTTTACTTCTCTCGGAGGAGTCTAGAAACACTTTATGTGGCCGACCATATCGCAGCTCTTGGATAAATTTTGAAATTGAAAATGTTTCTTGTAGCCATGTTACGTTACTTTTCAAAAAAAAGTCTTCTTTTCCATGGGCTTTTATCCACCTTTATATGAACTGCGCTTTTAATTGTGAAAATTTGTGCTTGATATCTCTAAGGGCCGGTTACTCAATGTCTGGTTGACACTAACTACAGGTTAAACATCGTTATCGACGTTACCGACACAATGTTATATGTATGGAGCCGAAGACGTCGATAACGATATTTAACCGCAGATTAGTGTTAACCAGACATTGAGTAACCGGCCCTTATTTGTTTATCGGAGAAGGTGTCAGAATATAAGAGATCATTTTGAAGAAACATTATTTAGATCGCAAAATTCATAGAATTTTGTCGATGCATCTTATCAAATAAATGCTTTCGAGTTACTACTTTATAGCAGGAACCAGTTGGTGACTCTAAAGCAAAGAAAATACTTATACATGACAAAATATATATGGAACGGAAAAAAAATTTTTTTTAGATCTTCTTAATTATTAGTTATTAAAAGCTCGTCCGTAGCTTTCGGGAGCTAATTTTTAAGCAGTTAGCTGATATAACTTCTACCGTTTAAGACTTTGTTGCTAATAAAAAAAATCGTGGTACAAAGCATTGTGTACAAATACAAGTGAGATATCCTAGCAATAGACGTCATCCTGAGCCACAGCTGCGATCATCTGTTTTTTAGAGTTGCTTATATTAGTCAAAACAGTGCTATTCTGACCTGAGTTGCATTAAATAGTCTCATAAAACTTGGTAGTGTTTGTTGTTCAAAAATATTAAATTATTGTTTTATAAGAATGCAATTTATAAAACTGCGTTTTCATTTCGACACTGAAAACATTGTTATTATAAAGTTTTACACACATTTTTAAAGATTTCTAAAGCTTTTAAAAAGTACTGCAGAATGCAACAATGTGCTGAAATTTGTTTGCATCTTCGTTAGCATATTCGTGTGCAGACTGGAAAAATGGCTAAAAATATGTCCGAATGGTATGTTTGCTTTGGTTTTTTTTTATTTATAATTAACGAAATTAAAATTAGTTATTTTGCAGCAATTACCAATGGGGCAGACGGCAACTATTAATAGGCTACACATAAGGAGGAATTAATACCATAATCGTTAGTGAAACGTTGTGATAGTAACTTTTTCTTAAATTTCTATATTTCCTTACTTTCAGATATTGGTATTCCTATTCCCAGCTGGCTTGTACTTCTGCAGAAGTAATTTTTTTCATTTAGCTTTTTGATTTTTAACAACAAATATTACACATTTTATTTAAATAATCGATTCAGATAAAAATGCTTAAAAACAAAATCATCAAGCTTGTTTTTGTAAGTGCTTTTCGGTAATCCATATAGAACGATTTGGCCATTTTCTCTCTGAAAACCCGAACTGTCTCAAGTCAAAATAGTCACTAATAAAAATTATCAAAGTTAGTGACTTCTCAGATAATATTAAGTATACTTTAATTTGTCTCAAAATAAATAAAAAATATTACTAATTTTATTAAAAACCTTAATTTAAAATTATTTGGAATATGTATATTTGGAATAAAAATTATAATTTAAAAGTTATGGTGCACAGCAACACTTTTCTGTAAATGCAGCGCGCAAAGAACCCTGTTTCATCTTTTTTGCGGAGCTGCACAAAACCCTGGTAACCAAACAGCACCTCGGAACCCTGAATTTTCCGTTCGTTTTCGCGAATTACTTCATTCCGGTCGTGGCAAGGCGAATTTATAAGGTGGTGTTACTGGCGCATTTAGATTACAACAACTACTACATGTATTTTGTATTGCGGGCGTTACGTCAAATCTCAATTCGCCCCAACGCTTACATGTATTTTGTTTTTGCTTTTGATGGGTGTGCTGTCAAATCAGTAAAAGCAAAAACAAAATACATTTAAGGCGAAGAAATCAGCAGATTTTGCAACACCACCTTGTATAAATGCGCCTTTGGTCGTAGTTTTGCAACTTCGGGCCGTTCGGTGTTGCTTGCCATATTGTTCACTTGTCATATATATATATATATATATATTAAATACCCTGTCAAC
>NW_023458556.1:77403163-77404721 GCF_013731165.1 Rhagoletis pomonella
ATATAAACGGCTTAATTGCAAATGTCATTTTAGTACTAACAGCTTTTTCAAACAATTTGGCAAAGTTAGCGAGTGTAGAAACTGGCCTGTAGTTGGAAATTTGGCATTTATCGTCTGCTTTAAAGACAGGAGTAACAAAGGCAAATTTCCATTCATCCAAAAAATACCAAGTTTGAGAGACATGTTAAAGGACGGTGTTAGTGGTTCAGCAATCGAAGTAATGCATTGTTTGAGGAAAAATGCAGAAATTCCATGAGCATCAGCCTGCTTTGAATTACTAAGCTCCCTAATCGAGCAAGATACATCCTCCTCGGATAATTCCAAACCTCCAAATTCCAACGAGGGAGAAATCCCAATATCTCCTAATTCCCCAAACGATGAGAGATCACGCCCAAAATTTGATTTGAAAAAGCTAGCAAACAAGTTAGCAGTCTCAAAAGGTGATTTAGACGTCATAATAAGTGAAGTGAATAAGTGAAGAAGAACGTTTCGAGTTAATAAAATTCCAAAACGCTATTGGATTCGATTCAAAATTATGTTCAAAACCAAGTAAATAGTTTTTATAAAGAAACTTGTCCAAGCAATTGAAATCCGACAGGTATTTCTCGTGGAGAACTTTGTGTTGCCAATCACCCGTACTTTTAAACAATTTGAAATACTTATACGCAAGTTTTTAAGGTTGTTTAATCTCCTATTGTACCAAGGTAATTTATGAACTCTTTTCGGAAAGACCGGAATATTTTCAGCACATATTTGCACAATTTTTGATGTAAAAATATTAAAACATGCAGAAAGATGATGACACCCAAATGATGTTACCGAATCAAAACCAAAAATGAGGTTATTGATAAGGGAAAAATCACATCGATTAAAATTCCAATTTGGGACAAATCCATGGGCTAACTTAGCAAATTCATAAAACTGAAGCTCCACAATAACAGGGGTATGATGTCTATCAGTAGGTGATATCGGATATTCAGACTTGTAAATATTATACTTTAATTCACTAGAAACGAAAATTAAGTCTAATATCTTATTTAGTTAATTTACAAAACAATTGATTTGTGTTTATTGTAAACTATAAAACTCGTCAATCATATAAATTTCATGAGGGCTGTTAACATTGCTGGGTATGAGCAAATTTTCTTCTACATAAGACCATACTATTTTACTTAAATTGTAGTCTCCCAGTAGGCATAGCTGCACATTATTATTCAAAACTGCTAGATCTATAATATTATTAACATGATCAAAATAAAGCTTGTCTAAACTATTAGGCGGTATATATGATACACATAAATATAAAGGTGATTCTTGACCCAATATAGATACCCATAATTGGTCCAATTTAGAATCAGTATTCTTTAAGGGAATTACAGACACTTGCAAGTGATTCTTTGCTGCAATAAGCACGCCTCCACCACGAGTGGTGTCCGTAGCTATACTGTCTCTATCTTTACGAAACACTGAATAAAGGTTCCTGTCAAAAAACTCCTCACTACAAAAATCAGCATTTAACCACGTTTCAACAAGAACAACAATGTCATAATCCGCATGG
>NW_023458556.1:77404821-77408155 GCF_013731165.1 Rhagoletis pomonella
TGAGGTTATTGATATGGGAAAAATCGCATCGATTAAAATTCCAATTTGAGTCAAATCCATGGGCTAATTTAGCAAATTCATAAAACTGAAGCTCCACAATAACAGGGGTATGATGTCTATCAGTAGGTGATATCGGATATTCAGACTTGTAAATATTATACTTTAATTCACTAGATACGAAAATTAAGTCTAATATCTTATTTAGTTCATTTACAAAACAATTGATTTGTGTTAATTGTAAACTATAAAACTCGTCAATCATATAAATTTCATGAGGGCTGTTTACATTGCTGGGTAAGAGCACATTTTCTTCTACATAAGACCATACTATTTTACTTAAATTGTAGTCTCCCAGTAGGCATAACTGCACGTTATTATTCAAAACTGCTAGATCTATAATATTATTAACATGATCAAAATAAAGCTTATCTAAACTATTAGGCGGTATATATGATACACATAAATATAAAGGTGATTCTTGACCCAATATTGATACACATAATTGGTCCAATTTAGAATCAGTATTCTTTAAGGGAATTACAGACACTTGCAAGTGATTCTTTGCTGCAATCAGAGTTCGAAAATAAACGAAATGAATCGTATTGTTTTGTTTCGTTTCTCTCATAACAGAGAGCAAAACACAACCGAAACCCAAACAAAGAAAATTTTAGTTGTATTGGGTTTTGTTCTGCTTTTGTGCGCGAGTGCAAACGAAACAAAAGCATAAAGTGCGCAGCTGGGTGAAACAAAACTCTCAGGAATGATTCGCAAACGTTTGCTTGGCGATTTGCTCATTACCAGAGTTCGAATATAAATGAAATGAATCTTATTGACTCTAGTTGAATTGGGTTTTGTTCTACCTAAAGTGCGCAGCTGGGTGAGGCAAAATTCGCAGGAATAAATCGCAAACGTTTGCTTGGTATCATACTTACAAAAAATGAAATGGAAAATCCGGGTTGGGAAAAACAATTATTTAGGTATTTAAATGTACTATATATGAATGTGCATATATTTACATACATATATGTATGTATTTGCAAACTTAGTAATTGGTAATATGTACTATAGAAAACCATGTGGATACTGTGGAAATATATTACAAATTCATATTAGGGCTTGATAAGTCCATAAAACATAATTTTATTACTTTGTGTGCCACCCGAAAATGCCTTGGAAGTGATGTTATTATTTTTGTAGTTCTTGCTCAGTAAAACCAAATTCGAAATATGAAAGTTGCCAACACCCCAATACATTGGTTTGCGGTTAAAAATCCGGTTTTTTGTACGTTAGCGCACTTAAAAGCCTGTAATTGTTGACTATTAACCGAGATTCTCACTCGTTTAAGAAAGAAGAAACTTGGGCCTTTCAAATGATGTACATTAGGCTGGGTCGATTTTGTATGGGGGAAAATAAAAGTTGTTTGACCGCATTGTAATAGTAATATTATGATGTCTTAGGTCTTAGCCAATTGTTATTGGCCACGAAAGATTAATTTAAAACTTATCTTTAGCCCGCGTAATTGCATCAAAGTATACGAATTTTGAAAATGAAACTTTGGCTGGTAATATCTATGGAATGCGTTAATTTTTATAAACCGCACGATATATCAAATTAAGGGTTATTAAATTTAGTACCTCACGTTCATTTATCATTTTTCAATAAGTCTTAAATTTTAAGATATTAAGATAAAACTTACAAAAACTATAATTTTCCCGTATAGATTTTCAATTCTTCATTACTTCAGGAACCAAGTGAAAAATACAAAAAAGTGAGACGGGATTTATTTCAAACGTTTTAATGTTTTCGGATGTTTATATAGTATTAAAAGGTCACGCCGATTTGGTCAGTTTTCAAGATCCTGATGAATGAAATGAAATATGTATCGTCAAAGAATAGGAATCGTTTGATAAGTTAATAGTAGTTACATACATTAACATAATACAGTTAGGGTGGGAAACGCCCATTTTAAGTCCATTTATGCAGTCTTGAAAATTGGTGCGGAATAGTTTTATTAGTCAACGAAGACGAACATTTTTCGCGGTTTCTAAATTTGCCGTTATATGAAAGTAGGAGACGTGAAATAATTGTTTAGATATAGTGCATAAGTATTTTAGTTAATTGCATTATGTGAAAAAAGTGTTTAACATATCCTGGGAAATCCTTTTGAAGACTCTCCAATTGGACGATAGTGCTTCGCATTCAGCTTGAACGAAAAAAGGCGCTCCCTGGAACACTTTTCTGTAATCCGGCTCTTTTATGTAAACGTTTTTTATACAATCGAAGATACATTTTTTTAGAAAAAAAAACTGGAGATCCACTTAAGTTTTTCGATATAACTTTGGTAAATGTTACTCGATCGGCACGTAGTAAGTACCAAATTGAAGGAGAGACTTACTGTTACTGATTTATAGTAATAATATTATAAAAATAATTCAGATTATAAACAAATTGTTTTAAATTAAAAAAAAGTGTTGAACTTTTTTTTTGTAATTTTCCTTTATTTGCAATTTTTATATTGTGCATAAACATAAGTAAACTAATTAGTGTTTCTAGAAGTTATGCCTATTCAGTGTTTCCATACTCACTTGCATAAACCAAAATTTTTCCACGATGATGCAAAATAATGGCTTTTCTATTAGAGCTACCGAAATTGTTCCTAAATTTGCAAAAATTCGCAAACTATAGCTAATATTAAAACAAGATTAGAATATTTGCAACCAGCGACCTAAATGAACGGCAGCAATATTAACGCTGTTCTTTACATCTTTTGACTATAGGCCAGTGCAATTATCAAGAGAACAATTAAAAATGTATTGAAAAAAGATAACTTTGAGATTAACGATAAGCTAAAGGGCTGCGAAAAATTATATTTGACTTTATCTTTTGCATTAACTGATTCATTATTTAATAATATGCACCAAACCTTTTTGCTGAACCCAGAATTTTTAACAAGAATTGGTCTTATTCGACTAGTGTGCTGTGGGTGACTTGGCGGTCGATGCGCGGGCTCTAAACATTAAAATAAAATACTAATATTTTGCAGGCTTCTTGTTGACTTCATGATACATTATATTTTCACTATTACCAAGGGATTTGAGTAAAATTAGATTTTCGACCCGCCCTAATGTACATATATTTAAATTTATGAATCTTAAAATATCTGCGTATATATGCCCAGCAAACATGTTTTTTTTAACTCTTTTCACAATTTTTCAACTTTGTTTTCATGCATGATTTTATGACGCAACCATACTAATCCCGAATTGATTCAAAAATTGCGTTTAATTATGAGTAAAACGAATATTCGTTTTCAGAAAGGCTGAATAACTTAGTT
>NW_023458556.1:77408255-77438974 GCF_013731165.1 Rhagoletis pomonella
TCGTGGAAATTTTGGAAGGGTTGCTTTTAGCATTTAGATTCTTAATGCAAAAATGGAGTTGCATTTAGTTGCATTTAGGTGACGAATTTTGTATGGATAAATGTACATTTAGAGTAGCATTTAGAGCTAAATGCGCTAAATGTGTTTTTACGTGTAAACAAAAACAGCCCATAAGCCACAATAAAATTGACAAATACATATTTTAGGATGAGCCTGCATACAATAAAGCAAAGGCAAAATTAATGTATAGAATTTACAATAACAACCACGCTGTCAAGTTTAAACAGCGCCAAATCAGCTGCACTTGATGGTAGTAGGTTGAATAAGGGAGTGAACTAGCAACAAGAGCTTACGGAGTGTGCATAGCTCAGTGGTCAGCGCTTCTGACTTTGCACATCGATGACGCGGGTTCGATCCCTGCTAAAGTCTAGAAAAAAGAAGTCTTATGAGGAGATGTAGTGTTCTCCGAAATAACTGCTATAGCTTCTACCGCTTATACTTTGCTGTTTTTTCAATTTTTCCTTAATAAACAGAATCGTGGTACAAAGCTCAATAAAAATATTAAACTAAAAGCTTTAGTTTTACAAAGTAATGACAAAAAATTCACTAAAAAAATACAATATTTCCGATTACTGATATTATTACTTAAATTAAATTTTACTAAATCGAAAAATGAAATAAATGTAGATTTACCCATATCTTCAGACTTCATAACAAATTTTAGTTGTATAATGACCACAATAATAATATTAACTGTTGAACGCAATTGTTTCACAATGAATGTCGTAAAATAACACGTCTACTATACAAACTGACAAGTTCCGACTGAGCATTTTAATGAGCATTCTGTTTTGTTTATGATATCATAAACGGGATAGTTGACTCTCCATTACTCTTAGAGCGCATTAGTTTTCATATCCCACAAAAAAATCTTCGGAGTAATGACTTATTCTTAGAGCGGGTTAGAACTGTTTATGCCTCGATGGCACCTTTGCTTGGAACATTGAAAGAGTTTAACCAGATTTCAAGTTCCTTGGCTTTTGATTTTTCGCTATCTAATTATAATTTCAAAATATCGCTCAATTAATTTTTTAAATTACTTATTATGTATGTACATATAATTGTTGCAAATATAGTTAGTTCTATGTAGTCTGTAAGAAATTTTGTATTTCTAGATTACTATTTGAATAAATAAATAAATAAATAAATATTTTTACTTAAATTGTGTGTTTAAAGTAGCTGAAAATAATTCTGGATAATTTTGGTTTTCGTTTTTTCGTTGCTTTGTTTACTTTTCGTTCGTTTTCCAGCGAAGCAAGATCGCGTAGAACCGCTCGAAAAATCTACTTTTATCACTCTCTTGTTCATGCGTGATCTTGTGTCGTTCGTTCATGCATAGTCAACAGGTTTGTTTCCACACTCTTTCCGGGCTGTTTCGGTAATTACAGCGTAAAAATAAGTTACTCTCTCACAAGTGTCAAAAATCTGTCAACCAGTGCCAAAAGTGCCCAGAGCGTGAGGGACGCAAAAAATCACTTTTCGTGCCCGGAATCAACAAATTAGTTCGAAACAATGATTTTATGTGTATTTATCTTATAAAGCTAATACAATACTTGCATTTCCGAACCTTTAGTTCTATATTCCAATTTGTATTTTACAAAATATGCTATCGGATGTAAACAAACAAGCTATTATTTCAGATTAACTTCTTGCACATTTCTGCCCGGAAGAAAAGTCCGGGCTGTTTCGGGCACGAAGAAGAAGATATTTACGATCCAAAAGTGGAAGTTATTCGCCCTCTATTATAGGACTTTCGCACGTGGCGGTTTTTCAGGCAACTTTTGCGTTCAACTCACGCAGGGTTGCACGAAAAGAAAATTGAATGGCTAAAAATATCAAAATATGAAAAAATATAAAAATATTCGCCATAAAAAGGCGTTTGCATTGTTCAACTTTGCCTTCTACTTTTGGTTGAACGGCCTTTCAACTAATCGCTTTCAACAAAGTTGGTCGCCAGCCAACATTTAGCCATTCAACTTTTTTTTCGTTGAAAGCAAAAGTTGAACGCAAAATCGCCTCTTGCGAATACCTTTTAACCCATTTTTCTAGCGTGAGGAACGCTGTGGCTCGTGTGGAACAAACCTAACATGTTTTGTGTTTCGTTTTGTTTACATCTTCCCCTCTTACCCATACAAAACCGGTTTTAGGCGGACTGAGCAGTCCAGTGTGCGGAGCAGTGTTGCGATTTTATATATTTTCCAGCTAGGTATAGCTGTTTTTTCGTTAAGCTAGAAATATTCCAATTTAGCTGCTAGTTTTTTTCTGAAAATCTCTTAGCTCTTTCTAGCTTTTTTCTAAATTTAGGAAAATCCAAATAAAAAATATTGTACGAATAAACAATTACCCTGGGACTCAGTAAGCAGTCTTTAGTCACTAATAGTGACTTTAGGTGGTGAACATTGATTTTGAGACTATTTGGTATTCAGTAAGCTGTCTCACGTCTCTAGTATAAAAAAAAATCACTAATTTGTCAGCTGGCTCTGCGATGGTCACAAAAATAAAAATATGGAGAAAAAGCTAACTACTTTCTATTAAAAAAAAAAAAAAAAAAGATACGCGAAAATTAGCGAAGAAATATTTGTTCAACAACAACTTCATTAGGAAATAAACCAAAATACTTTAATATCGTACAAATTCATTGACAAAGATTTCTTTTTGTTTTTAATACCGTGTTCTGACCGAAATCGAAAACATGTTTTCGTTGCTAAAACTGGTTTTCGACCTAAAACTTGTGTTTTCGTCCATGAAAAATCTGTGAGACGAAAACCAGTTTCGCTGAAAACTCACGTTCCACTCATTCCAATCGGTGTCTGTACTAGTTTTTTCGATTATTCATCGAAGTGGAAGTCATATTTTATCATCTTTAATATGCCAGCTCGCATTTATTCATGAACGAAAGACACAAGATTATGCGGGAAGGAAAGAAAGAAAAAAGTTACTTTCTAGCTTCTCGATGCCATCTTTGTTGTAAGAAGTAAACAACGAAGAGAACGGAAAAAACCGCGAAATTGTTGAACGCATTAATAATCATTTTTATTATGCAAATTCTTCTATAAATCATGCCGTTGTGTTAAATTATTCGTTATCTTATTTTTACACGTCACAGGCGAAAATGAAGAAAATTGCACCGCCAAATTGTAAACGAAGAAATGTAAACAAACGGCTAATGTCAAAATCGTTAAACTTTTTTCCTAAATGCGATTCTAACGGGCTACTCTCTTGCCCGCGTGATCTTGTATTTTTGGTTCATGGGATTTATTCTTAAGGTGCTCTTACACGATATGTATTTGCATCTGTCTGTCACAGTCTTTATTTAACTATTTAAAAATACATTCTTTGAAAACGAAATAAACTAAACTCAGATGATTCTATCTGTGTGTCAGATGAAAATAGAAACATTTATATTGCGTATGTACGTGCATTTGCTTTGTACAGAAATAAATCTAATTTGCCTTTACACGATATGTGACATTTCCATATGTAAAAAGTGGCATGTACACATGCAAATACATATCGTGTAAGAACACCTTTAATTGGCTGCCCAAATTAAAATAAGAATGAAAGAAAAAGAGTGCTAAAAGAAGAAACTTGAAGAAAAGTAGGAAATGTCAACGAAAACACTAACAGCCGTTGTGAACAGCCTTCAGTCAACAATCCCAAAACTCGTTTTCAAAGTGTTTTCGTTGTCGGTCAGAACATGGTATAAAACATTAAAACCTGAGATTATGTAAAAAAGTTAAACTAACAAAAAAAATAAAAATATTAAATAAAAAAAATAAAAATATTAAATTAAAAAAAAAATAAAATTACTCGAACCCGGATGTCTCGAGCACAAGTTTGATGGTTTGACCACTCGGCCATTGCGACTCTTTGAGCGCCGCGGGCAAAAGGCATACATAAATGCTATCGGTCGACTGTCTGTGTTTGTTTTCACTTCTGGTGAACTTTTTGTGACTCTCCTATGAATACACAAATCATCTCAAGCAGCGTTGCCAGTAACTGGGTTAATAAAATCCCGTCTAAATACAACCTAAATCTCGTTCTATACTAAAGTTGTAACAGAAGTCCCGCACTGTATGTATCTATTACACATAAAATGCTTTCGGATGAAAAACGCAATATACATAGGACAGGGCGGGCAAATTCTTTTGTCTATGCGCGTTAGCTTGACAGGATTCTACTTGTAATTCTAAGTAACATTGCCGAGGAAGCCATGAGTCAAAAATCAATTAGGAGTTTACCATATTGCGAAAATACATAGGTTTAGAAGAAAATGTGGAAGTTTTTACTGTTGTGCCCTCTGGTGGAAGCTTTAAGAAAAAAAGAGAAGTGCAGAAATGGATTCCTTATACCAAAAACACCCTACAAAATTTAAGCAATTCTTTACGACACTACAGCAAAGTGTTAAGAAACCTATTTTCGCAATTTGGCAAATTCCAAATTGATTTAAGAGCCATGGTTTCTTCGGTAAAGTTGCTTAGAATTACATCTATGTATGTGCAATACGCGTATAGTCGAAAAAATCTCCCATACAAATTGGCCCGCCTTAATATACCTACGTATTTTATTTTCTCATTTTTAAAATCTCGAAAGACAAAAATAGTTTACACAAACAGCCTTTTCATTCGTTTTCGTGTTTAAATTTATCAGTTGGCTGACATTTCATTGGCTAATCTTAGTTTAAACCAGCCAGCTCGGGCGTTGAAACTATATCTAAACCACAGCCGTGCACTGAAAAACTGGCCCAAAGTTGCACAATTATGTTGTTGTTAAGTAAATTAAGTTAATTTAGATTTGACTACACATATTTAATGCTTTTTCGCTTAATCTATTTCTGCTTTTCGTTTTGATGTCAGTAACCATTGAATTGTTTACTGCCCCTTTTTTAACGACTACCTCCCAAACGTTTGCCAACCGCAAATTTTACTACTTGCATTATCAAAGAATACAATCACTCAAAATACCTTTCAGAATCTAGAAACTCAAAACATTTGAAAAAGAACAAATGGTTGGAAAATTTTCTAATGTTTTCAAAATACACAACTTCTCGAGTTCCCAACACGTTTTTCTAACATCTATCACTTTATTTTTCCCAAATTACTTTCTGTATAACTCATAAACTTGCTATTACAAATTTAAAGTGAATGAAGTTTCGATGATAGAGTTCATATGAACGGCGTTAATTTACCACAGAGAGCAGCTTTTCTTAGGATGGTGTTATGCAGAAATTTTGTTTGGCAAACTGCGTGCAATTGTTGTTGCAACAAACTCGGAGAGAGCGAGTTTGGCGACTCTCACAGCAAACTAATTTTGTTTGGTCAAACTGCAGCAAATTCGGTGTTGTCATATACAAAAATTTTAAATTGTGCGCGTTATGTACATCTGAAATTCTCATTTCGTGTTGGCAATAGCCATGAAAACCATAATGAACGTGCAACCCTGTGCCAAACTCGACATAACCACCTCCGAGCAAACTAAGCAGCCGCCATTTAATTTGGCAAACAAAAGTTTGTCTGCATAACACCGACCTTATTTATCAATTACTAAGGTCGGTGTTATGCAGACAAACTTTTTTTGAAAAATTAAATGGCGGCTGCTTAGTTTGCTCTGAGTAGGTTACGTCGAGTTTGGCGCAAGGTTGCACATTGGTTTTTATGCTTTATTGCCAACACGAAATGAAAATTGCATATGTACATAACGTGCAAAAATTAATATTTTTTATAATGTTGTATATATTGTATGTTTTGATGGTTAAATTACTGACAGGCTCAGTTTCAAGTCCGCTTCTTCTGGGTGAAGTTAGTCTTAATGTTCCCTCCCGTGTATCAAGACACTTTTATCCCCCTATTTTTACGAACTTGTAAAACTAATTTTGAATTACACGAGCCACTCCGTTGCTTATGCCAGGATTTTAACTCTCATTCCAACATATTTAGAAAGCGATACTATCTTCTCTCAATAAATGAATCTTTAACATAAAGACATAAAATCAGATGATGAATTTAGTTCTCTAGCTGAACAGTTTTCGATCTCGAAACTTAGCAAACTCCTGCCTATCGTGACTCGGCGCAAAAAATTTAAAATACTGGTTCCGTACGTCATGCGGACTGCGCCCCTCGTGCGGATGGGCGGGAATGGAGGGTAAAAATCGTTAGGATTATTATTATTAGGCAATTAACTGTGCTCGAAACTTTAAAGCTGCTACAGCATACATTCAGTTCCCTGCCTTTCGATATCACTGCAATTTTTGTGTATATCAACAATTACCTACAATTTTTGTGTATGGCAACACTAATTTTACAGCAGTTTGGCCCAACAAAATTAGTTTGCTGTGAGAGTCGCCAAACTCGCTCTCTCCGAGTTTGCTGCAACAACAATTGCAAGCAGTTCGCCAAGCGAAATTTCTGCATAACCGTGAAAACACAATGCCGGCGAACGGCGAACTCACCACAGCGAAATTTCCGCTGTCAAAATTAGAACACCCGCCGGTATATGAAATTGAACACAGCCAAAGCGAAATGCGAAGTTTGCTCGGCGGCGTTTCGTGGCGATAGATATTTCTATCGCTCTGCCGGGCGATGGCGGCAGTACATGCCAAAGGTGGCCGTATGTTTTTTTGCTTTCAAAGATTTAGAAGAAAACAACATATAACACGAATTATTTTTGTTGGTTGAAAAATACAGTGATCAATTCGTTAAATCTGGCTTAAAATAAAATAATTTATAATAGTTCCCTCTCCCGTATATTTACATTTGTTATCATTTCATCATTTCTAAATATGGTTTCTTTTTGCAAAATATGGGCACCTAAATTATAAGTGCGACGAAATGGTATCAGCTGCTTTCGCTACCGCTCTAATTCTGTTAAAGTAGGCGAAATAGCAGGGCGAACGGTGACCGACGGCATCGCCCAATTCGGCGAACTTCGGCGTTCGCCGGGTATTGTGTTTCAAGCATAACACCGACCTAATTGCTAGTCTCAAATTTAGTGACTTAAGATGAGACTGAATTACTGAATCCCAGCGTTAGGCTTTCTGCACATTGGTCGTCCAATCATAGTTGCTTCATCGTCACAATCATGATGCAACGATTACATGACGACTACACTTTCGCACATTCGGTCGTGGTATTTCAATTCATTTAGCGTCTAAAAATTCACTTGAAGCAGGTATTTTCTGTTTTTCTGGTTGATATTTTCGCGAAATATTTACAAAAACCCGTAATTTTTAAAATATGGACTGTGCTGTAACAATTCTAGACATAACTTTTCAGTAATATCTCTTCTTTTCTTTTCCTGAAATGTGTTTTGTGCACGCAGAGACTTTTTACAATTTCGTCATATATTATCGTTAAAACTCTCTCATTTATGGAATTTATTGGAATTATCCACTTTTTAATAATTTCCACAGATTTTATGCAAAAAAAACTCATTTTTATACAACTTTAAGGCAAATATTAACTTTTTCACCAATTTTTGCCCATAAAATGTAAACAAACAATGCGTGCACAACGATTAGCAAACGACAGTGCCGTACTTATCCGTTTCTGCATTTTCTACGATTTGCAGATCTTCTTTTAAATGCATGTGATCGGCTCAAAATTTCATGGCGAGACGATAACGCAACTATGATTGGACGACAAGTGTGCAGATAGCCTTAATCTTCACAAAATTGTAAAAAGCGATAAACGTAGGTTGGATGCAAGCAAAATGTATTCAACAAAGTGTGATTGAACATTCCTTTTGCAACCTCGAGTGTGAGTGGACGAGCTTAGCGCAAGTGACTTTTTTGTATATCGTTTTGGCGCATATGCCTGTGCTGCCAAACATGAGCTTTTCCTACCAAAACTTTTAGGTTTTTTTTCATTTGGTAGGTTGGTAGGCTAGATTGGATTTTGGTAGGTTGCGCGACAATAATAGTTATTTGCGAAAAATATAAAATATGTATTTCCAAACATTTTAGCAACCTTGTTTACACGAATATTTCACCGTTGGAGTCCACCATTGTCCACCAGACAGAGACTTCATTGTAAGACTTGAGGAATATCACCAAAACTAACCTATCTGTGTTTCAATATGGTAGTAAGACCCGTTGTCACATATATATGGTGACCAAAAGCTACGCAAGTAAAGGCGGGTTCCACCTTTAGCAAGCTGCACCGACTTCCGCGTCGCCATTACAGGAGCTATGGGCACCTGTCTAACGGTGTCATTACAGGCATTCCTCCTTTGTCAATTCTGTTTGAAAAAGAGGCCTGCTGCAGCGCCGTACGACTGCCCAATATGATCAGCAAGAAAATTTGGGATCTTCGGGGTCATTAGGAGGTTCTAAAGCCATTCTTGGATAATCCCGAGTTATCCCTCTACAAACCCTACAAGGTTATACCTCCTGAAAGGGACTGCTGTTAAGTGATAATAACTATTATTGACGAAAGGTCCCAAGCATGGTATATCGACGGATCAAAGATGGACGACGAGAGTACTGGGACAGGCGTATTTGGACCAAAATTCCAGAAAGTTTGCCAATTTACACATACACAACTATATTCAGGCGAAAGTCTTCGCAATCGAAGTCTGTGTAGAATGACAAATGGGGAAAAATTAAATATTATGTCGGATAGTCAGGGAGGTTAAAGGCCTTAGACTCTTTTAAAACGGTAGTAGGCTTGTGGAAAGCTGTAAAACTTTTTCGAACCACTTGGAAGCTCACAATAACGTAACGCTGTGGTGGGTTCCGGGTCATGAAGGGTTTGAAGGCAACGAAAGCTGACTGTATCGCAAAGCGTGGAGCCCAAATGCACTTGCATGGTCCCTATCCCTATGGAGGAAACCCCAGAGCATATTCTATGTGACTGCCCACGTATCATAAACAGCAGACTGATACACATTCGGGAACGAATGTCTTCTTCATCCAAAATTTTAAACATAGCGCCCTCCAAAGTGAATAAGCTTGGAGTGGTTACAATTTGGGTTAAGCACAATAGATCTTCTTAGGTCGCAGCACGTGTATCCCCGACGCAATAATGATAGAATACAAGATTGCGCCGATCACAGAGGATTTTTGAGAATAACTTTTGTGTGACGTCACACTGGTGCAATTGTGCGAGAGAAATGCCAAAACGTGAGCAAGAATGGAAGAAGAAAAAATGTTGCAAGGAAAACGTAAACAAGTTGCACAAGTATGACGTCATGCAAACAACGATCCTGTCAAATTCGTTAAAAGAGGAATAGCGGTCCGAGATCGGCGCAACCTTTGTATTCTCTCAATCGTGTCCCCGACGTAATAATAATAATAAAAATACATATCGTCACTAGACACGAATAAAGGCGCAAGCTCAAAAGTTGACCGCGAAAAAGGCGCATAAAAAAACTTCAGCGAAGAAAGACTCTTAGGGGCGGTTACTCAATGTCTGGTTAACACTAATCTGTGGTTAAACATCGTTATCGACGACTTCGACTCCATGCATATAACAGGGAGTCGGTAACGTCGATAACTATGTTTAACCGGAGATTAGTGTTAACCAGACATTGAGTAACCGGCCCTTAACATAGTTGACGGCAAAGAAATACGCGTTAAAATATTTGACGGCAAAGAAGGACGCGTAAACTTATTTTCGCGGTCAACTATGTTTGCGGTTGTAATAGTATGTACATTCCGTAAAGAGTTTTTGGCGAATAATGCTGGTCAAGTATAAATCTATGATTACGCGTCTTTCTTCGCCGTCAACTAGGTTTTATTAAGTTTTTATTAAGCGCCTTTTTTCGTAAAATTTTTGTATACGTCTTTTTTCGCCGTCGAAACACTAGCGCGCCTTTATTCGTCTCTAGTGACGATATGTATGTGTAAAGAGACAAACATTTGTGTAAATCTGTACAGTAAAATGAATTGTTATACGTAGTTAATTTGTTTTTATTGTACTAGCTGTGTTTTAGTTTTCCTAAATGTTATGTTATCTACATTTTTAATAAACTTGACATTAAAAAAATACTAAAAACTTAAATAAAATTTTGGTAGGTTTTGGTTGATTTTGGTAGGAAGTTTTGGTAGGGAAAAAAATTTGTCTGTGGCAACACTGGCATATGCCATAAACTTTTTCGATCAAGTGCTTTTCATTTACAGGCCAACCTAATATTCACGCACGCCGGCAGTTTACTGTCAAACATTTCTCATGCACATACAACTTGTATGGGACCAACCGAAATTGACCGGCGTGCGTAAAAAGCTAATTCAAATTCCAAGATTTGTGTTGCGTGACATCTCGATTTGACGTTTGTGCTCATTTGACATTTTGGCGCGACTATGAATTAAAATTTTGGAACAAATGCAGAATAGCTACGATTCTCAAATAAAAAAAAAATTAATATTGTGGTCGATAGAGAGGATTGAGCTGAACATAACGGTATATTTTTTTGCGGAAACAACAACTACAAAAGTTGTTAAGGGTCAAAGTTCCAATTAAACAATTCTTTAGATCAAAATTTTTTTAAAACGAATGCATGGATTTGATTGGAAATTGTATTCCTTTTAATTTGATATAAATATAATCCTCCCTAAGTAGAATTCTCTTTTCTGTGTTGTCGCAGAAGAGAAGCGGAATTCCTTTCTGCGTACATTAATTCGATTTTTTGAAAACTAAACAAGGCATATATAAAGTATGTACATCAAATTAAAGGGAACTAAATTTCCTATCGATTGAGATCAAAACTTTTAAAATCCATACATTCGCTTTTAAGAATTTTGATTTAAAGAATTGTTTATTTTGAACTCTGATCCTTAATAACTTTTGTAATTGTTGTTTCCGCAAGAAAAGAAATATACCGTTATACTCACCTCAATAATCTCTATCGATCCCCATATGTTTTTTTTTTAAATTTGAGAATCGAAGCTATTCTGCATTTATGCTCAAATTTTGCTCAACTTCTAAAATTTGACACAAATGCAACTCTGAAAAATCACGCACGCAAATTTATTTCGGTTACTCAAATGTGAAAAACTTGCGTGCGTGCGTAGAAAAATTCACGCCGGTAATATTAGGTTGGCCTGTTAGTAATCAGTTCAGTTTTCTTGTTTGTGCAAGAGTTTTTGTTTGCTACACAAGGTGTGAGTGGTTTTTACAAGAAGGTGGAGCCACCACTTTTGGAGGATTCTACATCCAAAGTGGCGTTTTGGAAATTTTAATTTTGAAGTCCAAGTAAAGTGAGTGATTCTGCTCCTATTACTATTGGAAAAAATTGACTTTTTGTGAGTGGTAAATTTTAAAATTTTTTGGTAGGCTGTCGCCTACGGCAGCAAAGAAAACCAAGCCGGCATGGTGTCTTCGACTTCTATGTCGAGGACGTCGTCGGCCGAGGATTTTGAGACCTTAGTGAACTCCAACCTTGTAAGAGGCAGGAGGCTCAAAAGAGATAGGGAGTAAAAACTTTTTAAGTCCCTTAAAGGCCAAGATTTGGACCAAATTATAGTTAACTGTACTTCCAGTGAGGTTAGGTTTGCTGGCGTTGAAAATTGCGACTCTTTCATGAGCGTTGAAGTTAACGGAACCGCAACGGTTAACGAGACGTCTTTTATGGCGTCGGATAACGGACAAGACAATCGTGCAAATACAAATGTAAATGAGCAAGACAACACTACAAATACAATGAAAGAAAACGTACTAGAGGACTTTACAAAGAACAGGTGAAAACGGACAACACAAAAGTACAGTGGGTGACACGATATTATATCCAGACAATTTCTCAGGTGTATATTTTGTGTTGGTTGACTCATCTCAGTGTAAGGAGATGTGTAATGAAAAAATCGGAAATGGTTTGACACTGCATAGCAGAATCAAACATCTGCAAATTAAAGATTTTGATTCAATACGTGCTATTGGTAAAACACTATACAAAGTAGTTTTTCTCAGATATGCTTCGGCAAACAATTTTGTTTTGAATGACAAGGTTAAGAGTATTGGACTGCGTCCGTTTGTGCCTAGGTCGGCTATAGAAACATATGGGGTAGTTAGGGGCACCCTACCTCCTATAGTGACTCTGAAATCAAAAACAATGCGATCTCCTCTGTGAAAACGGTTTCACTCCTACAACTACAATTAAGATTGGGTTCATCGGTAAAGATATTCCAAATGCCATAGTACTAGATTACACAAAGCTAATGGTTGACTTCTTTATACCACCACTTCGCCAATGTCTAAATTGTGGCAGACTCGGCCATACTCAATTGGCATGTAAAAGAAAGGAAGAAAAGGTGTATCAAATGTGGAGGCACTGAATGCGACATTCAAACATGTATCAAAAAGTGCATTTTGTGCGGGAATGCTGATCATGTCTCGGGGGAGAAAAAGAAGTGTAAGCAGTGGGAAAAAGAGCATGAGATCAACTACATAAAAGCTGCCAAAAAGATATCCAGGCGAGAGACGATTCAAAATTACTTTCCGGATAGGGAAAATCAATACCAGGCGCTTGCAGTAGATGAAGAAGAGTTTCCAATGATTTCAGGTGCAAACACTAATCTGAGAAATAGAGATGTTAGTGTTAACAAAAGGCTTACTAAGAATAAATATAGTTATGTGTTCAAACGACCGCTAACTACCCAACCAGGTGGTAAAAGTCCAAAGGGCATCCCGAGAGTAGTCAGAGAAAGGGAACAGATCCAACCAGTTTTTGAAAAGCCTGAGTACTTGAAGGGAAAGGTATCGCAAATGGAAAAACTCATTTCGGAGCTTTTCCAAATTCTTCAGCAAGTTAGTAACAGTGAGCAACTTGGTAGCGTTTTTGAAAAAATTCAAAAAATTAAACAAAGTTATGATCGTATCACAATTACTGAAAAGGCTGATTTGGTCAACAGGGGTTGCGTAATCCCAACTTCATAAGTTTTAATGAGAATATTTCAATATAACTGCCAATCGTTAAAGTCAAATTTAAATACAATTGAATTTTACATCAATCATAATAATATTGATGTAGAATGTTTGAATGAGGATTTCACGCCAAATGAAATAACACATAGGAAGATTATAGGTTATAATATAGTTGAAAAAATAGGCCAGATGGGTATGGAGGTGTGGCCATCATACTCAAAAAAGACATTAAATTTCAAACACTTCTATTTCAAACGGATTTTGATATACTTATTGTTAAAACAAAAAATTGCAAACCGAATCTGACGTTGTGTGCGGTATACTTTCCTCACAGCATCGCCACTGCTCCCTTTAGAGAAGACATGAACAAATTGATCTCATACCTAGAAAATCTGGAAAATGTGTTACTGCTGGGCGATTTTAATGCCAGAGCAAGAACTTGGGGGTCTTCCACACAGTTGTGTGGCTGAATCGAATTTTACAATCCTAAATAATGGAACTTTCACCTTTCAAAATGTAATAGGCTCTTTGAGCGGATTCGTTCTAGATTTGTCGTTTACCAACTGTAATCTCGTGTTTAAGTGGAGGGTTGATCCGGTGAGGATTGGTGGTAGTCATCACCTACCAATCCTTATTGACTCTGTGTCTGTAGCACTTATCTCTAGTAAATTTTGTTCCAAGAATAAACTTTTAAAAAATCTAAAGGAAGTAAATTATGAGCCCAATGTTGATGAGATTCATAACAAATTTGGCGAGGAAATGGAGGCGGCCACTTAAGTTCTTGGTGGAAAAAGAACTCCAAAATGCTGGTGGATTGATTCCCTGACTCGTGCTTATCGTTTTCTAAGAATCGCATTCAAAAAGTGCAAAGAAGCTCCTTCCGCCCAGAACTTTGACCATTTTACGGAAGTACGTAAGGACTGGAAGAAAAGAGAAAAAGAAGCAAAAAAAGCAAGTTTTGAGAACAAAATTTATGAGCTTAATCAGGCGCCGACAACTAGGGAAGCGTGGAGATTTGTTAAGGCGATGAGGGGGGATTTTAAAGATTTCAAAAAGTTTATGTGGTCCCAGGATAATGACAAGAACTTTTTATTGCTCTTGAAGGATCAAGTTTCACCGTCCAATGTACGTTTTCCTATTAATGAAGAAGTCTATCCTGCAGATCAACTTGCTATTTCTTTTGAAGAATTATCGTGAGTTCTTCAGTCCAAGCGCCGAAATTCAGCAGGTGGAGTGGATCGCATTACGTATCAGATGCTCAGGGCGTTGTCTGATCAAGCTTTACATAATATAAGGACAGTTTTGAATAATGCATTCCTCTCGAATCAAATTCCAGAGAGATGGCAAACTCTTCGATCCCAAAGAAAAACAAAGACTTGAATGATATTGCAAATTTTAGGCCGATAGCTCTGATCCCCGTTTTTCTCAAATGCATCAATCTCTGCATCAGGGATAGAATTTCAACCTTATTAGAAGATAATAACATTTTACTTAGTAATTCCTTTGCATATAGACGTAAAAGATCCGCGACAATGTGCATAAACCAGTTGTTACATGAAGTAGGTACACTTAAAAGTCAAGGGTATTAAGTCACTCTTTGTACAACCGACATTAGTAATGCGTACAATTGTGTCAAGGACAGTCAACTTAAAAGTGACATGTTGGAAGCATGTGTACCTGAGTCATATGTGGTATGGATTACCAATCTCCTATCTAAAAGAACACTTCAGCTAGGAAAAGAAACAGTAGAAACACAGGATGGTTTGCCGTAGGGCAGTTGTCTATCACCTCTATTGTTTAATTTATACACAAAGAGGCTCCACTCCATACAAGATAATAAATAACACGTTGATTTATCAATTTGCGGACGATTTTATTATAGTATCTTACTCGAAAAACATTGACATAATGGTTGAAAACCTACAAAGCAAGATGGAGTTCTTCTCGGGTAGTGAAATCAATTTATCTTCCAATCCTGAGAAGACTAAATTTATGTACTTGTGCAAAGGGAACCGATCAGCATTTCAGATAGAATGCCAGGGAACAAGTATTTAACAGGTAAAATCTATTAAATTTTTTGGAAGATATACAAGGCCTGCGTCCACAGGTTGCATTGAACTACTATAAAGCAGTTGTTAGGAGTAAGATTGACTACTGCAGGCCCTCAACGGCTTACTGTGCAATCACCACGAATAATAAAATCAGAACGTACCAGAACAGCTTTTTGAGGAGGTACCTGGGGCTGACACCTGCTACTCCCATAATTTTGATCTATACTTTGGCCAATGAGCTTCCCCCTGAAGATAGAGCGAAATGGTTACCGGCGAAGGAACTTATAAACAATATAGTAGCAAACAGGGTCCTGAAAGAATCGTTAATTAAATATCCTGATGTCAAATCCACCTATAGCTTAGTTTACAGGGAGTTTAGATAAGCGTAGATATTATAAATGAAGATATTTCATCTCCTAATCTCAATGTAGTCACCAAGACACTGCCTGATAAAAAAGAAAATCTAGCCTCTGAATGTACAAGAGCAATTTATGCAGACATAATGAATGACTATGAGAAAGCAAATTTCCCAATTTTTTATACGGATGCGTGGGTTGGCACTAGTGCCACTGGCTTCGGGATCTTTTGCCACACTGATAGAAAAGAATTTTCCTTCAAGCTCAATTGTAAAACATCGTCATGTTTCGGTGAAATGGTAGCTATTTGCAGAGCGCTAGGAATTGCAAAGAATAACTCCGTAAATAAAATTATGATTTTCACGGATAGTTTAATTGCTTGCCAGCTGCTGGTTAAGGAGAACACCAACAATCCTTTCATTTATAAGATACACAAGGTGATAAAGGAAGCATGATTTGAAAGGATTGTAATTATGTGGACGCCGAGTCACAAAGGAATACCGGGTAATGAAAAAGCTGATCAGCTTGCAAGAAATGCAGTGGGTGGGGATGCAAGTAAAACTCTCGGTAGACGAAGCCCTTAGACTAATTAACAATCAAATAAATTGCTGGTATGAGAGAGTTTTAGAGTACTCTAGAAGTAAGCCCAATCTATTGTTACGATTATCCTCGAAACCTTGAGGGATATATATATTCCGGCTCGTATCGCTGGATTGTTAAAGAAATGCTCACGATGACCAAATTGTAGTACAAATAACTTTATTGTACAATAAACACTTTACATTACTCACTAATACAGTAAAAACACTTTAAAATACTAGTTAAAGGAATTACAACGCTTTACAAAACTTGTTACCACAACTAAACTTATAGCTTGCTTATGTGCAACTCACTTTACTTTTAGCTTGCTAACTTGTAACTAACTCCTCCGGTGTCTGGTGGCGCCCTTATATACCTGCACTCACACTCATGGCAACTCTAGAACGTTCTGAAGTTCATCGCTCATTCTCTTTCTCTCGCTGTTTGCAGTGTTCATCCACTTGACGTTTGCCCATTTTGGAACATTCTACGTCATTCTTCGAATATTCTGCTTATTTCTCGTTGTTCACTTTGTGTTGCCGCAGTATTCGCCACACTATTTACTGAAATTTTCAATAGACGTACCAAAAAGACTTGGTTTCATAAATGCACATTGAGTGCTCAAAAAACCAATAAACAGAATTCTCACTGGTCGTACATATGACACAGAATACCTTTACAATATCAATGCACTAAATTCAAATGTCTGTAGTTGTGACCAATTTGACAGCTACATTCATCAAATTTTTGAATCCCTCTTCTTGATGAGCCTCGTGCTGAGTTGGGAATAATTCAGGAATGTAATAATCTCAGTCAATTGTTCCACGGTTTCAACATGAGCAGAATCACGCAACTTTCTAACTTTTTAACAAAAATATTTACAAAAATAGAAGCAAAATTTTAGTAGTTTATAGTTATTAAAATTTAATTGGTTTATCTGTTTTAAAAATGCCGTCCACCACACTCTTTTTTTTTTGTTACTGTTCATACACATGATACAAAATAAGTGTCATCAATACAATATCGACTCTTCTCTACGAAAGAGGAGATCCACGGCGAATTTATACAAGAGAAGAAAGACGAACAACCTGAAGTTTTAAGAGGAAATCTCTCAACTTTTGCTGCAGCCACGTCAAGGCGCTGTCTTATTAATAGGGCTTTCGCACGTAGCGATTTTTCAGGCAACTTTTGCGTTCAACTCACGTAGTGTTGCACGAAAAAAAAACTGAATGGCTAAAAATATCAAAATATAAAAAGATATCAAAATATTCGCCATAAAAAGGCGTTTGCATTGTTCAACTTTGCATTCTACTTTTGGTTGAACGGCCTTTCAACTAATCGCTTTCAACAAAGTTGGTCGCCAGCCAACATTTAGCCATTCAAGTTTTTTTCGTGCAACCATGCAGTGTGAAAGCAAAAGTTGAACGCAAAATCGCCTTGTGCGAACACCTTTTAATGCGCTTAGCCACATGCTGTCAAGTACATACGTATACATGTACATGTGCAGCCAAGGTTCATAGAATAGAAGGTTACGACATGGTGCTGTCAAAAATTTGTTTTCCTCCAATGACGTAGTTGCGAAGTGAGTTCTGATTGGCTGAAATATTTTACCAAGAAGGAGAGTACACAAAACGCAGAAAATATAGCTGCCGTATAGCATATTTTAGGAATCCTAATCAAATGGGCATTTATGATATAAAATCGTGGCAAAGCTTATTATAACAACATAAAATGTTATAACTTCACGTGAAACCGTATTAACATAATAATAGTGACAACTGAAATGTAAATCGACTGCAAATTGAAATTTGCTGGTGATTTTATTCTTGAAAGTGAGCAGAACACACTCGAGCAGTTTTAAATAAAAAGCGTTTATAACATTGGCAAAATTTCGCTACCGAAATTGCAATTCATCTTTAAACATACGGTAAAACCTAAATTACCTTTTTCAGTGTAATTCTTGCAATCAACAGCGCACTTAAATCTTTAATAATTTAAATAAACTCAAAGACGCAGAAGAAAGCACAAACTTCAACGCAAATTGTCAAACGGTAAATATCAGGGTTACACATATTTGAAATAAAACTAAATGTATTTTTGACTAAAATTGCGTATTTTAATAAGATATTTTTTTAGGAATCTGGCAACTCCAAAAATTGAGCCATCTACGTCATCAAGATGGCGGCCATGGCTGATGTCGTAACCTTGTATTCTATGAACCTTGTGTGCAGCAATCAACGATACAAATAAAGAAAAAATACGAGTAACCTGGTGTCTGCGAACTGACAGTTCCTACCAACTTAACCAAATCCAAAAAAAAGTGTGATTGAATTTGACATTGCTCATTGAAAAAATTTTATATGAATTTTGAATCGTTTGTTTATATTTTTTGGCATAATAGTACCTTAAAATAGAGCCTACCTGAGTTGTCAATCACACCTTGTTTAATACACCTTGGATGCAAGACACATAAATACAGGTAGAAGCCATTTTGACGTTGCTTATATGAGAACCAAACCTTTAAACTTCAACTTGTTTTTCTTTTATTTCCTGTATTTCGTTACACTTTGAATGTCATGTCGTTATTTTTTTGTAATGTTCGGTAATAACAAATTTTAATTAACACTTGAATTTTTGTAGTGTTGTGCGGTTTATGCTTAGTGTATGTGTTAAAAATGCAACACCTGAAGCGTTATTTTTTATGTGGTGTTAAATATAAAGCACTAAAGCACCACTAATTTTTTTTAACGCGCCTCAATGTCCTTCGCGTAAGGAGCGTCGCGAAAGCAGCTGCGGGGCAGAGCTGCAACGAAATGCCTTGCTGTGCGTTAAACATCTAAAGCAGCAGATTTCACAAATGCACCGGGAGGTACAGGAAAGGTACGTTTGATGCCAAGTGCTGTTCCTATGACCGGAAAGTACCTCCACAACACTGCAACTTATAAATCAAAAACAGAAAACAACATACAAATTAACAAATTTTAACTAAAGAAAATAAATAAACAAAATAAAATTTAAATTTACTTAAAAACGTCAACCAGTGAAATTTTATTTTTTATTTTTCCTTACCCACGCTTATTTTTCTTTTTACTCTCCCGAAAACTTTCACTTTTGTAGGTTTCACGTCAAATTGGCTTCTACTTGTTTTTATTGTACCATGGGTTGGATGTATGTACATATGTCTACCTATACTGAATGCGCCCCTAAAGCAGTGTTTGCATTATTCAACTTTGCGTTCAACAATTGCGTTCAACTCAACGCAGGGTTGCACGAAAAAAAAGTTGAATGGCTAAATGTTGGCTGGCGACCAACTTTGTTGAAAGCGATTAGTTGAAAGGCCATTCAACCAAAAGTTGAATGCAAAGTTGAACAATGCAAACACCTTTTTATGGCGAATATTTTGATATTTTTTCATATTTTGATATTTTTAGCCATTCAACTTTTTTTTCGTGCAACCCTGCGCTGAGTTGAACGCAAATGTTGAACGCAAAGTTGAACAATGCAAACACACTTTAAGGGCCAGTAATTCAGTGCACGGCCGTGTTTTAAACTAAGTTTACACGCCAGATCTGGCTGGTTTAAACTAAAATCAGCCAATCAAATGTCATCCATCTGTTCAATTTAAACGATGTTTCCACGCCAAGTGATTCGCTCTCCCATTCGTAATTCGCTCTCATTCGTGATTGGCGCCCCAATTCCGAACCGAATCACGTAATTTGCCATACAAAATTTTGAGAGCGAATCACTTCATTCGTAGGTGATTCAGATCCAATCAACAAGCGAATCAAGAACAAATCGTTGTCTTCTCTAATTTTTATCGATAACGGCTGTCAAAACACATAGACCACACATGATCCAACTACACAAGATCTGACAAGATGAAGCAAAAGAAAAAAGTAATTTTCTTGCTGACGTTTGTAATTTCGGCGCCATGTTATTTTATTTGAAAAGTAAACAAAGAATATGAAGACGAAGCATAAAGAAAAAAATTCAAGCAATTTCGTAGCACATGTTTGTGCTAACCAATTTATTATTTTTGTACGTGTTTGCAAACAATCACCGCGCACTTCATTTTAATTACATTTGCACAAAAAATTTATTGAAAATCGCTAAAAATCACTGAAATAAAACACCGACAAAATACATATAAAGAAAGAAGCAAAACAGAAATAGCAAACCTCAAAATTACGAACGTCACACACTTTTTTCTCAATTGCTAATACAAATGGCTGCTTCTCAACTGGTCAGATCTGTTCTAATTGGTTCATGTAGACCCCATCAGTGTTGGTCTCCTTGGCGTGGGATGGGGCTTAAGTGTTGATATTGTTGTCCTTAACCGGGACTTCCTTATCATCATGAACTAAGAGGGAAGTCTCATACGGAGTTGAATCCCCTCGGATTCCCATGCGGAGATCACCGCACCGACAAACCCTTTCCCTCTTCCCAACCTATCGCTTTACCCTTCCACTCCCTATCCTTTTCATCCCCCCTAATCCAGGGTGTTACGCGGTCCGTGCCTATTGGGTTAGTTTGCAGCCGGGGGGGGGGGGGGGGGTAAATTTTCTAGGATGTATTTTTACGGAGCCTACTCGACACCGGGCCGCCTCGGATAGTAACGGTGGCCTTGCCAGGGGAAAGGGACGCTACCCTGGTCGACTGGTCGTTTTCGCCCCACCACACCTCGAGTCCGCCGCACTCTCCTTGTAGAGTAAAGTGGACGATTATGAATAATGTAATGTCTAAAATTGCCGAAGTCTCGGACCTTCCGGGGGAGGAGGTTTACTCCCCCAAATCCCAAATCGACGAGGACGCTCTGCTTCGATCCAGCCAGGAGATGGAGGCGGAGTCGGTCTCAGGCAGTACCAGCCATAGTACTCCCAACCACAGCCCCTCACGAACCCACAAAACCAGTGCGAGCCAACGCACTGGGGGATCGACAGCGGGGAAGATTGATGCACCATCATCATCGGCAACTGCGAGTCAACGCAAGAATGCAGGTCGCGTACTTGAGGCCTCATGCTCCTCTCTCCATCCGGAAAAGCGACTCCTATATCCACCAAATTGACACCTTCCGCCTCCAGTACCTCGAGACTGTAAATGCCAAGACCTACAGGAAGGCTAAATTCATCCTGAAGAGATTGCGCAGAGGGCATCCTGAACGTGCGCGACACTGACGACCGAAAAAAATACGAGGCTATCGTTGCCACCTTTGATAGTAGCAAAGCTGCTAAGTCCCGCGTGGAGGCGGGCAAGACGAACAAACGCAACCGATCGCGAGACGACACCTCTAACGCTCCGAAAAGAAGCAAAGATGCGAGTGGCGTATCCCAACCCGTAGCGCAAGGCCCGCTGAAGTACAGCGATATAGTGAAGGACCACCTGAGTGTCGCACTTATAGACGAGTCGTCTAACTTCGGCTTACCAGTCCTCGAAAAATGGACAGAGATCGAGGTCCGGCTTTCGGGTTTGGCACTGGAAGTACCCTAGCCAGCCCCGAGGGCTAGATACCGCGGTTCGATTCTGAGGAGGTCATCAGAGGTCATAGGGTGATCCGATGCGAGGACGAGTTCTCCAAGGAATTCCTGCGCAGGAGCATCACTGAGATCAGCGATGCTTGGTTAGGCTTAAAGCTCAAACTTATCCCGGCGAAGGACATTCCGACGAGACCCCGTGCCCGAATCTGGTTGCCCAACATGAGGATGGATAGGGCAAAACTTTTGCAATACATCGCCATAATGAACCCCCGCGTTCCTATGACCAACTGGAGCGTCCTGAAATTTGAGGACGTAAAAGCAGTTAGCCAACCCGTGATGTTCCTCATCACTGAGGAATCAGCAAAGGTCCTGGAGGAGCTAGGCTGCAGAATCCACTTCGGCGTGAGACACGTCAAAGTGAAAATCTTCCGGGGCAGAGAACCCGACGACGACAACGAAGGCGAAGAACAGCCCCCGGAGCCAATAAAGGACAGGGAACCGTCACCTGACCCTATTTGCAGCGAGGTTACGGTGCAGATGGAGGTGGCCGAGGAAGCCAGTAATCTGGTCGGCCCGAACACTACCAGCATTTAATAAAAATGAGCAAGGTCGTACAGATTAACCTGAAGCATTCTAGGTGCGATTCAGATAACCTGAGGCTCTTCCTAGGGGAGAACGACTACGGCCTTGCTATCATCCAAGAGCCCTGAATTCGAGACTCGACCGTCATGGGCCTAAACATCCCCGGGTACGAAGTTTTTTATGCCCGCACTAATGGTAAGCCCAGAGCCTGCGTCCTGGCAAAAAAAGAATATAAAGCGTTTCTTTGTCCCTCTTACAGCACCGATGACTTGGCAGTTGTAAGACTGTCGCAGCACGGAAGGCCTACGTATGTTGCGTCCGCCTACTTCGCACACGGCAGAGAGACCCCTCCAGCGGAGGTAGAGGAACTGGTAGCAGCAGCGACACAGCAACAAGCTTCGCTTGTGATTGGATGCGACGCCAACGCAAGACATTGCCTATTGGGAAGCGGTGAAACGAACGAAAGGGGTGAGTCACTCTTTAATTTTATCATTAGGCCTAAGCTATCTATATGCAATAGGGAGACGACTCCCACTTTCACCTTTCCGAGTACGGAAAACTACGAAGGGAGGGAGGAAGTCCTCGATATAACATTGTTACTAGAAAACAATAATTTTTGTGTTGACAACTGGGAAGTGTCTGATGAGAGCTCTTTTTCTGACCATAAGTATATCACTTTCAGTGTCAATATTATTAAAAAAATCTGGTCGGCCCGAACACTACCAGCATTTAATAAAAATGAGCAAGGTCGTACAGATTAACCTGAAGCATTCTAGGTGCGCTTCAGATAACCTGAGAGTCTTCCTAGGGGAGAACGACTACGGCCTTGCTATCATCCAAGAGCCCTGGATTCGAGACTCGACCGTCATGGGCCTAATCATCCCCGGGTACGAAGTTTTTTATGCCCGCACTAATGGTAAGCCCAGAGCCTGCGTCCTGGCAAAAAAAGAATATAAAGCGTTTCTTAGTTCCTCTTACAGCACCGATGACTTGGCAGTTGTAAGACTGTCGCAGCACGGAAGGCCTACGTATGTTGCGTCCGCCTACAAAGCAGAGAGACCCCTCCAGCGGAGGTAGAGGAACTGGTAGCAGCAGCGACACAGCAACAAGCTTCGCTTGTGATTGGATGCGACGCCAACGCAAGACATTGCCTATGGGGAAGCGGTGAAACGAACGAAAGGGGTGAGTTACTCTTTGATTTTATCATTAGCACTAAGCTATCTATATGCAATAGGGAGACGACTCCCACTTTCACCTTTCCGAGTACGGAAAACTACGAAGGGTGGGAGGAAGTCCTCGATATAACATTGTTACTAGAAAACAATAATTTTTGTGTTGACAACTGGGAAGTGTCTGATGAGAGCTCTTTTTCTGACCATAAGTATATCACTTTCAGTGACAATATTATTAAAAAAGTAATCAAATCATATCGCAACCCTAGGAAAACTAACTGGATTGAATTCGATCGTCTGGCTCGGGAGAAGCTTAGTTTGGCTCCTAGCCCACTGGTGAGCTCCATCAGCAAGATTGAGGCCAATCTGAGAGTCGTCGAGACCACACTTCGGAATTCAATGAACAGGGCTTGCCCGCTACGATATTCAAGGAAGCCATATCCACCTTGGTGAAATAGTCACTTATCTAGACTAAGGAAAGAAACTAGGAAAATGTTCAACTCCTGTTACAAATCTAAATCTTGGAAGCCATACCAAGACATTATGAAAAAGTATAAAAGTGAGATTCGGCGCTCAAAAAAGCAGCATGGGAGAGCCACTGCGAGACATTGGAGAGTATAAAGGACACCGCCAGACTGAGCAGGCTATTGACGAAGGACTACTCCTGTCCGTCACTCCTTCGCAGTGCGCATGATGTACCCACAGAGTCTGTGGAAGACTCACTCAGGTTGCTTGTCAACACTCATTTTCCGGGTAATTCTGACGAAGTGTTCAATCCCATTCCAAGAAGGTATGCCGGAGCTCAGCACATAGCAGACTCAATTTTCACAAATCCCAAAATATCATGGGCGTTGAAGTCCTTCTCGCCTTACAAAAGCCCGGAGCCAGATGGCATCATACCTATCATGTTGCAAACTGTGGAGGATGCTATTATGCCATGGCTTTTGTCCATTTTCAAAGGATGCATAACCCTTAACTACGTCCCTCTGTCGTGGAGGTGAGTAAAAGTGGTTTTTATCCCAAAACCTGGAAGGCGAGGGCACGTCTACGCCAAAGATTTTCGACCTATTAGCTTAACTTCCTTTGTTCTCCCAACGTTCGAGAGGGTTCTGGACGCGCACGTCCGGGAGTTTTTCCACGGCAACGGCATGTCTGAAGCGCAGCATGCATATTTGCGGGGACGATCCACGGAGACGGCGCTCCATGAGGTCGTTAGAACCGTCGAGAGCTCACTCGAATTTAAGCAATTCACTCTGGCAGCCTTCCTCGACATAGAAAGAGCCTTTAACAATGTTAGGGTAGAAGCTATCCAAAAATCCCTTGACGAGCTAGGCGTCGAGGAGTCTATTAGCGCGTGGCTAATGGCGATACTTCGCAGCAGAACGATTTCAGCTGAACTTGGTAGCTATACATTAACAAGAAACGTTAGTAGGGACACTGCTCAAGGGGGAGTGATCTCTCCTATTTTATGGCTCAGCACTAACAACTCAGTACTACTCAAGCTCAACCAGGGAGGAGTAAAGGTAGTGGCCTACGCTGACGATGTAGTGATTTTAATAACCGGGTTATTTCCATCTGTGGTGAGTAACATCATGGAGGGTACTCTAGCAAAGCTTAGCCGGTGGGCCGAGCAATGTGGCCTTAGAGTGAACCTAGAGAAAACAGAATTAATGCTCTTTACGACAAAAAATAAGGTCCCAAGTTTTGAATTGCCAAAGCTAAATGGACAAATGCTGCGTTTATCTAAACAAGCGAAGTATCTGGGAGTCATATTGGATCCTAAGCTAAGTTGGAAAATAAATATTGAAGAGAGAGTAAAGAAAGCGGGCATTGCCTACTACTCCTGTAAGCGGCTTTTTGGGAAGGGGGGTCTCAATCCAAAATTTGTACTCTGGATGTACACAGCGGTTGTACGTCCGATCTTATGCTACGGTTCTTTGGTATGGTGGCATAGCAGTATAATTTCCTGTTTGCCACCTAAGTTGAGGCTGGCAATCGATTAAATTCGACCTGGGAGTTTCACAGGCCTTTCGGGGCCATTCTTCCGTCGAGAGCCGACTGGGATGGGGAACTTGATATCTCTACCTGGACACATCATATGTACAACGATGGCTCCAAAATGGAACGCGGAGTTGGAGCAGGTATTTACTCTGAGTCACTGGGAGTAAAAAGATCAATTCATCTGCCCGATTTCGTGAGTGTCTTCCAGGCAGAAGTATTCGCTATAGCCGAAGCATGCCGTCTCTTAGAACGTTGTGGATTGCGTCACGGCGAGCGAGTTGCCATTTTCTCAGATAGCCAGGCGGCCATTAAGGCCTTAGCTTCTTTTACAACAAGGTCGAAACTAATCAAGGAGTGTAGGACGCTGTTAAATACAGTAAGTCGTCAACTCGATCTAGTTTTAGTTTGGGTCCCTGGTCATAGCAACATTCCCGGACACGAGGCTGCAGAAGAGTTACCCAGAGAGGGTTCCACATTGGTGTCGATCGAGGACCGGATCTCACCCCCAATTGGAACCTTATATAAAGACACATTTCTCCACAATCTCCGGAAATCGGATCAAAGATGGCGCACCGTGGCAGGCCAAACTATTGTGGCCTGCGTACAGCCCTGAAAGAACACACAACCTACTAAGGAAACCCAGATCTGACGTTGCTAGGCTTGTTGCGACTCTTACTGGGCATTGGCCGATTGGTACCCACTCGAGAAGGCTGGGTATCGCCTACAACGACTTCTGTAGAAGCTGCAGAGATGAGAACGAGCAGGAAACAGTAGAACACCTGCTTTGCAAATGTCCAGCTCTAATGAGGAGCAGAAATACCATGCTAGGAGCATATGAGTTCACATACTCAACTTCATCAAACACGCCGGCTGGTTCTAACATACTCATTCGAGGTATATGGTATCAAAATGGCACTCAGCTGCTACTTGGGCGTAATAGTTTTCCGCCACCATTCTAACCTAACCTAGACCCCACATATCCCCACCAGCACAAACATTGAAAAAATAGCTAGATTCGTTAAAGCTATTGATTTAGCAAATTAACCACTGCAAATTTTTTCTCCACCGTTGAAATGCACAATAAACAGCACATTAAACATTAAGCAAAAGCAAAGAACAAGAAGCAGAGAGATGCGAAGTGAATCACGAATGTGGCGTGTAAACAGGTTGATTCGCCAATCATAATTGAGAGAGCGAACCACGTGATTCGGTTCAGTTTACATAGGGCCGGTTACTCAATGCCTGGTTAACACTAATCTGCGGTTAAACATCGTTACCGACGTCGTCGACTCCATGCATATAACAGGGAGTCGGTAACGTCGATAACGATGTTTAACCGCAGATTAGTGTTAACCAGACATTGAGTAACCGGCCCTTAATCTAAGTTTATACCACGTTTCCACGTTTCGTAATTCGCTCTCCTATTCGTCATTCGCCATCCAATTACCCTTCGAATTACGTAATTCGCCATACAAAATTTTGAGAGCGAATCACCTCATTTCTTGGTAATTCAGATCGAATTATCATGCGAATGACCGGAAATATATCGAAATTTTCACTGGCCTGGTCCCATTTGCACTTTTTCTAGTTGCTGGAATATTAATTAATAAATATTCTCTATATAAATTAAAATCTTTGATGATTACCTAAATTTTTGCTCCATCATCGATATTCGCAGTACACAAAAATAATAATAAATAGCGAAGAACAAGAACAAGAAGTAGAGCTGTCAAACGAATTACTTACTGCCATACCTAAACAAAAGCGTTGGGCGGATCGGTTTCTGACGCCTAGCGTTAGCGCCGAAGTGCCATACCTAAACAATAGCGTCAACGCTACGTCAAATGCAGAAATAACACCAACAATAAGCATAGGTTTGTTTGTGTGTAACACGAAAATGCAAGTTTCGCCGTTTTCTGCAGCCAACTTCCATGCCTAACGCCCTGTCAAAATCGAATTTTCCAACCGCTCAGACAACGCTGACGATTTTGTTTAGCTATGGCAATAATGTGTGTGGCGTGGAAACAGGGTAATTCACGAATTACTTAGCGAATTACTTACGAGAGCGAATTACGAAGCGTGGAAACATCTAGGGTGTTAACCGTTCGTTCCAAATAGTGTCTTAAAATGTAGACATCTACATTTTAAGACGTTTTCTAACCGTAAAATCTGTGGTGTTGTTGTTTCACATACAAAATTGGAAAACGACGCCGTCTACATTTTGTCACACTCAAAGGTATGTTTTTTACGTGTCTACATTTTGCAACCTCGCAGCAGGGTTGCATTATGGCAATACCAATCAAATTTTTTTTTGTTTATTGGGGACGGTTTACCTATTTGCATTTGATTTGAGCGCAATGGCTGATGAAAACAAACAAATCAAGGAAAATAGAGAACAAATATTAGCAATTGCTAATTAAGTTAAACAATTAAAAATTTCAGAACCAAAATCGAAAGGCGACATTTAAAAAATGGACGCAAAGAAGAAATTTTCCAGATCAGTAAAGTTTTGCGACGATTTTGAAACGACTGCTAGAAAGGAGTGCTCACAGCTTGATGCTAAACATATCTCATAATGTAGACGTCTACATTTTGAGATACAATTTGGAACGAACTGTGAACACCCCAATCGTATTAAACAGGCACTGAAAAACTGGCCCTAACTCTGTTTGAGGGGACAAATAATCGATTATTGCAATGCTATGTTCATCACTAACATACTTTTGGCATAGTAGGGATTTCAGTGGCAAAAATACATTGGCGCGTATTCATAGTCCAGTAACTAAGTCGAAACTAACAAAGTTGCAACTTAAATTTAAAAACCAACTTAAAATTTACCTCTATACATAGTCGCATTTCAGACTTCTACTAAGTAGTTTCGACTTAGTTTACGATATAGCAAAACGAGTGTGATATCGATTTTTCGATATTTTGGAAAAATTTCATTTTTATTAAATAATGTCAAGTTTGATCACCCGTCTATGTAATTTTTATTTTCATTGCATGATTATGCAAAAGAATAAGGTATCATTTTCTTGTTAATTGTGTGAAATAGCCAGAACAACCGCAGTGATGTGAAGTCGATGTTTATCGAAAGCATGCTGTGAAACATACAAATAGTAGATATCTAAATTTTATGCACAAATTTACTTTAAAAGAACTAGCGTGAAACTGACTGATTATTTGAGAATATATCTAAATTATTCCAATTATAAAATTGTGATGTAGCTTTATTCGAATTGTAATACGCATTTAATTTTATCTTCCGATTAAAATGGATCGATCTTTGTAAATTTTAATGGGAGATTATTCAATATTAACAAAATCACCCTCTACCAACCTAATTTTTACGTATTTCGTTCCCTTAATTTGATAAAATACTTCTTTCTAGTTACGACTTAGTTGCAGCTGCAGCCGAAACTAAATTTTAAAATGGTACTTAGCCAGAAAAGTCGAAACTAAGGCGACTATGAACAGCTTTAGTTGTGACTTAGGGCCCGTTACTCAATGTCTGGTTATCACTAATCGGCGGTTAAACATTGTTATCGACGTTATCGAAACCGTGCTATATGCATGGAGTCGTAGACGTCGATAACGATGTTTAAACGCAGATTAGTGTTAACCAGACATTGAGTAACCGGCCCTTAGAATAGTTTCGACTTAGTTGAGTACTAAATATGACTATGAATATGCGCCATTGATGTTTTTCTTTGATTCGATGCATCGAAATGTACATCGAAATGTGCTTCGAAGGGCATACATCGATGCATCGGTTTGCATAGGATTTCTCAGATAATGTTTCACAACAAAATATGTTATTAGCACAACTGAATAAAATTTGAAATAAATTACTGCAACTGAGCTAATTATTTTTCTAACGGAACTTTTTGGAGCCATTTGCTAAAAGTAAAACTGCAATGACGATTCAATGTACTAGAGATGACAGTTTTCAAAATACATCGATGCACCGATATATCGACCACTTATACATAAAGTGGAAAATTTAGGCCTTGTCTCCACAGGAAAGCACTGATGTCGTGAAAACTATGTCACAAAATATAATTCCAATGGAGACCGCCTATTTCTCATGTGGTGCAATATATGTCAGCGCTTATTGCTTGACATCTATTGCAGGCAATTCGATAGTTTGACAGCCATATTTTCATTTGAAAGAAAGCGTGCTGGTGGTAACATCGATGAGATTTTTATATTAAATCAAAATAAAAGTCTGTTCCTTATTGGATTATTTATGATTACGTTTTAGGAAATTATTCAGCAAGTTTTTTAAAGATTTCAATGTTTTTAAACACCGAAATTGAGAGAATGTTGTCTGGTGGCGTCATGCGGCAAATGCTTATTTCAAGACATCAAAGTGCCCACACACAAAAACTTGCAATCACATTGCTCGTCAGAATGACAGTTGGTAGGCCATCGGTGTTTGCCTGTGGAGTTCTGCGGTTACGATGCATCGAACCAAAACATCGATATTTTCGATGCAGCGATATTTTGCCTACATCCCTATGGCACAGTTTTCTGTCGGCGGCGGGGTTGATTATTTGCATAACCAGCGTTGCCATTTTAGCCGTTTTCCGGCTAGATTTAGCCGGTTTTGATAGCAACTAGCCGGAGAAAATTCGATCTAGCCGGCAGCCGATTTGTTAGCCGGTTTGTAAAAAAAAGTTAGCCGTTTTTAGCCGATTTTACTATTTGCCTAATTTTCAGGTGCAAAAAGTAAACAAGTTGTTCGAAAAAAATAATGCAGACCCAATGAAGATTTTTAATGAACTCAATGTTTTACTTTCGCATCTATGCTCCCTAGTGGTTATTAGCGCGGACACATTTGATCCTATATGCTCCCCGTTGGAACCATACCTTGCTCCATTTCATCAGTTTTATCACAGTTTTGAAGAGTATTTAAAAACAAAAGTAAGCACAAACGCTTTTGACCACGAAGCTGAGAAAATAATTCGAGAAAATGGTCGCTTTTTTATTATCACTTTAATAAAGGAATTACGTCAACGCCTCCCTACAAATATTGGCACACTAAAAAAAATTGACTTTTTTCGGTTGGAAATGCATTAAGAGTAATTAAACCAAAAGTATTTGTTCAACTACAGCAACAAAAATACAAATATAATGCCGACGAAATAACATCCATAGAGATGCAATGGCAACGGTTAACCTTACATACCTGGAATAATTTAGACTCAACTGTAAAATTTTGGGCCGAAGTTTATCAATTTCGAAATGCCCTAGGAGAAAACCCTTTTGCTGACCTTTCCAACCTAGTTTTTAGTTTTCTTGTTTTGCCTATAAGTAATGCAGAAGTAGAGCGAATATTTAGTTCAATGAATATAATAAAAACTAAGCAAAGAAATCCAATGTGCGTTAAAACGTTAAACGCTATTTTATATATAAGATACGGTTTAAAACGTGAAGAAAAATGCTGCCATAATTTTACTGTAGATGACGATCTCTTAAAATTAATGAATTCAGGTGATATATACAATAGTGATTCATTTGATGATGAGGAATATACACTCGATATAAATTAATGGTGTTAACTAGTCTTTCGTTTCTTGCGATTTAT
>NW_023458556.1:77438984-77442254 GCF_013731165.1 Rhagoletis pomonella
GAGCGTTCATGCTATCATGCTGGAGTGCAATGGGGTATAGTCGTTGTAGTATGTAGTTACTGTCGCACGGCTATACTCAATCCCGCCTCTTGCGTCCTCGATCGCGCACTCTGGGCAACGTGAGCAACCCATGTGCGAGATGCGGTAACCAATCCGAGTGGAGCCTTGGGTCACGGCAGAAAGAGAGGGAGCTTTGGTGGAGCCACTCCGACTTATTCGGTTTAAGGGTCACTGAAGTCTGCAGCGTCTGTTCACCAGTAGGTGCGGCTGCAAGCGGGTGTCTATCTTGGAGCAAGTGGCCCACCTTATAAATGTGTATTCGGTTACGAAACCACCCCCATCCCAACAATGGATTGCGCGCTGGGTTTGGACCCACCACGTCAAAACAGGCTCCAATGAAAAAGAGATACAAAGCCTCGGATGAGAACCCCCCTTTTAATGACGACCACGGCAATCGATAAAGGACAACGATTTGAGGGCATGCACCTGGAATGTCCGGACCCTTAATGGGGAAATCCAAGAAATGCGTTGGAAGGGGCAAGGCAAGCAATGTCTGGGGCCTTGCGACGTATACTACAGCTGCCATGTAAAGGAGCGCAAATTCGGTGTTGGATTTGTAGTGGAAGACAGACTCCATCGCCGAGTACTGTCGTTCACCCCGGTGGACGAGCGTCTAGCCATAATCTGCATCAAAGCGAAATTCTTCAACATCTCGCTGATCTGCGCCCATGCTCCGACGGGGCCCGAAACATGGTAGTATGCAGTACTAGGTTCAAGCATAAAAAGATCCATCAAGCTACGTGGCTGTCTCCAGATCGAAAAACGAGAAATCAAATCGATCATGTTGTGATAGACGGAAGGCATGCTTTCAGCGTTATAGGCGTACGTACACTCCGAGGGCCAAACATCGGCTCGGACCACTATCTTGACGCAGCCAAGATACGCACCCGCCTCTGTACAGCAAAAAATTTGCCCCCAAATATGCAAGGAAAGCTTAACGTCGCCACTCGACTCTCACACCTGCTCTCAGAGAGCACTCTTCAACAAACCGACATATGCGAGCAGTGGAACCACATCTCTCGCTCATTAAGTACCGCCGCCGAAGAAGTAGTCCGATTTCAGCGAGCCCGAAAGAACAACTGGTACGATGAGGAGTGTCAGGAAGCTGCAGAGAAAAAAGATGCCGCCTACAGGGCCACGCTGCGATCGGGCGCAACGCGCGCTATGTGGGGCGGCTATAGGTATCTGAAGAGGGAAGCGAGACGTATTTGCCGCAATAAGAAGAGAGAGGCCGAATTACGTGAGTGGGGAGAGCTTGAAACGCTGGCCGACATGAAGAATTCCCGAAAATTTTACCAGAGAGTTAGGCGACTTAAGGAAGGTTTCAAGACCAGGGCGGACTCCTGTAAGAACAACAATGGTGACCTAGTTACCGATGTTCAGAACGTACCTTAATTATAGAGGGTACACTTTTCCACGCTACTGAATGGTAGCAGCACGGACAGTTGTGGAGAAGAAGAACCCGATCCCCCAGTCCATGATGACGGAGTCGATGCTCCTCCGCCTGACTATGACGAGGTACGAATAGCAATAACGCGGCTGAAAAACAACAAAGCTCTGGAGCTGACAGCCTGCCAGCTGAGCTATTCAAGTACGGTGGCGAGGAGTTTATAAGGTGTATGCATCAACTCTTATGCAGAATATGGTCAGATGAACGCATGCCCGACGACTGGAATTTAAGTATGCTCTGCCCAATCCACAAGAAAGGCGACCCCGCCATCAGCGCCAACTAAGCGGGATCAGCCTTTAAAGCATAGGTTTTAAGGTCTTATCGAGTATATTGTACGAAAGACTGAAGCCCCCCGTCAACGAACTGATAGGACCTTATCAGCGTGGCTTCAGACCTGGCAAATCCACCATAGACCAGGTATTCACAATACGTCAAATCTTGGAAAAGACCCGCGAGAAAAGGATCAACACTCATCACCTATTTGTCGACTTTAAAGCCGCTTTCGGCAGCACTAAAAGGAGTTGCCTATACGCTGCTATGTCTGAATTTGGCATCCCCGCCAAACTGATACGGCTGTGTAAAATGACGTTGTGCAATACCTCCAGCTCCGTAAGAATTGGGAAAGATGTATTGTGGAACGATTTTCCGTCATCCCTTGTCAAATTTGGTTTGGAGACAAACCGGTTTCGGCGTTGTGCCATCTTCAGTGTCATTTTTCGTTCTGAATAGTTCGTGTTTCCTTCCGCTTTTTTACAACGCTTTTATCAACTTGCAATGTTGTGTTCCAGAAACTTTCAATGTTGTGTTCCAGAAACTTTCAATGTTGTGTGTCCGACACCATAAAGCAAAGCTTTGAAAAGCTCCTATAAAAAAGCATAGTGAATAGGGCGAGGTAGATGACATCTAGATGTCGCCCTATGTACTACGTTTGCTACACCGGAAATAGACGACAGGCCATTTCTTTAAATAAAATTAGTTTGACTATTGTCAACTAAATCGAATGCTTTGTAAGTGATTTGTGGACCACTTGAGGTATAGGTGGACCAGTTGGTAACCACTTTGGGACCAGTTGGTAACTAGATCGTGGGTTCAGTTGGTAACCAGTCGGGGACCAGTCCGGGAACCAGTTGGGAACCAGTTTGGGACTAGTCCGAAACTACTTACCTTCGGACCAGTTGGTGACCAGTTGGTCTTTTTAAGATCCTGTGGCCGTTTTAAGGGTAATTCTTGGGCTCCTGCACTGCCGCTCGGGGTTTCTGCCTTCTACGGTGGTAATTTTGGGCCGGGTTGCCTGTTTTGGCGGATTGTTGTGCTGTGTGCCGCGTATTACGTGTACCGGGTACCACTTTCTCGAGCGAATTGCTCTGGGGAACCTGTTGTGTGAGTTGCTGGCTTTTTGGCTAGACTTTGAGGAGGGTTTATACACGCATATCGGCGGAAATAGACGACACGCCATTTCTTTAAATAAAATTAATTGGTGCTCGTTTGTATGTACATACATATGTAAATGCATGTGTGTGCACCTTTCTATTAATATCGTTGAATTATTTTAATATCTATTGCAAAATTTTATTCAGACAGGACTAAAAAGTAGAAAATAAATAATATAAAAAAAACTTTTTAATATACAACGCTTTTATAAATGGACTAAAAAGTAGAAAATAATACTTCTCAGTCCCATAGAATTTGTTTTGATAACTTTTGATTTTGAAATTTTAGCAAAAGTCATTATAAACAATCTATGAAATTGAAAATGAAAA
>NW_023458556.1:77442354-77443222 GCF_013731165.1 Rhagoletis pomonella
CCTAAGATATGTCACTTGTATTCTTACACAATGGTACAAAGCTCAATAAAAATGTATTATGGAACGAATTTCCGTCATCCCTTGTCAAATTTGGTTTGGAGACAAACCGGTTTCGGCGTTGTGCCATCTTCAGTGTCATTTTTCGTTCTGCATAATTTTTGTTGGTTGCTCGTATTTATACTCCTTGTTAACTACCTCTTTCTTTTGTTAGGTACGTCTTTTTAGTTTTGCAGTGTTTGCGGTACTCAATAGGTAGATGAATTGTTTTGGCTCGTTTTTGACGGCAGGTAGAAGTCCGTGATTTTTACCCCCTTTGTTTTTGCAGTCGGTGTATTCCCTTCCATATCTGTCCTTAATATTTTCTTGTTGTCATTCTTCTTCTTGTACAGTAGTTTTAGAGGTTCAAACAGTACGTCTGATGCAGTATTTATTTGCTCATTTATTATTTGTCCTTTGAAGGTCTTCTGTTTATATATTTCCATATTTTCTAATATATTCAATCTTTGTCCTTTATGTTGTACACGGAGAAGTTCCGTTGTTTGTCCAATCTTCATTGGTGTGCATTTATTTTTGATCATGTGATTCGCGAAGTTCGATTCTATTGCAGCCTCTGGTTTTCGTTTTTTCTTATTATAATCCCTTATGTGTTCTCGATACCTTGTTCTTATATTTCGCCCTGTTTGTCCTATGTAACTGTGTCGGCACTCACAGGTTAACTTGTAAACACCCTGTTTATCTAGCGGGTCTTCCTCGCTTATTTTCTCTTTCAATATATTTCCCACTGTGTTCCTTGTTTTAAATGATGTCTGAATGTCGTACTTATGAAAGAATTTGGCAAGTTTGTAAGATGTCTTTCCTGTGTAAGTTA
>NW_023458556.1:77478222-77478690 GCF_013731165.1 Rhagoletis pomonella
TTATAAAAGCGTTGTATATTAAAAAGTTTTTTTTATATTATTTATTTCAATTTAGCACGTTTTTTTTTAATTCTAAATTTTTTCCCTCAGTGCTGGAATGTGAGTTTATTAGCGTTTCCTTTTCTCGAAAAAAGGATGCACTTATTCTGCCTTGAGTTAGCGTTGTCAAATTTTCATGTTCTTTTCTCAGTCCTTTCACAAGGCGTCGTGTTCTTTTCTCAGCAGGTTGCGCTCTGATCCGGCAAAAGTGCTGCCTTTTCAGCCCTCAAATAAACGTGAGTGTGAGAGTTGCTCGGTTGATTTTTAATTTACGCTTGTAAAATTACAATTATTTTCCGTATCAGAAATAAGTATTTGCTTTAAAATTACTAAAGACTTACAGGCCATGTGAATAATTCAGCTTTATTAAGTTCTATAAATAAATTGTGATGGAGTAGTATAATTTCTGTTTCATTCTCATATAAAAAA
>NW_023458556.1:77478700-77624229 GCF_013731165.1 Rhagoletis pomonella
CGCACAAATTAGCTCAACTCTCAATTTTGCTTATGCGATTGCGTCAAATGACAACTATTCAGTGTTTTGTTTACATGTTTGAACGTAAATTTTTTCAGTTTGTGAAAATTTTTAGATTTATAGAAAAACGAAATTTAAAAAAATTATGGAGCGAAACCTAATAGAAGAAGTGCAAAAGTAAAACGCAAATTTTGCTTAGATTAGCAGGGATCTTATGATTTTTCGGACGCTACGTCAAACGGATAGTGTGTAACTTGACGCATAAGCATCGTTGGAGGTGACGGTGACGGTGACGTTGTCGCAATGGATGGTAGGTGCTTTCACTTTAAGCCCAACTAGTTGAGTTCAGGTAGCGTAAAAATTTTCCGCTGGAAAAAATGGCGGAAAGTTGGCAACTGTTGAGCTGAGCGGAACTACTCAACTGTGTGTTTCTAAGACAAATAGCCAACGGTTAGGCAATAGCTACGTCTTATGAACGTGCCCATTGAGACAATTGGAAAAGTATGCACGTATTAGTGAAAAAGTGTGCATGCATTGCTAGAATGATAGAATACACCCTGCCAGCCAAAAGTAGTGAAAAATCTGGTGAAACCGCGGGTTTCATTCACTTCAAAACTGGTGAACAATGTGGTGAATTTTGTATGGGCGGTGTGCAGAATCTCACCAGTTTCCCCCTGTACGTGTGAGCCTTGCATCACTGTCGCACTCATTCAGATACTTCGTAAACTTATAGCTGCACTCGTCTAGCATTACCCACTTCAGCCGGCGCAGGGTTGGATTCTCTTCACAGCGAATTCAAAATAACCTTAAAAACTTTAAATAAAAAATCTTGAATTTTTTTTTTATTTTTATTTTACAAAATGCATTGTCAACCTAATATACATAGTTAGTAATCAATATTATGAATAAAAATTATAATTAACATTAATAATAAAGTTATTTTTACATACATATATGGTTGCTTAATTGCTTATTATTACTACTACTCCTTTGCATATAGCTGTTTTCAAAAGTTGCAAAATTTCTATAAAAAAGTTAAGCGATTTTAACAGTATTATAATCAAAAAAAGGCAATCGATTTACCTTTATTTTAATATATATTAACAGTTGCAAATCATTTGTGCTGGTTTACAAAAATTCAGTTTTGTTACAACTTTGACGACATTTTCGCTTCTTACATATAGATGTTTTCAAAAGTTGCAAAATTTCTATAAAATAGTTGATCGATTTTAACAATATTACAATCAAAAGAAAGGTAATCGATTTACCTTTCGTTTAATATATATTAACAGTTGCAAATCATTTGTACTGGTTCACAAAAATTCAGATTTGTTACAACTTTGCAAAATTTGACGACTTTTTCATTTCTTGAATATAGATGTTTTCAAAAGTTGCAAAATTTCTATAAAATAGTTGATCGATTTTAACAATATTACAATCAAAAGAAAGGTAATCGATTTACCTTTCTTTTAATATATATTAACAGTTGCCAATCATTTGTACTGGTTCACAAAAACTCAATTTTTTTTACAACTTTGCAAAATTTTACCACTTTTTCATTTCTTACATATAGGTGTTTTCAAAAGTTGCAAAATTTCTATAAAAACGTTAAGCGATTTAAAAAAAATTATAATCAAAAGAAAGGTAATCGATTTACCTTGCTTTTGATATATATTAAAAGTTGCAAATCATTTACACCGGTTCACAACAATTAGTTTTGTTACAACTTTGCAAAATTTCACTTTTCCACTGCTTACTTATAGATGTTTGCCAAAGGTGCAAAATCTTTATAAAAACGTAAAGCGATTTCAGTGATTTTATAATCAAACAAAAGGTAATCGATTTACCTTTCTTTTTATATATATTAACAATTGCAAATCATTTACACCGCTTCACAACAATTAGTTTTGTTACTACTTTGCAAAATTTCACTTTTTCACTGCTTACTTATAGATGTTTGCGAAAGGTGCAAAATTTTTATAAAAGTGTAAAGCGATTTCAGCGATATTATAATCAAAAGAAAGGTAATCGATTTACCCTTCGTTTGATGTATAGTAACAGTTTTAAATCATTTACAAACTCAGTTTTCTGATGGTGCTCCTGGCGATGAAGCTGCTGGCGTTGAAGGTGCTGATGGTGAATGCCAAATCTGTAAACAAAAAAATATCAATTAAACTTTATAAACATATATAAAATCTCAATATATACGTTTAGATTGTAGCGAAGTCGCTGCTCAAGTAGCACAAAAGTCAAAAACACACAAAAATATTTTGTGTATTTTTTGCATCGGCGTGATATACATTTTCAATATAAACAAGTAAGAAAGTCTAAGTTCGGGCGGAGCCGAACATTAAATACCCGGCGCAAGTATTAAATATATGTTTTCCACCTTTCCGAAAGCTACCGCTACATGATAAGCCGGGGTGTATACATTTTAAGTAAATTAGCGTCCTTAAATTTCGAAATATTGAAATTTCAAGCATATCTGAAATTTACCGTTATATGAAAAGCGGCCTCAATTTTAGTCCGATTTCAACAATTTGCAAAGGTTTGCTTTTATGTGGCAAGCACAATAACCATACTGAGCTTGGTACAAATTGCTAGAACGGTTAGCGAGATACATATATGTGATCACAAGTGGGCGGTGCTACGCCCACTTTCCAAAATTTTGTCATAAACGTATTTCTTGGTAAAGAATTGTTGCAATCATCAATTTTGAATAAATTAGCTTCAATATTTACTGATTTATCGAAGATTTTGTATTTCTCGAAATTACCGTTATATGGGATGTGGGCGTGGTTATTGTCCGATTTTAGAAATTTTCGGCCAGTTGGTATGCTGTACCAGGACCAACAACTGTGCCAAGTTTGGAAGAAATTGGTGTAGCGGTTACCAAGATATACACATGTAACCATAAGTGGGCGTGGCTACGCCCATTTGCCAAAATTTTGTAATATTCTTATTTTTCGTCTAAAACTCATTGCAAATATCAATTTTGAGTGAATTATCTTCAGTAGTTACTAAAATATCGCAGTTTTCGTTTTTCTGAAAATTACCGTTATATGGGAGGTAGGCGTGGTTATTGTCCGATTTTTAAAATTTTCGGCCATTTGGTATGCTGTGCAAAGGCCAACAACTGTGCCAAGTTTAGAAGAAATTGGTGCAGCGGTTACCAAGATATACACATGTAACCATAAGTGGGCGTGGCTACGCCCATTTTCCAAAAATTTATAATATTCATGTTTTCCGTCTGAAACTCATTGTAAGTATCAATTTTGAGTGAATTATCTTCAGTAGCTACTAAAATATCGCAGTTTTCGTATTTCTTAAAATTACCGTTATATGGGAGGTAGGCGTGGTTATTATCCGATTTCGCCCATTTTCAATACCATCCGTCCCACGCCCAAAAGAAGTTCACGTACCAAGTTTCGTTAAGATATCTCAATTTTTACTCGAGTTATCGTGTGCACAGACGGACGGACGGACGGACGGACGGACAGACAGTCACCGCTTAATCGATTTCTCTTTTCATTCTGATCATTTATGTATACATTTGTCTATATCTATCTCGATTCGTTTTGCCTGTTACAAACAACCGTTATGTGAACAAAGTTATAATACCCTTGTGCACAAGTGCGCTCGGGTATAAAAATATGCCATTTCTAAGCGCAGGTTTTGAACAGTTTATTTCGATTCTGTGTAAAGGTTATACCGCTTTTTCGTGCATTATTTACACCTACCGTAATTTTTTTTTACTGATTTTCGGCATATATATTATGCCAGTGGTATACAAGTTTTCTTGTTCCTAGAACATAATTGGCTCAAATCATACACCATAATGGTAAAGAATTTACATCATATTCTAGCATAAATATATTTTCATGAGTGGGAAGAGTACAAAAGGATTCGAGGAATAAAATTTACTACTAATCAAATTTAAAATTAACTCAGTCATAAAATTTACACCGAAGCTCTTTTTTAATCTGCACGACTTGGAATTGGAATTGGCAAGAAAATCGCGAATGTATATGAATGTGAGTTCCTAATATAAAAACGAGGTACATTCTGTCGAATGAATTTCGGTACTACCCCTCTAAAACTCGAGCGCCTCAAAATTTATAAGGATTTAAAGATTTTTAAATAAATCTGGAAAAACTTATATTTTGAAAGCAATGATTTTTTCGCCATTATTAAATTTTTAAGAGATGCGCTGTTTAAAAAAGGGTCGAAAATATAAATAAAGTGGCATATTTGAGCCAATGTACATAATGAAATTGTTAAATTAGTTAAATAATAGTCATACAGCTTTAATATGGCGTCCAGCTCAGTTTCAGTATTAGGCTAAGTTTACAACCTAACGTATTAGCGTAGCGAGAATAAATAAAAATCGCTTCTAACCAACATTTACACAGTCTATCGTGTTTCTCGCTGTGCAAGCAAATAAAAGTTATGCGGTTTGTTAAAAAAAAGAAGATTTTTCTCATACTTAAAGCCCAAATAAATAAAAAATATGCATATGTACATATTTATATAATAAACTAAACATCTCTTCTACAGCTATTATATACAATACAATATGCTTAAAAATATATTACGGGAAATCCCTACATAGCAATGTATCACACGTTTTGTTGCTTTCCCAACAACAAAATATGTGCTAGATTGCTACGTAGCAACTTCAACTCTAAAATGCTACTCATCGTAAACTCCCCTATTATAAAAAATTAGTCGTGTATAATTTTGCTACAATTTAAACACTAGCTAATATTGTTGAACAGTCGAAGAGTGCGGACGTGTTTTTAAGTTCGCTCCGTAGTCATTAAATATTGTGCTAATTTAATAAAACAAAAAAAAACAAAAAATAATAATAATAATAAATAAATAAAATAAACAAACAAACCAAATGAAAACAGAAAGCGATGAGTCAAGCTGAAATCCGAGCTCAGAAGCAACGCGAGCAAAATGAGCGCCGGCTTTCAGTTCAACGCAAGAACGCATATTTCTCTATTCGGTCCCAGAGTGACAGCGAAAGCGCAAAGCCCAATCCATCGACCACCCTCAAACCCCCTCAAGATTCAGGTCAGCGGACTTGTCCTCCAAACTTACCATTGACGACTCCGATGCCTTGGAGTGAAGAGTGCGCTTCACCTGTGCCGTATCACATTTCACGCCCAACGCTTACATCAAATTCGGTAAGCGATCACATATCCCCAAATATAGCGGCAACAACAACTAGTACAGTGACATGTTTTACTACCTCTATCGCGCCAACAACAACAACAACAACAACAAACACACCGGTACCTGCCGACTGCACAGCGGTGTCAACAGCCCGGCCTATTCTTGCTGCACAAGCACAAATTAACTTGAGTGCAAGCACTGGCAACAAAGGTAAAGTGCAAGAAAGGTTGAAAAACGAAACAACTAAAAATGCGGCCATACAGACTGGAATGGACCGCTATGTTACAATAAAAAGAAAACTTAGTCCGCAAAATTCAACGGGCAGTAAGACAAAAATAAACCGCCTTACCTCAACTCAGCAAGTCAGTACGAATAGATTTGCACTGCTAAGTGACAATGCCGATGATGTGAATAGCCAAATTTCTGAAGGTGCTGCAAAAGCTACTAATGCCAAACCTCCGCCCATTTTTATAAGAGAAGAGAATCCAAGCGCTCTTGTAAAAAAATTCACACAGCTAATCGGTAGTAATAAGTTTCATATTATCCCACTATCTAAGGGAAATATTCGCGAAACTAAAGTACAAATTTATTCCGAACAGGATTTTCGAACAGTGTCCAAATACCTGAATGGCACAAACACAAAATTTTATACATACCAACTTAAAAGTGCAAAAGGTCTACAAATTGTAATTAAAGGTATCGAACCAAGCGTTGAAGCTGTGGAAGTTTTGGAAGCACTTAAAGAACAAGGTTTCAATCCAAAAGCTGCTGTGAATATTTTTAATAGGAACAAAATCCCTACCTATGTTTAAAGTTGAGCTCGAGCCTGAAAACAAACCTCTGGGCAAAAACGATGTGCATCCAATTTATAAATTACAATATCTGCTGCATCGTAGGATAACTGTGGAAGAACCGCATAAGAGAAATGGCCCTGTACAATGCACCAACTGCCAGGAGTATGGTCATACTAGGTCTTACTGCACGCTTCGCTCAGTGTGCGTAGCTTGTGGAGAGCTACATGTCTCTGCCACTTGCACATCAAACAAAGAAGACCCGCGTGCAAAAAAATGTGGTAACTGCGGTGGAAATCACACAGCAAACTACAGAGGCTGTCCAGTCTATAAGGAGTTAAAAAACCGGATCAACCAACGCGTGGCTTCCATACGTACTCATAATGTACCGAATGCCTTTGTACCCTCCCAAACGAATCCTGACGTCTTCTTCGCCAAAAGAGCAACGTCGCCAACAGTTCTATCAAACACCGTCAATGGCGTCTCGTTTGCAAGTGCCTTAAAATCAGGCTTAGAAAACCGTGCCCCTACAAAAACTGCACCTCAAGTTGCGCCGCAAGAACAGCATCCCCATGCACAATATGGTAAACAATCCAATATCGAAGCTATGATAGCGTCGATGCAACAAAGCATGATGAATTTCATGACTTTCATGCAAAACATAATGCAAGAACTCATGCGAAATCAAAATACGCTGCTCAACCTGCTTGCTACTCAGCAAACAAGATAATGACCTTACTTAAAATAGCCCTCTGGAATGCAAATGGCATTCCTCGCCACAAACTAGAGCTGTCAAAATTTCTTAAGGACAAGGAAATTGACATAATGCTCCTTGCTGAAACACACCTAACTAATAGATATAATTTTGACATTTCGGGATATACCTTTTATTGCACGAATCATCCAGATGGAAAGGCGCATGGCGGAACTCGTATTTTAGTCAGAAACCGGATTAAACACCATCATTTGACTGGAATTGCCGAGAATTATCTGCAAGCAACATCAATATGCGTACAAACAAAGCAAGGTGATATTACGCTGTCCGCGGTTTATTGTCCCCCACGTTTCACGATAACAGAAAAACAGTTTATGGATTTCTTCAGTTCGCTGGGAGATCGCTTCCTTGCTGCAGGTGATTATAATGCGAAGCACCCTCACTGGGGCTCACGCTTGTCCAACCCTAAAGGCAAGCAATTATATAACGCGCTTATATGTAGAAGAAACAAACTCGATTACGGTTCTCCTGGGAAGCCTACATATTGGCCGGCAGACCCGCAAAAGTTGCCAGATTTGATTGACTTTGCGGTGACAAGGAAAATTCCTCGCGGCCTTATTAGTACAGAATCAGTTGCAGATCTCTCATCAGACCACTCACCTGTACTTTTCACCTTGTGGCATCAGCCGCAAGAAAAGGAGTCACCCTATATGCTCTCGACAAGGGCTACAAATTGGTTAAAGTATAAAAAATATATCAGTGCGCATATAGACCTCGATCCAAATTTAGATACGCCGACCGATATTGAAAACTCCATATCCGCTCTTGAATCTACACTTAGAGCAGCCGCTAGCATTTCCACACCCCAGAAAGGTTATGTGCAAAATAAAAAATATAATTTAACCAATAGGAAAATTGAAATGCTTGTCTTGGAAAAACGACGCCTACGACGGATATGGCAGACTCATAGATCACCAGCATCAAAACAACTGCTCAAGGCGGCCACACATGCACTGACGAGAGCCCTCAATAACGAGGAACAGTACGCACAGTACCGGTACATCCAAAAGCTCTCACCGACTAGCACAAAGCACTCGTTATGGAAAGCACACCACAAGCTAAATGCGCCAATAGAGACTGAAACGCCAGTACGGGACCACAATGGCAAATGGGCTCGGAGTGACGCAGAAAAAAGCAAACACCTTTGCTTCTCATCTAAAAAATGTTTTTAGGCCAAACCCCGTAACTAATAATTTTCAACTTCCACCCGTACCCAATGTGTCAAAATTGGAGCCGCTGAAATTTGTACCTGAAGAAATTTCAAAAGTAATTAAGGATCAACTGCAACCAAATAAGGCCCCAGGGCACGACTTAATAACCCCAAAAATGATTATTGAGCTACCAAATTGTGCTGTACTTTGCATCTGTATGCTATTTAACGCAATCACTAAACATTGTCATTTCCCTCACCAATGGAAAAAGTCGACTATTGTGATGATACCAAAGCCCGGAAAGGACAAAACGCAGCCATCTTCATATAGGCCCATCAGCCTGCTACCGTGTATGTCGAAATTATTCGAAAAACTTCTTATGCTGCGCATCTCCCCACATCTGCAAGCCCGCAATATAATACCACTTCACCAATTTGGCTTCAGGGAAAAACATGGAACAATCGAGCAGGTAAATCGCATAACAACCGAAATCCGAACAGCGTTTGAAAAGAGGGAATATTGCGCTGCAATATTTCTTGACGTCGCCCAGGCATTTGACCGCGTCTGGCTAGATGGTCTTATGTATAAAATACAAATGCTACTCTCACAAAGCACACACAAACTGCTTAAGTCATACCTTTATAATCGAAAGTTTGCAGTTCGATGTAACACCACCATTTCTGAAGCCCATGCAATCGAAGCTGGAGTGCCACAAGGCAGTGTCCTTGGCCCGATGTTGTATGTCTTATACACCGCGGATATTCCTACAAACGACCGCCTGATAATGTCCACTTTTGCCGATGACACTGCCATAATCAGTCGCTCCAAGTGTCCTCTACAAGCAACTGTGCTCCTAGGCAATCATATGGAAGCTGTTGCCAATTGGCTCGCAAACTGGCGAATAAAGGTTAACGAGCAAAAATGTAAGCAAGTTACATTTAGACTGAATAAGAGTAACTGTCCGCCCTTGACTTTAAACAACGTACAAATACCACAAAGCAATCATGTCACTTACCTAGGGGTCCACCTGGACAGGCGACTTACTTGGCGAAACCACATAGTGGCTAAAAGGACTCACCTCAAGCTGAAGGCTAATTCTCTCCACTGGCTTATTAACTCTCGCTCACCCCTGAGTCTGGAGTATAAAGTGCTTATTTATAATACAGTTTTAAAACCGATATGGACCTATGGATGTGAGTTATGGGGAACCGCGAGCAGCAGCAACATCGAAATCCTTCGTCGTGCGCAATCTAAAATCCTTCGAACAATCACCGGAGCACCTTGGTATATGCGAAATGAGAACATTCACCGCGACTTGAGAATACCAGAAGTATGAACCGAAATAGAACAACGGAAGACGAAATATGTATCGAAGCTTTTAGCGCACCCAAATCATTTATCAAGATCTTTATTGCGTGTCAACAGGACCTCAAGACTGCGTAGGAATGACTTAACAGCCCAGTCGTAATCTTTTCTTAGGGCCAGTTAAGAAAATACTCATCCCAACTAGGGGATGTAAATTAAGTGAATAGATTAAGATTCGAAAACTTTTTGTTAGGCTCTTAGGCAGGGCAGATTCAATAAATAAAAAAATTAAAAAAAAAAAAAAAAAAACTTTTTAATCGCCAGTGATTATGCTGGCGAAGAAGTTTCTTTGGATTGAGCGATTTCCATTGCATTGCGTAACGCTATTACTCTAGGTTGTGAACTTAGCCTTACTTTTATAATAATTTGAAAATATGGTCGTCGTGGAAAACTTAAACTGATTCTTGAGTTTGGTACAAAAATATTTACCAAGCCAAGAACGGTGTATTTATTTTGCTAGACACAATTCAATTTGAGAATTTGGTATAAAAAATGTTTCTTGTCAAATGAACACAGTTGACAGAAGTCTAAAGGGCCATTTACATAAGACTTTCCTCGCTTTGCTTGACAGTTCAAACATTGATAACAAAGCGTGAAACGCAGAAGGTATGCTACAATAAACGCTTTGACAGCTTTTGCGTTCTCCTTGGCCTTCATATTTTTTATCTGTAAAATAGATAACAATATAATAATATGCATTAATAATAGCAATAAAAATTCCTATTTACGCTATTTTTGTCATTAAATGCAAATGCAAGCGCACGAGAAAAGATACATGTAGACAACTGATTGCCAAAGCGGGCAAAAGTTGAGAGTTGCCCAAGATTTTGTTTCGTTTTGCTTTGCCTTGCTTCAAACGTGTTTTATGTGAGCATACTCATACATATGCCTACATCGATCTTATATGTCAAAGCAAAGAATTATCAAGCAAAGCGAAGAAAGTTGTATGTGAATCAGCCTTAAGCGCCTACCACACGTCCAAACGCGAACGTATACATTTCCACATGTTTTGTTAACGTTCGCGTACGAAAAGAAGAAACAAATCAGCGTTCGCCTATGTCATGTAGAAAAAATTCTCGCTGTTGTTCGTGCTCGTATGTACTATGCAACTTATAGCTGCATTTGTGAAGGCACGATGTTGAATCATTAGTACCCAAATAAACTTTAAGCGTGTAGGGGTGCCTTATTGATGCATATTTCCAGTGTCGCCAACTTTTGATTTTCAGAAACACCAAAAACTTTGAAAAAAGCGTTTTTTTTAATCAAAAGACGATTTTTTCGTACAGTTTGTATTTAACAAAAGCAAAAAATTAACAATATTTACAAGAATACATACATAAATCAATACACAAAACGTTTTCGCTCATAACGATTGAATAAGTTATACACATGTTATGATGACTCGTGCTTACGACGTAATACCGAAGTACTATTAAAACCAGTATATCTCGAGAAAGAAAAATCGAATCGCAACAAACGAAAATAATGCCCTAAGTAGAAATGAGCAAAAAATTTGATCTTTTCATTATATAACCTGAAATATCGCAAAAAACCGTGTTTTTGGCAATCTGGGGGTAGGGTATCTAAAAATTCTAGTACTAGAGCAATTGTACTTCCAGATTTGGATTCAGCACCAAGAAATGATGTGTTTTACTCAGGTGGTAAAAAAATCAAAATTTGTATGAACAATTAGAAAAGACAAAAATAAATACCTAACTTACCTGCGTACTAGCATATTCAACGCGAATAGAATTCAACAAGGTGGGTTTGCAACTTCAGCTTTTTATCAATCATGGTTGTATTTTAGTGCATTTAAATTTGTATATTCTTGTAAATTCCGCATCTTCAGCTTATAATATTTCAAATTATTTCAAGCTGTAACTATCTCGGAGTAATATTAGTTCAAAAAAAGCACTAAAAAAGGCACTAGGCACTAAGAAATTTTTTTTTGCGTTTTAATTTTCAAAAAGCACTAAATCTAGTGCTTAAAGCACCAAGTTGGCAACTATGCATATTTCACCACTGGTGTATTAAACATACCAACCAGTGTTGGCACTGAACAATATTTTTAGGATAAAAAAATCCTACCAAATCATTTTCCAAACTACCAATTTTTTTTAATCGTCTGATATTGATATTGACTTTATGTAAAAGTATGAATCTTTGAGATTAATTCAATTTATATCAATTATTTTATGTCTAAAATGTAAAAAAATACAATCGATATAAACATTTTATATTTGGTAACAAAAAAAATGTATTACTGTGCTCGCGTAATTTTATATATATTTATTTGTTTTCATTTAACCATGATGCAATAAAATTACGAAATGTCAGCAACATAATCTTAATATTTCGGTACGAGTTTTAGGCCATTTTAGCACGCTTTCAGTACGCTTTTCTACTTTCACATCACCGCCATTCGACAAAATTTATTTAAAATTTTTACAAATGTTCTAATAAACGAATACTTGCAAAACATCTTTAAAATTTGGAATCGGGAATCCAAATCGATGAGAAATCAATTTCGAACGAAACCAGAACAGCCCTGAATTTTTTTGCCGAAGCAAAATGAAACCACCAATTTTTCAAAACGGCAACACTGATAGCAGCTCTACTTGTGGTATGTATAATCATGAACCAAAAATACAAGATCACGTAAGAACGCGACGTTGTATTTGTAACTGGTTTTCAGAAAAAAGTTTGCGAAAGCGGGTTCGTCAGCTGAGCGTTTGTTTACATCACAAGCACCACTATTTTACACTTTTATTTAAGTAAAGAAGAGTTAATTCAACATGACAACACATTTTCAAGCATTTTATTGCATCATTTTACCTAAATTGTGCGCTTAAAGTGGCTGACAATAATTTTGGCTAATTTTGGTATTCGTTGTTTTCTTTGCTTTGTTTACTTTTCGCTCGTTTTCCAGTGAAACAAGATGGCGTAGAACCCGCTAACAAAAATTGTCTTTTTTCACTCTCTTGTTCTTACGTGATCTTGTGTCTTTCGTTCATGTATGTATAATAAGCTCACAGGCAGTGTATTAGACCCATGAACCAAAGAGACAAGATCACGACAGCAGAAGAGTGGCCCGTTATAATCGCACTTATAAAAAAAGTAGGGCGATTTTGACATAAGCCGTTTGTTTACATTTGTTCGTTGTTTACAATTTGATGGTGGCTTTTTACTGCAATTTTCTTAATTTTCGCTTGTGACAACGTGTGCACACATAAGGTAAATAATAATTTAACACAACGACATGATTTATATAAGAATTTGCATAATAAAAATGATTATTCATGGGTTCAACAATTACGCGGTTTTTTTTTGTTCTCTTCGTTGTTTACTTCTTCCAACAAAGATGGCGTCGAGATTTCAACAGCTAGAAAATAACTTTTTTCTTTCTTTCGGGAAGGCGTGATCTTGTGTCTTTCGTTCATGTATTAGACCCCTTTTAGACACGTCAAGTCTTGCTTTCAAATCTGCTCGGTTCGTTTGCGAAAGAGGTGAGAAGAGAGAGGAAAAGTACATTCGTCTCACCTCCTTCGCCTACGACCGAGCAGACTCGAAATTAAGACTTGACGTGTCTGAAAGGGGTCTTATGTACACACACACCAGCTTTGTTTCTTTACTTTTCTAGATCATTATCAGGGAGAAGAATGGGAAGAATTACAGAATTACGCTCACAGCGAGTGAAATATAGAAAAAGTTAAGAAACGAAAACTAGCAAGTAAACACCTGACCGATGCTTTTGACAACTGAACATATGTATTTGCTGCGAATTTTTAATCACATTTTATGTTTAAAAATTGTTCACAAATACTCACGTTTTGCCACACTTTATCAAATTTAATAAATCGCTCATTTTTATTAAAAAATACCAAAATATGTAAAAGAAGCTAATCAAAGTAGCTGTACCTAACCTCTCTTATGTTGGGGCAACAGCTGAATTTTTCACCGCATAACGTGAAAATTATTTGTTTCTTGTAACTTGTTTTTTGTAATTTTTTACTTATATACGGCTAACACTACCTTGTGTAAATGCGCCTATCTGTAAAGAAACAAAGCTACTGCGTGGTGTATTCAATATTCATTTTTTGGTGAATTCTTTGGACCACTGTCAATTGCTCTCAGAATTTGTGATGTGCTGAGTCGCTACTTTTAAGTATTGATCGATACTCGGTACCGATTTAAAAAGTATCAAATACTTTCGATACTCGGTACCGAAATGTTGGAATTTCTAATAAAAGCGCACAACGGCCAAAAATATGAGTTATATGTACACATACATATAGTGTCAGCTATTAAAAATAAATAATATTGCCACCAGAACTATTGCAGTTGCGAAGACGATAAGTAAAAGAAGGCGAGAGTGTGTTTTGCGACATCAGTATCAGAATCTGAATTTTTCGCCGTGGAGGACATTACATCGAAATTACGTGTTTGTTGTAATTCATACTAATGACAGTATCAAGGCGAATTTATACAAGGTGGTGTTACTGGTGAATTTAGATTACAACAACGACAACCACATGTATTTTGTATTGAGGGTGTTACGTCAAATCTCAATTCGCTCCAAAGTTTACATGTATTTTGTTTTTGCTTTTGATGGGTGTGCTGTCAAATCAGTAAAAGCAAAAACAAAATATTTCATCTCTTGGGAAAGCACCGTCTTATTTGTACATTTTGGGTTTTTAGGCGATGTCTTATAAAATATCAATAATTTTTTTCCCTTAAAAGTAGCCTATGTCGAGATAGGTCCTTTTTCCTTTAAAGCAACATTTCATTGGATTCCCAAACAATATTTTAACGTTTAACTAGCCAAAGATGTAGTTCAAGATGACCCTATAATAGAATCTTATACTACGTTTATGCGTAGGCTAATTCACCAATTCATTTCATGAATTTGGGTTAAAATTGACTGCATAAATACCATTTCATGAATTCAATTATACACGAAAGTTAACCATGAATTCGGCATCATTTCATGAAATAGTGAAGTGCAAGTCCCGCAACGCCAGGTTCCACAAACAGCTGTTTACTAGGGTTATGATGTCTTAGGATTAAATAGCATGAGTGGCATAAACAAGATTTACAACACTGGAAAAGTTACGTGGAATTGTTCAAATATATAATAAATTCAAATAGATTACAATTAAAATATATTAAAACCAATTTAAATATAATATGATTAATTTTCTGGTACCAACAGGTTTTTCAAATTCAAAATGAGGCCAAAAAAGCCACAACCCTACTGTGCAGTTTCTCGCTGGTGCGTTGCCACTTTTTCGAAGATCTTTATTTCATGAATTCGTGAACTATGCATAAACGGGACCACTTTTGAAATCCTGAAATGAAGAATTCATGAATTCTGTCGAATAAACGTAGTATTAATAAAAATATAAAACAATTTCAAAGGAAACTGATTATTTTTTAATTCAAAGTCAAACCATCTCTAAATGTACATTTATCCATACAAAATTCGTCACCTAAATGCAACTCCATTTTGCATTAAGAATCTAAATGCTAAAAGCAACCCTGTGATATTTCAAAATTTCCACGATTCGAACATGGTTTAATGAGAAAAAGTGGCAACATTGCTTTTTCGCGTATACAGTGGCTAGCTGCGTTTCAGTGAGCGTCGATCGAGATTTCATTTATTATTTTACATTATTTGGAAAAGTTACGCAAATTCAACAACGATGTGATGCTGACAGAAATCTGGATCAATTTGTGATCAACTCTGTTTGTTTTGTTTCCTAATTAAGTGAGGAAACTTGAATTGAGAGCACCGACAAAAGAATATATGCATAAACAAATGTTCGGTTATGGTTAAAACAATTCAAGTTTTTGTATTGAATTTTTGGTTTGAAATTTATTTTTTCCTTCTCAGTAGGGTTTTTTGCACATTATCCTCTGCGTGAGAATTGATCGTAATAGATATGGATCTTAATAAGCGACTGGAACACGGCTGTTTGTCAAAAGCATACAATTTCGAACTCGCGTAAATGTACATTTGCTAAATGCGATAGCATGAACGCTCTTCGAAAACATATGTTCGAAAGTGCTAAATGTTGCATTTTAAATGCAGCAAAAACGCATTATTCGCTTATTCAGATCCGTATCTATTACGATCAATTCTCACGCAGAAGATAATGTGCAAAAACCCTACTGAAAAGGAAAAAAAAAATTTTAAGCCAAAACTTCAATACAAAAATTTGAATTGTTTTAACCATGACCGACCATTTGTTTATGCATATATTCATTTGTCGGTGCTGTCAATTAAAATTTCCTCACTTAATTGGGAAGCAAAACAAACAGAATTGATCACAAATTGATCCAGATTTCTATCAGCATCACATTGATATTGAATTTTCTTAACTTTATCCAAATAATGTAAAATAATAAATGAAATCTCGATCGGGATCACTGAAACGCAGCTAGCCACTGTATACTCGAAAATGCAATGTTGCCACTTTTTCCCATTAAACCATGTTCGAATCGTGGAAATTTTGGAAGATCACAGGGTTGCTTTTAGCATTTAGATTCTTAATGCAAAAATGGAGTTGCATTTAGTTGCATTTAGGTGACGAATTTTGTATGGATAAATGTACATTTAGAGTAGCATTTAGAGCTAAATGCGCTAAATGTGCTTTTACGCGTAAACAAAAACAGCCCATTAAGCTACTTTAATTGAACGGCACAGATATAATGACGAAAGTTTAGTGTGTCGAATCGGTATCGGTACCGAAAAGGAAGTATTGGCTACCGAAATTTTTGTTCAAGTATTGCGTACCGACAATTCAGCACATCACTACTCAGAATGTCGCCTGAATAATTTTAATGACATTTGTTAACGTGGAGCTATTTGTGAACCAAATGAAAAAAGTGGTGCATTTTAGGTGCTGGTGTAGTTTTCGTACTAATCTCAATGAATAAATAGTACCAAAACGTTAAAGGTAGAATTTTGATTTGAAAGAAATACTGGTGGAATAACAAATACACCAAAATTTTCTTATTTTATTCAATCGAATCAGATTTGTACCAAAATCCATAAATTTACACCAATTTATACACCAGTGTGCTACTTGAGTGGTGTTTTGCAATCTAAAAGAAAAATTACATAATAATCAAATAAAACTGTTAAATATGTAATCTTACCTTCAAAATTTTCGCAATGTGACATTTCTTCACAGTATGTATACTGCCATCAAAACTTCGATGTTTCTAACTAGCTCGCTCTAACGCATAGAATTCTTATTAGAGTACGAATTCTTATCGGGTACGCAGTTCTAACAAAGGGAAATTTTATTGACAGTTGAAACAAAAAATTTGTAACTGTGTAGGTGAGATGACTAAAAAGTTGTGAATGTGTTTGTAAATCGTTTGATTTTCAGGGGATAGTGGTGAGCCGTGGCTGGCAGGGCAAGATTGCGCCGTCTTGGCCGTTGACATTTGTGTACCACAAGTAAACAAAGAAAAGAGCGAAGAGAAGAACGAGTTGAAACTGCCAAAACAGTTCACTTTACAGCGAAAAACGTGTTTTAATTTAGCTAAATGCGAAAATATTGCTTTTTCACCTAATCTATTAGCGAATAGTGAACGTTCTAGTGCACTCCATTGCTTTGCAATCACAGTATAAACAGTAGCCAACCTTTTTGGGGTTGTTGTTGTAGTAATCGTTGTTGTTGTAGCTATATACACCCTTGAGGAAGGCACAGGGTTGTGTACTGCTATTTAATGGCCTTCCTCAGAATTTTTCTTAGATTTCAGGGTTGTGTGCTGTATTATTATTAGATAAATAAATCTAAGCATTTGAAAAATATTGATCTTGTTAAAAGAAAATTATAAATGGTGCAGTAATTAAACAAATTAATAAGATGAATCCAAAATGTGAATGCTAAAATTATGTACAGCAATATAAAATAAACATAATAAACTGCTTTACTGCGCCCTATATATACACACAAAATGGAGCGATTCGTCGCAGCGCTACACTTGCATCTACGCATCTTGCATCTTGACGGCTTTCGCATTTAACACACGGCACTTCATTTTATTAGTTTTTGCACAGTCTTCAACTCAAAAACCACACACAAATTGCAAATTAACACAATTTAAACTGATTTTTCACTTATAATTCAAATTTCTCTTTGCCGCTGATTTGTAAAAAAAGGTTTATTTACTAGTTACCACAACTGTCAAAATCGGCAAAATCAAAGTAGCGGTACCACTGACGGCGCCATGATTCAATAATTAAAGGTTTGCTCACTAGTGACAATTAGAGGTGGCGGATATTTGCGTACCTGCGACTTTGTCACGGTTTTTCAAAAGTCACGGGTAGCTGCTGTGACAACTTCCAAAAAGTCACCGTGACAGACTGTGACAAAGGAACAGTCGCAATGATGTTTTTATATAGGATTGCGCCTTCTACAGTAACAGTAAAAAGGCGTTCGCGCGAGGCGATTTTGCGTTCAACTTTTGCTTTCAACTCACGAACTTGCACGAAAAAAAAGTTGAATGGCTAAATGTTGGTTGGCGACCAACTTTGTTGAAAGGCCGTTCAACCAAAAGTAGAATGCAAAGATGAACAATGCAAACGCCTTTTTATGGCGAATATTTTGATATTTTTTTATATTTTGATATTATTGCAACCCTGCATGAGTTGAACGCAAAAGTTGCCTGAAAAATCGCCCCGTGCGAAAGCCCTATAACAGTCACAGTCGCTGCTAGGAACTGTGACTGTTACTATGTTTATACTCACGTATTATTTGCAAATAACAATTTGCAAAATGGTAAACTTTGCCGTATAAACGCTGAGTTAGTTTTTTATCACGCTAACAAGTATTGATTAATGGTACTATTTGCAAATAAGCGCAAGACGCCGCCATTTTTAGGTTTATTTTCTTTTTCAATGGTCATCTTCTTGCCTTTTTATAATCAAGACGTTGCCATTTTTAACTTTATTTTCTTTTTCGATGGTCATATTATTGCCTTTTTATAATCAGGCAATATTAAATAAGAATTTTTCACAGTGAGCCAGGTATTTGCAAATTATTTTTATTTGCAAATAGCTTACGTATAAACGTGGTATGTGATAAAGTAGAAGTCGCAATTACATATCGAGGAACTGCGACTAATGATATTAACCTTAAAGAAATTTCCTTATAATGGCAGGTTATCTCAGACTAAAATCTTTTGTTTGATATTAGAACTACACACCATTAAAAATAAAAAAATTATAGTTTAAAAAACTAAAACCTCCCTATTATAATTGCCATTCGTACTATCATCAGGTATGTAACTTGAGAATAGAAAACGCTGCATCTTTTAGGAGCATCAATATTACATAGTTACATCCCGAGCTATTAAAGGAAGTTAAAAACGAGTGTGAATGATCAAAACAAATGACAAAAATAGTCAGTGATGCCAAATAAATGAATCATGCCCTTAGTTCTTAGGTTTATTTTCTTTTTCGATGGTCATCTTATTGCCTTTTTATAATCAAGACGTTGCCATTTTTAACTTTATTTTCCTTTTCGATGGTCATATTATTGCCTTTTTATAATCAGGCAATATTAAAAAAGAATTTTTCACCATCGAATAAACAGGGAGTTAGGTATTTGCAAATTATTTTTATTTGCAAATAGCTTACGTATAAACATAGTATGTGACTGCAAAGTCACGGTCACAAATAACGTTGTTCCTCAAAAGTCACAAGATCGCCCATCTCAACTGACAATAGAGTTTGACACTCCCTTAACTCCCTTAAGCCTGATATACAGTTCAATGCGAGCGTGAGCGTGAGCTTTTTATTTTGACCAATATCTTAGTTATTACTCAACTTTTTGCTATAGTTGAGACATGAAAAGATAGAGAATTAAAATATATTTCAGATTTATAGATTAAAAACTAATTTAAAATGCATAATATGCCTTTTTTTTTAGCTCACACTCAGCTGTGTGCATACGCAAAGCATTCGCATGTGAACGGCAAGTTTTGACAGATGTGTGTGAGCGTCCTTAAGAATACAAATGGAATTCTTTGCCTTTGCGAACGTTCACGCTCACGCTCGCATTGAACTGTATATCAAGCATTACAAAAGCTTTGCACACACACACGAACCCACATACAGTGCCTTGCTAAGGGAGCCGATTTAGTCAAGAGGGAGCGAGAAAACTGTCCCACGCCACCTTTGTTCGCTACACCGTGTAATGTAATGTATTGCTATTGTCATGACAGTATTGTCCGGTGTAAACCCTAAGTAATACGATGGATTGGCGGCGAAAACGAAACGAGAAAAGAGAGTGTCAAACGAAAACGTGAAAAAAAGTGAAATATGTGGCTATACACAGTTGCAATTTCTTTAATATCCACACGGTTGCACGAGGCAATTACGCAATGTTTCAAACCCCTGATACAAAATGAGAGATTGTTATCACAATTTGTAATTTATAAATACAATTTTATCCACAATAGGAATGTTCTAATCAAAATGGTTTGCATATTGAATTCCGAGAGAAAATTCCCCCGAGAAATTAAAATTCCACCAAAATCGGGGCATTCTCTCCGGTTGGCATCACTGACAATAACCCAAAATAGGCATGTAAATTACGGTGAAACATCGATGTTTCGAAAAATTACATCGATGGCAGTTCCATGTATCGAATGAAAACATCGATGTTTTTACAGATTTTTCTAATTTTTATTCAACCTGTGTGCTGATTCAAAAAGTTGAACTAACGGTAAAGATTACTGTTACTTATTGTTAACATATTGATATAGGTGGTTTACAAAACAAATATAAAGTAAAAATTCAATCACATATCACCTGAAATGCAAAAAGGCGTAACAAACCTCGTCGCTGAAATTCAAAAAGTAATAACTAATACAAAATTCAAAATTCAGTTTTTGATTGATGGATTTCATCGAATTACAACTCCCACATCTTTTAATGAAAAAAATAAAGAAATTTAGTCACGACTTTTTCCATTTCAGTTACGATATTGTTACGTCTTTTCGCATTTCAGGTGACGATATACTTACATTTTTCTTTTCACAAATATTAAAAGAAAAGTTAAATAAAATTTCACTGAGCCCGCTACCAGTTTATCAAAAATCCTCCAGCACAAGCTTCGTTCGTTTATTACTCTAAAATATTAACATGAATTAGAATCACAGGCGTAATACATGTAACTTAACACATATATACACTACATACTGTGGCAAATCAAGCGGCAACGCGAAGCGAACGACGATAAATAGGCAGAATGTTCGAGGAATGACGTAGAATGTTCCACAAAGAGAAACGTCAAGTTGGATGAATACTGCGAACAGCGAGAGAAAGAGAATGAGCGATGAACTTCAGAACATCCTAGAGTTGCCATGAGCGCGAGCGCAGGTATATAAGAGCCACGACACAGCGGAGTTGGAGAGTTACAAGTCAGCAATCTACAAGTAAAGTGAGTTGCAAATAAGGAAGCTATAAGTTTAATTGTGGTAACAAGTTTTGTAAAGCGTTGTAATTGCTTTAACGAGTATTGTAAAGTGATTTTACTGTATTAGCGAGTATTGTAAAGTGTTTGTTGTACAATAAAGTTAATTGTACTACAATTTGGTCATCGTGAGCATTTATTTAACAATCCAACGATACGAGCCGGATGATATTTGGGAAATCCCAAAAGGTTTCAAGGATAATCGTAACAATTGGTGTTAGAAGTGGGATTGTTAAACAAATCCCGAAGGATAAACTACTGAAAATGGCGAAAATTCAAGACTTAGGGCCGGTTACTCAATGTCTGGTTAACACTAATCTCCGGTTAAACATAGTTATCATCGTTACCGACTCCCTGTTGTATGCATGGAGTCAAAGACGTCGATAACGATGTTTAACCGTAGATTAGTGTTAACCAGACATTGAGTAACCGGTCCTTAAAGATTGAGGAGCTGAAACAGGAGTTAAACAAGCGTGATTTGGCCACCTCCGGAAGAAAAGTGGAATTGTTATCCCGGTTGCGAGAGGCTATGGAAGCTGAAGGCATCGACGTGGACAAATACGACTTCCAGGATAAACCCGACGATGCATCCGCAAAGGACGAACAGAAGGATGAGGCTGCTTGTTCGTCGAAGGATGTGCAGCAGATATCCGGGAAGGTTGAAGAACAGCAAAAGGCTCTTAGTTCATCAACAGCTATGGATATGAACAGGTTATTGGCTGCCACGTCACAGATTTCATCACAGCTGTCATCTCAGATGCAAACGCAGTTGTCAGATATTTCGTCGCAGCTACAGGCACAGAAGACACACGTATCACAGTTGCTGGAAGTGCAGGATGCAAAGATTACACAACTGCAGGAGAATTTGGCTAGAGATAACGAACAAATCAAGGATAGACAGGATAAAGTCGAGGCTAAGGTAGAAGAGTTGGAAGGTCGTCTCCGAGATTTGCAGATGAATCGTCCAGCTACTTCGACAAGTGCTCCCAAGGTAAAGACTCCATCCTTTTACGGCACGATTCCTTTCCAAGTATTTAAGCTCCAGTTCGAGAAGACAGCTACAGCAAATCGTTGGAGCATGGAGGATAAATCCGCTGCTCTGTTCGTGGCATTAAAAGGACCTGCAGCGGAAATCTTGCAGACTATTCCTGACTGTGAAAGGAACAATTACGATGCATTGATGGGGGGGCCGTGGAAAGACGCTATGGTAGCGAGCACAGGCGACAGATCTACCAGATGGAGCTGGAGAATCGCTGCCAAAATCCCAATGAGACTCTACAGGAATTCGCTTCAGAGATCGAGAGGTTGGCTCACTTAGCTATTGGAGACGCATCTGGTGAACACCTTGAAAGGGTAAAGATCTACAGGTTCATCAACGGAATGCGGGGCGTGAATACCAAGCGAGAGACGTACGCGAATCCAAACCCAACATTTGCTGAAACCGTCTCGTATGCTCAGTCACGTGAAACGGCGGCGCTCCTAAGTAGACCAGCCTACAAAGCCCATCGAGTAGAAGTGGAGACACCTGACGTGATGAACGAAATCTTGAAGACACTCAAGTCGATGGCAGGGAAAAAGGATGGTGCTGGAAAATGCTTTAGTTGCGGTAAACCAGGCCACTTCGCACGCGAATGTAAGATGGGTTCCAACAAGTCTAACAGTTCAGCAGTACGTAAACGCAGGGCTGAGGAAGATGAGCCCATCTCCGATCAATCGTTAAACTAAAACGAGCCAGCAGCAATGGGCGCGCGCTGGCTCCCACAATTGAATGCCCCATAATCTCCGTCTCGCAAATCGGCAGAAAAGCGAGCAACGTTACTGTTGGTGGATATGTGGACGGACATGAGCGAGTACTAACTGTGGATACGGGCGCATCACATTCCATCATTCGATGTGATTTGGTCACTAAAGAGGTAAGGCCAATACCTGGAGCAAGGTTGAGGACAGCAACTGGTGAGGACATTATAGTCGTCCGGCTAACGACAATAACACCAGGGGAAGAGTGGAAGGAAGAACAGTTTCGAAAGTGTCAGCAGGAAGATTCAGATCTGGAGCTTTTGATGCATGGACTGGAGGTAGACAGAAGGCCAACTAAGGAACAAATGGCGGCAGAAAGCCCCATCGCAAAGGCGTACTGGGCACAATGGAACAGCTTAAAATTAATATCTGGCTATTTGCATAGGGCCTGGGAAAGCGAAGATGGCCAGTGCTCCCGCAACCTAATAGTAGTTCCAAGGGTAAGAATTCCGGATGTACTCAAGGAATTCCACAATGGTCCTAGTGGGACCTTGGGAATCCCGAAAACCCTGGAGAAGATCAAGCAGAGGTTCTATTGGGTTGGTTGTCGGCAATCGGTCGCAGAGTGGATTGCTAACTGCGCAGAGTGTATTACAGCTAAAGGGCCGAAATCCAGAAGTCATGGCCAGTTGAAGCAGTATAACTCAGGTGCACCATTCGAGCGGATTGCCATGGATGTAGCCCGTCCATTTCCTATGAGTGCACAGGGAAACAAATACGTCCTTGTGGTTACAGACTACTTTAGCAAATGGCCGGAGGTATACCCGATTCCAAACCAGGATGCTAAAACAGTAGCGGAGGTATTCACCTACAATTGGGTTGCGAGATACGGTGTACCTATAGAGCTGCACTCTGACCAGGGAAGAAATTTTGAATATGCGGTATTCCAAGAGATGTGCCAGATACTGGGTATCTGGAAAACTCGAACAACGGCTCTTCATCCCCAATCAGATAACATGGTGGAGCGGTTCACCCGAACCCTGGAAGAGCATTTGCGGAAGGTCGTGGACAAGAATCAGAAAGATTGGGATGTCCGCATACCCTTGTTCCTGATGGGATACCGGTCAGCAGTGCATGAAACAACGGGTAAAACTCCTGAAAGGGTAATCTTCGGCAGTGAGCTCCGTTTGCCTAGTGACCTGAAGTTTGGAGTAACTGGCGATGCAAGCAGAATTGGGAAAGAGACGTCCAACATCCTGGAAGAGGAGCTGAGGGAGATGCATGCTCTTGTGAGGCAGCGAACTCAAATTATGAGTTACTACGTATATACGTAAATAAAAAGAATTTGCAAATACCTAACTCACTGTTTATTCGATAGCGAAAAATTCTTTTTTAATATTACCTGATTATAAAAAGGCAATAATATGACAATCGAAAAAAAAAAAAAAAGTTAAAAATGGCAACGTCTTGATTATAAAAAGGCAATAAGATGACCATCGAAAAAGAAAATAAATCTTAGAATGTACCACTAATCAATACCTATTTGCGTGATTTAGCTATTTGCAAATAAAAAATTAACTCAGCGTTTATACGGCAAATTTTACCATTTTGCAAATTGTTATTTGCAAATAATACGTGCGTATAAACGTAGTAAGTGACAAGATGCATGCCAGGTATGGTAAGGCAATGAACTCCGAGGGTTTCCAAGAGGGAGACTTAGTGTTGCTGTACAATCCACAAAGGAAGAAAGGTTTGTCCCCAAAACTACAATGCAACTGGGAAGGTCCGTATAAGGCCGTCAAACGGCTGAATGACGTAGTGTATCGAATCCAGACCGTTGGGAGACCAAGAAACAAGATGAAGGTGGTCCACTTGGAAAGGCTTGCGCGTTTGGAACCGCAAGTGTGTCTGATCGGGACGATCAGACTTAGGTGGAGGGCAGTGTGGCGAATACTGCGGCAACGCGAAGCGAACAACGAGAAATAGGCAGAATGTTCGAGGAATGACGTAGAATGTTCCACAAAGAGAAACGTCAAGATGGATGAACACTGCGAACAGCGAGAGAAAGAGAATGAGCGATGAACTTCAGAACGTTCTAGAGTTGCCATGAGTGCGAGCGCAGGTATATAAGAGCCACGACACAGCGGAGTTGGAGAGTTACAAGTCAGCAAGCTACAAGTAAAGTGAGTTGCAAATAAGCAAGCTATAAGTTTAATTGTGGTAACAAGTTTTGTAATTGCTTTAACGAGTATTTTAAAGTGTTTTTACTGTATTAGCGAGTATTGTAAAGTGTTTGTTTTACAATAGAGTTAATTGCACTACAATTTGGTCATCGTGAGCATTTATTTAACAATCCAGCGATACGAGCCGGAAGATATTTGGGAAATCCCTAAAACTATGTTCACATTACCAACATAAAATACTTAGTTTCGTTTAATATACCTCACTAAATTAAGTGCGTTCATACACGCGATTCTTTATTTGTCTTGACAGCTTTGTAGCAACCCTGTGTTATTTGTTTATTTAACCAAAAGAGATCGCGAATGTGAGTAATTGCGTATATTTTTATATTCTGAGTTGTTTGTGGTAATTTTTTAGATTTTAGATGAGTGATCAAAAGAGAAAGCTTCTGGAAATATTTTACAAACTACCACGCGCGATTATTAAAAACAAAAACGTCCAAACACAATGACATATCAGTTATGGGACAATACCTTTTTCGATTATTATCGATAAAATTAGACCCGACACTTATTTGTTCGTGATTTGGTTCTTGGTTTAAGATAAACTACGTACTTTCAACTTAATTTACTGAGAGACTTTACAAGGCGAAATTACTTAGTTTGTACTTAATTTATGCGTAAATTAAGATTGACCTCTAAATTACGCCAATGGGAACATAGTTTAAAGGCTGATTCACATACAAATTTCTTCGCTTTGCTTCATAGTTCTTTGCTTTGACATATAAGATCGATGTAGGCATATGCATGAGTATGCTCACATAAAAAAAACCTTTGAAGCAAAGCAAAGCAAAACGAAGCAAAATCTTGGGCAACTCTCAACTTTTGAATGCTTTTGCAATCAGCTGTCTACATCTATCTTTTCTCGTGCGCTTGCATTTGCATTTAATGACAAAAATAGGGTAAATAGGAATTTTTATTGCTATTATTAATGCATATTATTATATTGCTATCTATTTACAGATAAAAAAAAAATATGGAGAAAAAGGAGAACGCAAAAGCTGTCAAAGCGTTTATTGTAGCATACCTTCTGCGTTTCACGCTTTGTTGTCAAAGTTTGAACTGTCAAGCAAAGCGAGGAAAGTTGTATGTGAATGGGCCTTAAAGGTTCCAAGGATAATCGAAACACCCGATTTACATGATTCAAGTACTTGAAAGCAATTCTTGCTCATTCTCTTTTGTGTTTTCTATTTGCTTTTACACGTTTCAATTCTGTTGAATTAAAGTTTTTGGTTCTTTAAATGGGAAGCAAGGAAAATGCCAAAAGCAAAGCAAGAAAGTTGAAACAACTTGACGGTACAGACGCATGTGTACTCGTCCCTTTTCTTCTCACCCCCTCTCTTCCACATGCGAGCAGAATTGAATTCAATACTTGAACTGTGTAAAAGCAGTCTAATACTTATAAACCAATTAAAGTATTTCTTACTTCAATACGTATACATATATGAACATCTATTAAATGTAATATGGAAATTTATTAAACAAACATACTTGGGCATGATTCCACGAAATTACTTATTAATCGCTATTAAACGCTGGCACAAAATTTTAAAGCGCGCATAAAATGAAATGGTGAAAAATTAGTCAAGAAACATCTTCGATGTTTTTCAAAACATCGATGGTTTGATTTAATATCGGATTCGTAAAAACTCGACGAACATCGATGTTTGAAGCCACGACCATCGATGTTGCTCGATACATCGATGTTTTTTTAAATCCCCAACCCAAAATCATTTTACAAATAACTGAACCGTACCCATAATCATGATAAAAACATAGCAATTTCTCTCAATTTGTCGGCCATGATTTTTTTTTGAAGTTTGCCAACATTTTAAAATCATATAAAAGCGAAAATAAAAAATTTAAAATGGTTCGAAATTGTTGTTGCTTGAGATTGAAAATGAAAATGTGTGTGTGAGTTTGTGAGTAAATTTAAAAATTAAATTGTTTGGAAACGTCAAGAATTTTAAAAGTGACTCTCAGCGGTTCTACCTTACTATATTTTTATCATGCCCATGATAAGAAGCATACTATTTTGTGCACAATTTTTATGTTTTTTGCTTGAAATCGATTCTGTGAATGCTAAAAAATGAATTTAGGGTAATTCTCTAGTTTAGGGTAACAACTGTATTAACAATCCTGGGCGGAAGGTTAATATTATAAACAATTTAAAAGTTATTAACAAAAAACTTTTGTTAAATCTCGTTGTTTTGTATGGGCAATTACCCCGACAAAAAAATCACTAAATCACCTCTTCTGACTTTTTAAACACTATTAAAATATATAGTTTAACTTAATTATTAAACAAACACATAGGCGCATATTCATAGCCATATTTAGGGCCGGTTACTCAATGTCTGGTTAACACTGATCTGCGGTTAAACATCTTTAACGACGTCTTCGACTCCATGCATACAACAGGGCGTCGGTAACGTCGATAACTATGTTTAACCGGAGATTAGTGTTAACCAGACATTGAGTAACCGGCCCTTAGTACTCAACTAAGTCGAAACTATTCTAAGGGCCGGTTACTCAATGTCTGGTTAAAACTAATCTGCGGTTAAATATCGTTATCAACGTCTTCGGCTCCATACATATAACTTTGTGTCGGTAACGTCGATAACGATGTTTAACCTGTAGTTAGTGTCAACCAGACATTGAGTAACCGGCCCTAAGTCACAACAAAAGCTATTCATAGTCGCCTTAGTTTCGACTTTTCTGGCTAAGTACCAACTTAAAATTTAGTTTCGGCTGCAGCTGCAACTAAAGAGCGAAATACACAACACAAGCGGCTTGACAAACCAAGCGAAATATCCCTTTGTTTCAATCCATTTGTGTTGTCTATGGGGGTGTTTGAAGGTTTGACAAACCGCTTGAGGGAAATTTGAGCAAAAATCAAAATTTTTTGATTTTCAGGCCGCCATGTTGACGTTTGATCAAACCGCTTGCGATGTGGATGGTAAAATCGCCTCATTTGTTGCTGAATTTTCACCAAGTGAGGACGTAAGGGAGAAAAATGGAAGAAAACCAACATTTTTAACATTGTGAACCGGAGGAGAACTAAAATTCTGTGCTTGAATGACTCATGTTTGCATGGTGTATGGCGAAATGGGAAAAGTAGGTTTGACAAGCCGCTTATGTGGTGTATTTCGCTCTTAAGTCGCAACTAGGAAGAAGTATTTTATCAAATTAAGGGAAAACAGACGAAATATGTAAAAATTAAGTTGGTAGAGGGTGATTTTGATAATATTGAATAATCTCCAATTAAAATTTACAAAGATCGATCCATTTTATTCGGAAGAAGAAATTAAATACGTATTACAATTCGAATAAAGCTAAATCACCAATTTATAATTGGAATAATTTAGATAAATTCTCAAATAATAAGTCAGTTTCACGCTAGTTCTTTTAAAGTAAATTTGTGCATAACATTTAGATATCTACTATTTGTATGTTTCACACCATGCTTTCGATAAGCATCGACTTCACATCATTGCGGTTGTTCTGGCTATTTCACACAATTAACAAGAAAATGATACCTTATTCTTTTGCATAATCATGCAATGAAAATAAAAATTACATAAACGGATGATCAAACTTGACATTATTTAATAAAAATGTAATTTTTCCAAAATATCGTAAAGAAAAATCGATACATTTTCACACTCGTTTTTCTATATCGTAAACTAGGTCCCCTTTCAGACACGTCAAGTCTTGCTTTCAAGTCTGCTCGTTCGTAGGCGAAGGAGGTGAGAAGAGAGGGGAAGAGTACAGATACCTCCGTACCGTCAATTCGTTTCAAGTTTTCTTGTCTCTTTTGATCTTTTCGTTGCTTCCCATTTAAAGAACCAAGGACTTGAATTCAATTAAAGTTGACGCGTGTGGAAGCAAATAGAAAACACAAAAGAGAATGCGAAAAAAATTGCTTTCAAGACTTGACGTGTCTGAAAGGGGACTAAGTCGAAACTACTTAGTAGAAGTCTGAAATGCGACTAGGTTTGTTCCACACGAGCCCGCGGGTACCCACGGGTGCCCAAAGCTGCCCAGAAAGCGTTCCTCACGCTAGAAAAATGAGTAATAGAGAGCGAATACGTTCCACTTTTGGATCGTAAATATCTTCTTCTTTGTGCACGAAACAGCCCGGACTTTTTTTCCGGGCACAAATGTGCAAAAGGGCAATTTGAAATAACTGCTGTTGTTGTTTAAATCGGAAAGCAAATTTTATAAAAACAAAAGTGGAAAAAATCACAGAATTTTCAGAAAATGTAGTTATTCGGCAATTTTATTAGCCATATAAGATAAATACACGTAAAATCATTGTTTAGAGCTGATATGTTGATTCCGGGCACGAAATGTGGTTTTTTGCGTTCCTCACGCTCTGGGCACTTTTGGCACGTGTTGGCACATTTTTGACACTTGTGAGAGAGTAACTTATTTTTATTCTCTAATTACCGGAGCAGCCCGGAAAGCGTGGGGAACGAAGCTAATATGAATAGAGGTAAATTTTAAGTTGGTACTTAAATTTAAGTTGCAACTTTGTTAGTTTCGACTTAGTTGCTGGACTATGAATACGCGCCATAGTTTTATCAACCTTAGATTATTTTGTTACTAAAAAGAAGTTGACTATCTTTCTGCCATACCTAAACAAAAGCGTTGGGCGGAACGGTTTCTGACGCCTAGCGTTAGCGCCGAAGTGCCATACCTAAACAAAAGCGTCAACGCTACATCAAATGCAGAAATAACACCAACAATAAGCATAGGTTTGTTTGTGTGTAACACAAAAATGACAGTTTCGCCGTTTTCTGCAGCCAACTTTAATACCTAACGCCCTGTCAAAATCGGAATTTCCAACCGCTCAGCGTTGACGCCGCGTTGTTTCGGTATGCTTCATACAAATTGTATGGGCATGAAAATTTTTTGACAGCCAGACAACGCTGACGCTTTTGTTTAGGTATGGCAGTTTGCGAACTGAAACGCGAGATTCCAAAATAGCTATAGTGCTGCCACTGTATTAGTATTTCGTAATAATTCATTTTTCCGTTTGTTTACTCTGTTTTATTAGTGAAATATATGAAATAGTAGTGAATAAATGATATTGTTTTAATAAAACAATAACGGGAGACGTTTTGGTAGTGGTAAAAAAGTGAGAAGAGGTGATTTAGTGAATTTTTCTCGGGGTAATTGCCCATACAAAACAACAAAATTTAACAAAAGTTTTTTGTTAATAACTTTTAAATGGTTAATAATATTAACCTTCCGCCACCCGGATTGTTAATACGGGGACCGAAACGCGTTGATTGATACCCCTCCCGACATTTCCGGACCTTTTTTAGCAGTTGTTACCCTAAACTAGAGAATTATCGAATTTAGTTTCCTACATATTTGCTTACATTAAAACATTTAAAAAATTACATTCAAATAAACAACACAAATTATCAAAAACGTTACTTTTACCTCACCGTTTTTATTCCGATAACAAAACCGACAAGCTCGGATTGTGCGACACCAAGACCGATGTGTATTAGTTGCGTTCCTTATCTCCCAGAAATAGTCAGAAAAAGTCCGAAGTAGTCAGATTTAGTACAAAAAGCGTTCCTTAACTCGAAAATGACGGCAAAAAAGAGAGAGCAACACTCATTCTCTTCAGTGCGAAGTAGTCAGATTTAGTCAGAAGAATTTTTGCTGGCCAAATCTTGAAAAGTGTCAAACTCAACAGAATTTAAATTAACGGAAATTAAAGAATACACAAAAAGTGAGAATAATCTAAAAAGTAGAAAAGCGAATTGAAAGTGGAAGGAGGCAAAAAATAGTTGATATAGTATGTGTTTATTGTGCTTGTGCTTGTGTGAATGTGTTTTGTACATACATTTCTATTCTTATTTGACGTAAGTTTTGTTGTTGCCATTCTTTGGACTAAAAATGTGGTTTTTGCGTTCCTTTACTTTTTCCTGTTATTCTCTTTTAGTGAGCGCATTTTGCTTAGCTCTTGCATTTTGCCACTTTTCAGATTTTAGTCCGAAAATATAAGGAATGGACCTATTTTCGAACATAAAAATCGATAATATCGGATTGCGCGACACCTAGTGAGAAAACTTGTCGGATTTAAATCCATCGGAACATCGGATTCTACGACATACGTTGTGTTTGTTTATAAATTATCCAGTAACTTGCCAGCAACTCTCCAGTAACTTTATTTCTAAGAATTCGCTCTCATAGAAAAAATTTTCAAAAGAGTACGCGAACGCTTTTCCAGTAATAATTTGCAAGTTTCATGAACAGCTGATAAATTGGTTGTTTATTCGCAGCAAATTCCTAATAAAACAATATATTTTATATGTAAATAGGTTTATTTTGTGAATTTCAACAATAAAAACCCACAAACAGTTTCCTTATTTGTTTAAATTTCATCCAGCAACATGCGATCAGCTGTTTTTCGTACTGGCAAATTCTTACAAGTAAAAATTTATCCAGTAAAAACTTGCAACTTCAACTGTCATTTTTCGTTCTCTCAATTTCCCCTACTTTGCTAGTTTTTGCGTACGAAAACGCCAAAACATGCAAATTCGTAAAAAATTTTTCTGGATTTTACTGGAAATGAGTAAAAAACGCAACTATGCTGCGAAGGCCCTATGTGCAAGCGCCAATCTATTATTATTATTGTTGTTATGAGACCCTGTGCTTACCCTTATTTGTAAGTTTAGATATTTTTCTTTAAAATGAGCTTTAAATTTTTACCGAAAGCAATGCGTCTACCGGGGTTGGTAGAGATTGGTAAAAAAATTAAAAAAAAAATTAAATATTTTATGATAACTTAGGGTTTACCCCGGACAATACTGTCATGACATTAGCAATACCTGAACACTTTTTCACTAATACATGCATACTTCTTCAGTTGTCTCAATCACTGTCTTGATTATTTTAAACACATTGGCCCGTAGTCATAGTCAAAATAAAGTCGACTTTAAAGTTAGTTGCAGCTTTTTGACATAATTTTCAATGGGATATCTGTCAAAAAAGCTGCAACTAACTGTAAAGTCGACTTTATTTTGACTATGACTACGGGCCAGTAAATCGGACAATGATTTGACGTATGCGGACAAAAACTTTGACGTCTTGTGCAAGAAAGAAGAGAAATTCATAACAAAAGAACTATAATAATTAAAGAGACGCTGGTGTGTATGTAATTTTGTCTCTTTTTTTTATTTTTTAGCTTAAATAGCTCGCGCGAAATGAGTATTTCTGCAACTTATAATTCAACGTTCACGTTCGACAGTTTGCTGAAAATGAATTGTCTTAACTATTATCAGGACGCCTACGCCACGGAGACAATTATCAGCGTTTTTGACAACTAATATGTATATCTTTATTGTCTTGACAGCGTTGTCCAATGTAAATGCGCCGTAAAGCTGAAATTAGTCAAGATCGTAAACCTACCGGTACGTAAACCCCGTGTCAGCTGACACGATCTGTCTTACCAAAGCGCCATGTAAATGAAAACTCAACACCGCAGAATTTTTCTGTAGTTGTATCCCGTAGCTCAGAAATCTGCGGAATTTAGATTTTTCCGTGTCAGCTGATTTCTCCTTATTTAGATGGTTGCCACTTCGTCAGTTTTGCAGATGGTAAAAAAGTTATAAGTTCCTATTCAAAATATTGTTACGATTATCCTCGAAACCTTGAGGGATTACCCAAATATACTCGGGCTCGTATCGCTGGATTGTTAAATAAATGCTAACGATGACCGAATTGTAGTACAATTAACTTTATTGTACAACAAACAATTTACAATACTTGCTAATACAGTAAAAACACTTTACAATACTTGTTAAAGCAATAACAACGCTTTACTACTTGTTAACACAATTAAACTTATAGCTTGCTTATTCGCAACTCGATTCTCCGCTAACTTTACTTGTAGCTTGCTGACTTGTAACTAACTCACCTCGTGGTGGCGGCGCCGTTATATACCTGCGCCGGCACTTATGGCAACTCTAGAACATTCTGAAGTTTATCGCTCATTCTCTTTCTCTCGCTGTTCGCAGTGTTCATCCAACTTGACGTTTCTCTTTGTGGAACATTCTACGTCATTCTTCGAACATTCTGCCTATTTCTCGTTGTTCGCTTTGTGTTGCCGCAGTATTCGCCACAATATGTTTAAAATATTTGAAATTTACTATTGAATTAGGTTTTTGTTGAAAACTAAGTAGTTCATATTTATCTACAATCTATTATAGCACGAAAAATTGTAGTTGAAAGGGTAAGTTTATGAAAAGGCATTGATGAGTGGCAACACTGTAGTAAGCAACACTGAGGGCTCCAGTAATCGACAAAATTCTGCGTATACTGACTGCGCTTAAGTATACGTTCTGCGTTCTCGACTAATTTCAGCTTTACTGGTAGGTGCATGATCCAACTACAGAAGATCTGACAAGATGAAGCAAAAGAAAAAAGTAATTTCCTCAAAAAATTTATTTGCTCAAAAAATTTATTGAAAATGGCTTAAAAATCACTGAAATAAACCACTGACAAAATACATAGTAAGTACACATAAAGAAATAAGCAAAACAGAAATAGCAAACTTCAAAATTACGAACATCACACACTTTTTTCTCAATTGCTATTACAAATGGCTGCTTCTCAACCGGTCAGATCTGTTCTAATTGGTTCATGGGTGCCACGTCCTTTTCCCAGATATATTTTTAGATATTTATGAGCTATTTTGGAACAAATTCCGTCATCCCTTGTCAAGTTTGGTTTGGAGACAAACCGGTTTCGGCGTTATGCCGGCTTTAGTGTCTACGTAGATTTAGATACGTTATTTGGTTTTTGTATTATTAAGAATTGGGTATTTACTTTAAGATGCAAACTAAATTCTTTAAATATCTTAATGGTGCATTTACATGGTATGGAGCCATATGAACTGTTGATATACTTAAATAGAGAGACTACATGTTCTAATGAGGAATTCAATGATATCGATTGGGATGAATATAATACATTTTTCATATGAAAAGTTATGGGGAGATACTGTAAACATACTGTTGTGATACTGTTAAGCATATGAAATTATAGCAAGTTGAATTTTCATACATCTTCCCATAAAAAGTTTAACAGATGCAGAGATACGAAGGAGGGTTTTTCCCATTTTGATGCCTTTTTAATATAAAAACCCACCGAAAAGGAGGAAAGCGGCAACTCCGCCATTCACATACATGTCAAAAGTATGAATTTTAAAAATTAAAAACAATAAACAAAGAAATTCTTTGTACTAGAACTTTTTGAATAGAAGCAACTCACGTATAGTGGACAATCAAAATATAAAGCACTATGATAACAAACTTAAAAACAAGACATTAATAATAATAATAATAGATTGGCGCTTACACATATGTTAGTGTTTGGCCGAGCTTCTCCTCCGATTTGTGGCGTGCGCCTTGATGTTGTAACACAAAGCGGAGGGACCTACAGTTTTACGCCGACTCCGAACGGCGATTGTATTTTTATGAGAAGCGGTTTTTCATGGCAGAAATACACTCGGAGGTTTGCCATTGCCTGCCGAGGGACGACCGCTGTTAAGAAAAAACCTTTTTCTATATTTTTTGCGATGTTGCTTTGACCAGGGCTTGAACCCAAGCGTTGCGGAGTGGAAGCGCGCACTGCTTACCACTACACCACAGCGGCCGACATTACAGAACATTTTAATGAGCTTTATATCACGTTTAAGTAAAAATAAGCCTATATTTTCCAAGCTGGCAAAGAAATGAAAATGTGTATTTTTGTTTTCTACACAAAGACTTGCCAAATATACATATGAGTCAAAATTATAGAAGGCATTTATACTTCTCCCTTTCATTTTTTCATACAGTTTATGCTTCTTTCTGACTTTTACAAAATGCAGGGATACCGCACTTATTTCGGTACAATATGATCGTAATGTATTTTCAATTCGAAATCAAAGAAAAACATCCCATGAAAATGTTTGCGATTTTAGAACAATTAGCGTATATTTGTACTACTGCAAAGAATGGAGTGTCATATCTTAAAAGGTTCAGAGAAATAACGAAGCAAACAAACATTTTATGGTCTTATATTTCTTTCACACCGCATTGCTATTTTTTCTAACTTTGCCTTTTGTTTAGCGCTGTAACCGCTTAAGTTATATCTTTTAATTTATACATGTGAATTATTTTCAATGAGCATTTTTTCATTTGCTCCTGAATTTTGGGTACATTTTCGTATAGTACCTCTCATTCTTTTTTATATTACATATAAACACTCCGATGTTCGGGATAGTATTTTGAATATACCAGCAATATATGTAAAAGTAGTGGCGGCTGTTGTAGAGCATTATGGTGCATTTACATGGTATGAATCTGTTCATAAGCCGTATGAATTTTCCTATAAAAGAAGCACCAACTCTATGAAGAAATGAATGAAAGCGATATATATTTAACAATTTTGACTTGTATACTAGACAATATTTTTTTTGTAAACAACAAATAAAAGAATTTTATTTTGTGCTAGCTTCGAAACTAGAAGCTTATTTTTTTGTTAAATGTGCTTTAAAAAGGACCTACTGCCAATAAAGCCTTGTGGATTGCTATTTTTCCATATTTGTAATGCTTCCATTTAAACATCTTTGTGTAAAAACAGTTTTTTGTTCAGAATTGCTTGTTTACGAAACGTTTGGCATAAGTTGAAATCATAGGGATGCCGTTTTCTTCCGTTTCTCAGTGGATTTTATACTTGAATGGGCACCAAAATATGTATGCAATACTTCTACATATCTTCGTTTAAAGCACAAAACCGCGCATAATAGGGCATTCGCACGAGGCGATTTTACAGGCAACAAAAGTTGAATACGTAGTTGAATGAGAAGTTGAAAGTGAAAAAGTTGCCATCCCTATTCAGACGAGGCGATTTTGGATTCAACACGAATCGTTATTTACATTATTGAAAATGAATTTAAATCGCAAAGTTTTATTAATTGGCGTAAATTTGGTAAGCCAAGCGTTGGTAGAAGTGCTTTTAGCGAAGCTGAAAGGTAAAATAAGAGTAAAAAAGTAAAAAAGAAAAAAAGTATGTATACAGAACAGTGTTGGCATTTTTGGTACAATTGTACTTGTTTGATACAATTTCATTTACAATATACTTTCCTACTACGCAGTACTTTTTAGTAAAATATTGTAATGAATACTAAAAATATATAGCTCTGAAAATTCACAGTTCGCCTGTTCGTATTTACCTTTGTAAGTTTTGAAAAATGGTTTAAACGAACCAGTATAACATAGCCTAGGCAAATTTTTAAAGAAACTTCGATACTAAGTTTTATTAAAACAAAATGTCAAAGTCAGCTTCATATAGAAACAAAGTCTTCGTTAGTTATAAGAAGAGATTTTCTTAAATATAATACCTTTACGGCACTCACATATTGACAAGGTTTTACTATTTATTTTATTATTCTTTAATTTTAATTATCTGTTTATAAACTATAATGTATTCTTTAAGAAAAACTGTATAAACCCAAGATTAAATCTTTGCGAAACATCCAAAAACCAACATACTGTCGTAAAAATTTCGAGCTTTATTAATATTCTTTAGTTTTTAGCCCATTCAATTTTAGTATAATAAAGTGCAAGTTTAAAGTAGCTGGGACTTACCGTTGAACTTGGCAATTTTGTTTTGTCGACGATGTCAGCCATTTTCTTCCATACGAAGTGTGTTCGACGATTTGTTTATATGGAGGAAATTAGCAACACCTTCATCAAAGAAATCTTAAAAAACTTAGTTATATTAAAATTTAATGGGCTAAAAAACCACACACTTAAAATAAATCTAGGAAATCGAATTAAATAGATCGAAATTTTTACGAAAGTGTGTTGGTTTTTTTAATGTTGCACAAAGTTTGAACCTTGGATTTGTACGGCTTTTCTTAAAATATAAAGCGTATTTTTACAAATAATAATTAAAATTGAATAATATTAAGATAAATGGTCAAATCTTCTCGTAAAGGTTTGATAAGCACTTGAAATTCTATTAAAATGTCAAATTTTAGTACTGAATCCAAAGAAAATGTCTCTTTTATCCATTAATAATAACTTAAATATGCTTTTTGTTAAGATGTATACCTGAAAATGTGTGCATACATATTTTGCGTCAAATGCAATACATGTGCACGTGGAATCAATTTGTAAAAGTGTAAAATACGTAAACGTATGTACATAAACAATAAAACTTTCTCATGAATACCATAAAATCATTGGTCTTGAAGGGAATGTACTAAGAAAATATATGAGCGAATTAAAAAGTGTATACAATTTATAGCCGAAAAGTACATTTTTTGTATAGATTTCGTACTGAAGGAACAATTTTATATCCCAACACTGATACAGAATGTAAACAAACACAGGGTTGCAAGGAAAAAAAGTTGAACGAGCTCAAAGTTGGCTGGCGACCAACTTTGTTGAAAGCGATTAGTTGAAAGGCCGTTCGGACGAGGCGATTTTTGCTTTCAACTAAAAGTTGCCTGAAAAATCGCCTCGTGCGAATGCCCTATAAACGACGAATATGTATATCGCTTGAACAATATGTAAGTGTTTGGCCTAGCTTCTCCTCCGATATGCGGCGTGCGTGATTTTGTCACACAAAGTTAAGCTGAAATTAGTCAAGAACGTAAACCTACCGGTACGTAAACCCGAGTCAGCTGACACGATCTGTCTTACCAAAGCGCCATGTAAATGAAAACTCAACACCGCAGAATTTTTCTGTAGTTGTAGCCCGTAGCGCAGAAATCTGCGGAATTTAGATTTTTCCGTGTCAGCTGATTTCTCCTTCTTTAGATGGTTGCCAGTTCGTCAGTTTTACAGATGGTAAAAAAGATATAAGTTCCTACTCCAAATATGTTTAAAATATTTGAAATTTACTATTGAATAAGTTTTTTGTTGAAAACTAAGTAGTTTATATTTAGCTAAAATCTATTATAGCACGAAAAATTGTAGTTGAAAGGGTAAGTTTATGAAAAGGCATTGATGAGTGGCAACAGTGTAGTAAGCAACACTGAGGGCTCCAGTAATCGACAAAATTCTGCGTATACAGACTGCGTTTAAGTATACGTTCTGCGTTCTCGACTAATTTCAGCTTAAAGGACAGTTTTACGCCGACTCCGAACGGCAATTGTATTTTAATGAGAAGTTGTTTCCATGACAGAATACACTCGGAGGTTTACTATTACCAGCAGAGGGGCAACCACTATTAGAAAAACTGGGCTTGAACTCAGGCTCTGCGTAATGCTCTACAGCAGCCGGCACTACTTTTACATATATTGCTGGTATATTCAAAATACTATCCCGAACTTAGGAGTGTATATATGTAATATAAAAAAGAATGAGAGGTACTATTAGAAAATGTACCCAAAATTCTGGAGCAAATGAAAAAATGCTCATTGAAAATAGCTCACATGTATAAATTAAAAGATATAACTTAATAGGTTACAGCGCTAAACAAAAGGAAAAGTTAGAAAAAATAACAATGCGGTTTGAAGGAAACATGAAGCCATAAAATGCTTGTTTGTTTCGTTAATACTCTGAACTTTGTAAGATATGGCACTGTATTATTTGCAGTAGTTTGCAAATATTCACTAATGGTTCTAAAATCGCAAACATTTTCGTGGGATGTTTTTGTTTGATTTCGAATTGAAAATATATTACGATCATATTGTACCGAAATAAGTGCGGTATCCCTGCATTTTTGTAAAAGCCAGAAAGAAGCATAAACTGTATGAAAAAATGAAAGGGAGAAGTATACATGCCTTCTATAATTTTGACTTATATGTATATTTGGCAAATCTTTGTGTAAACAACAAAAAAATACAATTTTCATTTCTTTGCCAGCTTGGAAAATATAGGCTTATTTTTACTTAAACGTGATATAAAGCTCATTAAAATGTTCTGTAATGTCTTGTTGTAAGTTTGTTATCATAGTTCTTCGTATTTTTATTGTCCACTAAACGTGAGTGGCTTCAATTTAAAAAGTTCTAGTACAAAGAATTTCTTTGTTTTGAATTTGTTTGTTTATTGTTTTTAATTTTTAAAATTCATACTTTTGACATGTATGTGAATGGCGGAGTTGCCGCTTTCCTCCTTTTCGGTGGGTTTTAATATTAAAAAGGCATCAAAATGGGAAAAACCCCCCCTTGGTATCTCTGCATCTGTTAAACTTTTTATGGGAAGATGTATGAAAATTCAACTTGCTATAATTTCATATGCTTAACAGTATCACAACAGTATGTTTACAGTATCTCCCCATAACTTTTCATATGAAAAAATTTATTATATGCATACCACTCCATATCATTGAATTCCTCATTAGAACATGTAGTCCCTCTATTTTAGCGTATCAACAGTTCATATGGCTTCATACCATGTAAATGCGCCATTACGCAGCGCCTGAGCTCAAGCCCAGTTTCCCACCAACATCAAAATATAAATAACAAAAAAGTTTTTTCTAATAGCGGTTGCCCCTCTGTTGGTAATAGTAAACCTCCGAGTATATTGTCATGGAAACGACTTCTCATAAAAATACAATTGCCGTTCGGAGTCGGCGTAAAACTGTCCTTTACTTTGTGTGACAAAATTACGCACGCCACATATCGTGGGAGAAGCTAGGCCAAACACTAACATATTGGCCCGTAGTCATAGTCAAAATAAAGTCGACTTTAAAGTTAGTTGCAGCTTTTTTGACAGATATCCCATTGAAAATTATGTCAAAAAGCTGCAACTAACTTTAAAGTCGACTTTATTTTGACTATGACTACGGGCCATTGTGTAAGCGCCAATATGTATATCGTCGTTTAAAGTACAAAAGCGCGTATCGTGGTTCTGCAAAACCTCGTAACTGACATTTGTGCCAAAAAAGATATTTGGTCACCGCAAGCTCCTGGCATCAAGCCCTCATAAACGAAAGACACAAGATCACGTAAGAACAAGAGAGTGAAAAAAGTCGATTTTTTTAGCGGGTTCTACGCCATCTTGTTTCACTGGAAAACGAGCGAAAAGTAAACAAAGCAAAGAAAACAACGAAAACCAAAATTAGCCAAAATTATTGTCAGCCACTTTAAACGCACAATTTAGGTAAAATGATGCAACAAAATGCTTTAAAATGTGTTGTCATGTTGAATTAACTCTTCTTTACTTGAATAAAAGTGTAAAATAGTGGTGCTTGTGATGTAAACAAACGCCCAGCTGACGAACCCGCTTTCGCAAACTTTTTTCTCAAAACCAGTTACAAATACAAAGTCGCGTTCTTACGTGATCTTGTATTTTTGGTTCATGTCAAGCCCTTAGCCATTTACAAAGAACGTAAAATACGTTTTGTGATTGGATGAAAAGAGAAAGCACGCTCCTGATGTTCACCCTCGCTACAATTATAACGTGTTGTCTCCTCTTATAGATTTACGCTCTTTGCCATTTATAATAAAATATCGATACTTAGACATAAGGAGAAGAGATAATTAAGTTTAAAAGAGAGAACCGTTTTTAATTAGGACATGTTTTACACTCTCCTATAAAATTTAGGCAACCTCACATACGAGGTTTTGAATTTTTTTGATGCGCGGTTTTGTACTTTAAACGACGATATGTAGAAGTATTGCATACATATTTTGGTGCCTTCTCAAATATAAAATCCATTGAGAAACGAAAGAAAACGGCATCCCTATGATTTCAACTTATGCCAAATGTTTCGTAAACAAGCAATTCTGAACAAAAAACTGTTTTTCCACAAAGATGTTTAAATGGAAGCATTACAAATAAGGAAAAATTGCAATCCACAAGGCTTTATTGGCAGTAGGTCCTTTTTAAAGCACATTTAACAAAAAAATAAGCTATTAGTTTCGAAGTTAGCACAAAATGAAATTTTTTTGTTTGTTGTTTACAAAAAAATACTTGCCAAGTATATAAATCAAAATTGTTACATATATATCGCTTTCATTCATTTCTTCATAGAGTTGGTGCTTCTTTTATAGGAAAATTCATACGGCTTATGAACAGATTCATACCATGTAAATGCACCATAATTTGTTCAAAAGTCAATAGGCCGCAAGGTGCGTCGTTTGCGGCAAAGCATTCAACGCGTGCACGTTAAACAGCCAGTTTTAGCGTGTATATTGTACTTAATGTGAGGACAAAATTGAATTGAATTTTTTATAAAAATTTGATATCAATATATTTGCTTAAGTATTTAATTGAGCCAATTATAGTTAGGAGTATCCAAAAATTTCTAATTAATAAAATAAAAATTAGCAAATTGTGCTGGCAATACCACAAAATTACTCGCCATTTTGTTTTGCGTTTTTCACCACTTGGGTGCATAAAAAATTTTAAGAAGGCGAGACAAGTTTGCTGCAAATTTCAAATTGGATTGAAAATTGCTCATAATATTGAAGAGAGTGAAATAAAAAGTTTTATGATTAAAAGAGTTATGTTTTAAGACATGATTTGTGATTGATCTTAAAGGCAAGGTAGGCTTATTTGCTAGACGGCCTAATTAACAGCAGAACATGGGTCGTCTTCGTATCCAGTGTGGTAGAAAAGGCGTTGATTTATTTTTTCAACTATTGTCGACGGACTACAACCAATATCTTTAAATTGAGTACGACCATGGTTTTTGTTAAAGAATGTATTTTTTTAATGAAAAGGAAGGGACACTTTTTTAGAAGTTGTGTATAAATGGTAAATGAATATGTATGTGTTACATAAAATTTAATTGAAGTTCTTTGAGCGATAAGAAATCACAAGTAAGGTATGCGATGAGTGACGAATGTGTGTATGTAAATGTAGGGCTGGTATAAAGTAGTAAGATGATATACTATTGTGTTAGGGTATATTATATCAATTGAGATAGAATAATTGTAGAAGTGTTTTATTTTTAATAATAAATTTCTTGGCTTATCTATTGCCATTTAGCTGCTAGTCTCAAAGTCGAAAAAACCTTGGTCTTGGATAATAGGCTGCGTGTAATCTCTTGCCTGTTTTTGTACAATGGGTGTTTCTTTAAAAGTCATGAATGGTTTTTTTCTAATAGGTATTTGAAGGCCACAGTTGTTTATATAGAATCGCTAAGTTTCATAATTTTTTGCGTAAGAAAAATTCAATGCAACGTCAATAAGAAAAAAAAAAAAAATATGTCGCCCCCTAAAGAAAACAAGAAGAAGAACAGGAAACAGCGATAAATGTTCAAAGCAAATACATTAGTCTTTTTTACTGAAATTTATAGAATAGCACAGTCGTAGACCATAACAAAAAAATTAGCATATATAATCAAAATTATGGTAGTTTATATACATATTTACATCAATTTACTTGAAGGATCCTGACGGTGCAGTGAAGCTATCAATACCAATAGAGTCAGCTTACGTCAGCACCTTCACGGGAGAAAATAACATGAATAACGATGCCACCTGCACGCCCTGGAAGTCTTAAAGATCCGGAAATAGCCGATCTTTTTAACAAACATGACCCTGAAAAAATATTTGAAGATCTGCGTGAGATTGGTCATGGATCATTTGGCGCTGTTTATTATGCGCGATGCAATCTTACCAAAGAAATCGTGGCCATCAAAAAGATGTCCTATTTGGGCAAACAGAGCCTTGAAAAATGGCAGGATATTCTTAAAGAAATCAGGTGAAGTGTTTCACTATGAGAGCAATCAGTTGATTGACTTACATATAATTTTAGATTTCTACGTCAATTGAATCATTCCAACACCATCGAGTATAAGGGCTGCTATTTACGTGAATCCACAGCGTGGCTAGTGATGGAATATTGTGTCGGTTCGGCTTCTGATATTATCGAAGTGCATAAGAAGCCGTTACATGAGAACGAAATAGCTGCGATTTGTGATGGCGTTTTGAACGGTCTAAGTTACTTACATAGCTTAGGGCGCATACATAGGGATATAAAGGCAGGGAATATCCTTCTCACGGATAATGGTATTGTCAAATTGGCTGATTTTGGCAGTGCTGCCATTAAGTGTCCAGCTAACAGTTTTGTCGGCACGCCGTACTGGATGGCGCCAGAGGTAATTCTGGCTATGGATGAAGGCCAGTATGACGGTAAGGTAGATGTGTGGTCATTGGGTATAACTTGCATTGAACTCGCTGAAAGAAAACCTCCATATTTTAATATGAATGCAATGTCTGCGCTTTATCACATTGCACAAAACGATTCTCCAACATTATCGGTAAGCCAGATTATTTTTCATAAAAGAGATATTAACAAAGATTATTTAACTTTCAGAAAAACGAATGGTCGGACACGTTTTGCAATTTTGTTGAGTTGTGTCTTAAAAAAATGCCAGCCGAGCGTCCGTCGTCTTCGAAACTTCTTAAGCATGCATTTTTGACGCAGCCACGTTCAGATATAGTTTTGTTGGAATTGATTGCACGGACAAAAGCGGCTGTGCGGGAATTGGATAATTTGAACTACCGTAAAATGAAGAAAATCCTTATGGTAGACACCTGCGAGACTGAGAGCGCCATCGGGGATACAGACGATACACAAGACGAACATGCCGGTGGCGATAGCAGCAAGAGTAATAGCATTACTTCCGAACACTCTATACAATCAGTGGGTGTGTCTGCGGCCAGTAGTCAAGTAGTACAGCTATCCCAACCTTACACACTGGTACAAAGGTGCACAACTAATTATTTATATTTTATAGAGCTCTTCGTCAAATTCTATTCCCACCGCCCAAAATCATATAATGACTCAACAGCAGCATATTGCTGTAAACTATCAACAACAAGCGGTTGCAGCAGCGGCTGCGAGTGGTGCGGCTGCTCGAAATTCATCACGTCAGCGTAATCTGCCACCATTACCTAACATAATGCACAATATGAATAATAATGTTACACCTACGAATTCGACTTCGGTCGTCCCAGCACCTATAATGCCTGCTTCGGTTACAGTTCATTCAGGAGGGGGATCCCCTGCTGCAACAGCGAATATGGGCACTGGCATGTTATCTCAGGCTATCGGTGTTGGTGTTGGTAGTGCTGGTGGCGCTGGAGATCGTATGCCACGCTATTTGTCATCACCCGCCGCTGCTGCAGCAGTATATGCCGCATCGTCCCAGCAAGCCATCTCAAATGTCGTAAATGAGCACGGACCGAATAATTTTGCAACTATTCGCACTACCAGCATTGTAACAAAGCAACAAAAAGAACACATGCAGGTAAATAATTCACGTTAATTTATGTATATCTGTATGATAAATTTGTGGCCAAGGAACGTTTGATATTAGGGCTGGGGCTATCTGTATATTCCAATGTCGAATATCCGTTTGTAATTCGGTTAATATCCCTTAATTTGGTTATACGGATATTCTGTTCCAGCGAATTGTAAAATAAATAAATAGTTTAGTTTAATTTAGTTTATTATTAGCCAATGAATACAAAAAAATTCGTATAGGCTAAGTGGATAACCCGTACCCGAACCCGTAATAAAAACAAGTGTGAAAATAACTACTTTAAAAAAGATTTAGGGAGTTAATGAAGTTTTTTTAACTGAAAAATCATTATCAACATGCTGAGAAATTCTGTTGAACTAAATCAGGGCCCTAGTAATTGAAGCATTTCGTGCATGCAGAGCCTTAAAAATGCCAATGTGGAAAAATTCGGGACACCGAAGTGGTCTGGCAGGTATGTTAAAGGAAATCCTCTCAAGGAGTTCGGGGCAGTCTACAACACCATAAACGATATCATGACGGAAGGACAGACAAGATTGTTCTCCTACTCTGCAGGGGTTTTAGATGTATCAGTAGACATCTCGATTCATGGGTGGGAATAAGCTACGAAGCGTAAAGCGTAAAAATACCTTCTATATACGTTCGATCCTTGTAATGTGGATCCTTGTAAAGGACGTGTATTCAAGCCTAGAACGAACAAATGCCCTATTTCAATGTATAGGGATCGGTGAATTCAGAGCTATGACGCCGAACGAAAGCATAATTAATGTGACTAGTGAATGTGACAAGGTCTTTTATTTCATGCACATGTTGGAGTGGTGATAAAGAGATGTGGTAGGAAGTCTCAATTACATGACTACATTTAGCAAAGGTAACATGAAGACATTTATTTATATTCAGCGAGAGTCGATTTATGTTACACCATCTGCTGACGCTATCAAAGTCGATCTGCATCAATTGAGAGTCACGAGGGTTACTAATAGAAGCATAGATCTTAAGATCACCAGCATAGAGTAGAAATTCAAGGAAGAGAAATATGTATTAATATCGTTGGTAAACAAGACAGACCCAGGATTCTACACTGTAGGACTCCTGAGCTTGCGACAAAAGGTAGGGACCTGACATTGTCAACGGCAACAATGCAGCGGCGATTCCGTAAATAAGAAGCAATACAAGTCAGGAAAACTGACTGAAACCCAATAGAAGCTAGCTTTTTTAATAGGGTAACGTGGGAAACCCTATCGAAGGCCTTAGCGGAGTCAGTATAAACAGTGTCAACCTGAACTCCAGATTGAAAAGCAGCTATACAAACGTCTGAAAATACTGCCAAATTGGATACAGTTGAGCGACAAGGAATGAAGCCATGCTGCTCTGTACATACTCAATTCTTAACGGCAGGTAAAAGTTTTCCTTGGATAATGCATTCAATTTAGAGATGGGTCTATTATTACTGACGTTGCTTTTATTAACGCTCTTGAAGAACGGAGTGATGAAATCTAATTTCCAATCGTTTTTAAAGACACCCGAAAATAAGAATTTTTTTTAAATTTTCAATAAAGTATAGATGTCTAAAGATTGTTGAATGTTGAAAGAAACATTCTCATCTACATATGTCCGAATCATTAACGTAATTTGATTGACAAAATTACGCAAACAAATTAGCAGCAGCTGTGGGTGTATTAACCGCTTTAACGCGTAGAAATAGTGTTGAGGGAATATTAGAACATTTTTTTTTTGTCCAAACATACGAATTTCTTAAAAAAATTGTAAAGGCTGAAGTAAACGTTATTATTGAGTTTTTTTTTGAACTTGCGAAGATACCTGTACTTTTCATGTCGGAGTTTCATCAGGTTTGCGTTGTGCCAGGGCACTTTATATTGCTTCTTTGTTAAGATTGGAGCAATACTTTTACAAATGCCGACATCACAGTGGTAAAACAAGCTATCCCAGTTGGTGTTCAAAAAAAGATTGTCCAATTTGGAGAAATGGCATAATTTAAAGTTGAAGGACAAATTAAAACTAGCGTCGCAAACTTTAGCATATTGATAAAATTCAAGTTTAACAACTAGGGGAACATGAAGAGTATGAGGCTTGGATATAGGAAAGTTACATTCATACACGGATAAATTTACAGTTTTACTTAGGAAACTTAAATCTAAAACCCGAGATCAGCACATTAATACGCCAACAATTGTTATTTAATTGTTACTTTTCAAAATATCCGGATATTTATATACTATCAGGATATCAACACACTATTGGCATTACTGTATAATTCGGATTTTGTTTAGGTATGCGAATATCCAGAATAAGCGGATAGTCAAAGTATCCTGAAAAAACTCCCAGACATACTTGGTATAAATTTTAAAGTTTTTTTTTTCCTAAAGTACACCATCTAGGGGAAAATTCAGTTTTATCAAATTATATTTTCACAATTCCAGTATGTAATATGTTCATAAAGTAATACATTTCTATGATTTATGAATACAAAGACTGGAACACTCTTTAGTGCATGATACTAGGATTGTTTGTACCCTAGATCATAAATTTAGGATTACGAACTTTTGTGATCGGAATCTTAAATAATTATTGCTTATATGAAGATGCATTTTGCAAATCTGAAATGGTTATCTTATTATCCTTGCTCGCTAAAATAGTGGATATTTCTCGCAAAGCAAGCATTAGTCGTCCCCTTCGAAACAGTGCGTTAGTTGAGTTTGACGAAAACAGTTAATAGACTAGTCGATTTAGGTGGGTCTTAGTAGTAGCGCTACAAAAATTTGAACCCAGCGAAGTTTAAGCGGCTATAAATGGAGTATTTTAAGTCATGTTATCATAAAAATTTTTTTTTTAACTTTGATTTTTCAGATGTGTATGTACATACGTATATTTATAAGGTTTTAGCTTTTCGATGTCAATTCTTTAAAGAATTTCAAAGAAAATTTGAATATCGTGGCTCATCTACTTCATTATAACATGCATAATGTTTATATTCCAATTTAATTTTTCTATACTGGCAACTAATTCAAAATTACTCTCGATAGGAACCGTACAAATACACCCTGTGCCCATCAAAATGCGCTGAAAGAGGCAATTGTATAATCTCTTAATTAATTGAGACGAAAAACGAAGAAAAGCGATATGTATTTAAAACATCTGATGGCCGAAGTAAAACAAAAAATCTCACGCACTCCATTTGAGAAACGACACTGCCTATTATCTAAATAATTTCGTTATTTTGATATGTGATACTTAACTACTCATGACTGTCCTATTTACTGGGCTTCATTGTGGCTGCTTCTGGGTTTTCAAAATTTTTAAATCGAAGTTATAAAGGATCTAGTTGTGCTACACATTTGGATTTTGGGTGTGAAGTAATATCTTATTAATTCCTTTGACCGTTCAGGATAAGCTTCTGCCAACTTGCTAAAGAAAACATCAATTGAAGGGGTTAGAATCAAAAGGATCTAAGTAGTTCTGAAATTTTTTTGAGATAATTAAGTTTAAAGTTGATTACTTATTGTAAATTCTGGGTAAATGCATTTGAAATGATTCCTGCCTAAATGAATGCAGGTTAATTAACTAATTTAAATGAATGTTACTCTTTGTCACCACATAAACACTATTAGGGTACTCACAGTTCTATATTATCTACTGTGTTAATTTTGCCACCTGGTAACTTTAAAACATTTTACCATGTGGTAACTTTGTTTGTTGTTGGTTCCCATACTAATTGGAGATAACACTTTTGGGCAAAATTACTAGACTTTGTCTCATGTTTATGTTCTGTGTTAAACTGGCATTTATCGCTGCTTGTACATACATACATGAATTTCGCTTTGGGCGCAGCGCTGCTTGTACATAAGTTTCTCTTTGCGCCTGCCTGGAGCTGGCAAAGGTTATTTTTTTTTTTTTTTTTTTGCGCTGTGCTAGCTGAGTATAAAAAAGAGAAGAGAGAATAGAGAGAAATATGTATGTGGTTTGTTGATGCTCTCTAAACACAAACGCGTGAAAGGCAAACGGTCTAGCAATGCGTGGTATTGTTGATCAACTTAATACTTTATTTAAACATAAGGGTTGCTCACAGTTCGAGTGTGTTATCTTGTTAAAGTTGCCACCTTTTAACTTTAGAAGTAAACTGTGAGTACCCTATATATTAACCTATACAAATATGGGTATAACTTATATTTTCAAAAAAATGGCAATTACAGCCGAAGGTTTCTGAACTTCATTAAATTAACTCTAACGGGCACTTAACTAATGATCGTTAAATCAGTTAATTAATAGGGGTATTCTCTGAGTCTTGCAAAGCCCTTGCACGGTGCACGGATTGCACGGTTTGCAAAGCTGTCCCATACGAAAACCGGTTTTAACCGTGCAATCCGGGCAATCTGTGCACCATGCAAGGGCTTTGCAAGACTCAGAGAATACCCCTAATGTTTCCACTCAGAGTTAAAAATTATGAAATGAAAAAATTTAACTATGGCCCCAGTTGCGGCCCCTTTTTTGTGGCATCACTCACTTGTTGTTGTTGTTGTAGCGGCACTACTAAGCCCCGCCTGTTTCGGGTCAACTTTTAATCATTATCGTCAAGCTCAACTAACGGTAGGCCCAGGAAACGAGCTGTTTCGATGGGGTCGGACCAAAGGGAGAGGGGTGTTAGTTGAGTCGGATTGAGCTGGCATGTGAAGAGGTGGTTGGTGTCGTGGGGGGAGTCTCCACATGCCGGGCACTCATTTGGGATGTTTGGGTCGAGTCTGGACAGGTAGCTGTTTAGGCGGCTACAATATCCAGACCGTAACTGAGCCAGGGTAACGCGGGTCTCTCTAGGTAACTGAAGCTCCGTCTCTTCCACAGGTGGTGATTGGGCTCCGATAACGACATTCCTAGGCCGGGAGTCGAGGTAGGTGGAGACAGACTCCCTATGAATGTCGTTGATCGCTCGTCTGTACGTCATTGGGTCCAGTGGTTGGTCTGTGTGGGTCTGGACTGCGTCCTTGTACATGAATAGGTGCCCCGTGACGTGCCTGGGCGGAGGCTCCTCCTCCAGCAGTGGTCTGTTGGGGTGTTCACTTCTGTGACACCCCACAAGAAACTGCTTACAGAGCATCTTGTTGTGTTCCCTTACGGGGAGCACTTGGGCCTCACTGTGTAGGTGATGCTCAGGCGTCATCAGAAGGCACCCAGTCGCTGTCCGGAGTGCGGCGTTCTGACAAGTCTGTAGCTTCATCCACTGCGTCCAACTAGTCCCCGGCGACCAAACTGGCGCAGCATAATTTAGAACCGGCCGGCCAATTGCCTTGTATGTTGCCAGCAACGTTTCTTTGTCTTTGCCCCAAGTGCTGCCGGCGAGCGACTTGAGGACCTTGTTGCGGCTCTGTACTTTGTTGACAACTGCGGTTGTGTGCGCGGAGAAAGAGAGCAGGCTATCAAAGGTAACCCCTAAAATTTTCGGGTTGTTCACCGTCGGTATGGGTGTGCCGTCGACGTGAATGCCTAATTCAAGCCTGACCTCCTTCGTCCAGGTGGTGAAGAGGGTCGCCGTTGATTTCGTTGGGGAGAGGGTTAGGCTCCTTGCAGTGAAGAAGCGAGAAAGGCTGGAGAGATAGCCGTTTACTTTTGAGCAGAGGTCATCAATTCCATTCCCAGACCACAAAATCGAACAATCATCAGCGTACGAGATCAGGGAAACTCCTTCAGGTGGCTGGGGGAGTTTCGAGATGTAGAAGTTAAAAAGTAACGGGGAGAGAACACCACCTTGTGGAACCCCTTGTTTTATTCTTCTTGGTTTCGAGGTTTGATCTCTGAAGATTACTGATGATTGTCGACCACTCATATAATTCGCCGACCATCGCTTCAGTCCTTGTGGGAGAGAGGAGGCCTCAATGTCTTCTAGCAGCGTGGAATGGCAGACGGTGTCAAACGCCTTTGACAAGTCCAGCGCTACTAGGACAGTTCTCTCACAGGGGCGGTTTCGATTTAGGCCACGAGTTATCTGGGTGTTTATGGCGTTAAGTGCTGTTGTTGTGCTGTGCACTTTACGGAAGCCGTGCTGATGTTTCGCTGGGGTTAGGTGGCGGGTGAAGTATGGGAGCAGCAGGGCCTCAAGTGTCTTCGCGACCGGGGAAAGGAGCGTTATCGGGCGATAAGAGTCTCCTCTGTTGGCGGGCTTCCCCGGTTTCAGCAGTGGGACCACTCTCCCTGATTTCCACACATCAGGAATGATGAGAGTGGTCATAGACAAATTGGGGACCTCCGTGAGGTATGCTACCCCCACAGGCCCCAAATGTTTCAACATCAGCATACAGATTCCGTCGGGTCCAATGGCTTTGGAGGCTTTCGCCTTCCCGATGGCCCCCTTCACTTCACCGCTGGTGAAAACAAGTGGTGCATTGTTTTTGGGCAGTTTGTGCAGCCTCCTGGTCACTCGACGTTTGGCCTTGTCTACCGAAGGATGCAGTGTGAATTGCCGACTGAAATAGTTCGCGCATTTCTTCGGGTCCGATGAGGCGTGACCTTCGAATGAGATTTCCACTCTGTCATCACGCTTCGTCGGGTTGGACAAGGACCTCACGGTTGACCAGAGCTTACTCACACCAGATGTGAAGTTACAGGCCTTCAAGTGCTCTTCCCACTTTGTCCGCTTGTGTTGATTTACCAGTTGCCGAATCTCCAAATTAAGTTCCCTCAAGCGAGGGTCCCCGGGGTCGACCTGGCGTAGGTGGTCACGCTCATTTGCTAGTACAGCTGCTTCAGCCGGGAAATTTGGGCGGACTTCCGCGATACGTCCGGACGGTATGATGCGAGCTGCTGCGGCTGTGACTACCCTGCGGAACTGGCGTTCGCCAGCATGTACGTCTGTGGGTGTGGGGATGGCGGGAAGCTGCTCTCGGTAACTTCCGCGAAGCCGTTCAAATCAGCTTTGTTGAAGTTGGTGTAGGTTCGGTGATCCGCGGGAGCAAAGTCGGTGGGCTTATTGATCGAGATGATTATGGGCAGATGGTCTGATGCTAACGTTAGCATAGGTCGCCATGATATGCTATTTATCAGACCAGCGCTAGCAATTGTTAGGTCTGGCGAGCTGCTGCAGCTGCCCACAATCCTGGTGGGGGCGTCGTCGTTCATGGTGCAGAATGTCGAATCGTCTATCTGCTCAGCCAAACTGTTTCCCCTCCGATCATTGGCCAGGCTTGAGTGCCAAAGATCGTGGTGCGCATTGAAGTCACCTACTACCAATCGGTTTTCGCCTCTGAGTAGCGCACCTATGTCAGGGAGATATCCTGCCGGGCAGCAGGTGACAGGGGGTATGTACACGTTAAATATTTCGAGCTCGACATCGCCTGACCGGACAGCTATGCCCTGACATTCTAGGGTAGTGTCCCTTGGGTCGATGTCTTCTTCGATTAGCCGATACTGCACTGTGTGGTGTAGAATGAACGCTAGTCCTCCACCATTGTCTCGCTCGCGATCTTTTCGGAGCACATTGTAGGCGGCGCAACCCAACAGAGTTGAGTTGCTGTGCAACTTCGTTTCTTGGACCGCAGCTATCAATATGCCGTGCCGACCCATGAAGACTGCTATCTCCTCAATCTTGCTCTGGAGTCCGTTGCAGTTGAGTTGGAGTACGATCATATGCCTTGGGAGGCTGGTCGCGATACGGGGGGTGAGGGAAGTGTGGGGCCTACCTTGGGCCTCTTGCGCCTGACGCAGTTGCTGTTGCAGCCTGATGGTAGGTGGCTGCGATATGGGCGTTGTTGTCTGCGCCGGCGGTGCACTACAGCAAGGGGCGCTGTAGTTTGTAGTCCACTCGCGAGTGGTGCGTAGACCAGAACATAGCCGGAAGTGGCACCAGCCAAGGCATGTGTTGCATTTGACTGATGTCACATTCCGGTATATTCTGTTCTGGCACACGGAGCAGATGGTGTGGGCAACCAGTAGCTGCTGGTTGGCTCGCGCTCGCGAGTGGGACCGGTCGGTAGGTTGTGTGGGTGGGGTGTGTTGGGAGGTTTGCTGTTGCTCAGGGGAGCTTCTAGGGGCCGTGCAGGCTCTTCGAGTGCTGGGTCGCACCCGTGCATTACGCGAGTGGGTAGCCGTGGAGGCTGATTGTGCCATTTGGCTTGAGCAACAGGGAGCCACAAAGTTTGTGGTCCACTCCCGGTGAGACCTAACGCCAGAGCAGGTTCTCAGGTCCACCCGTTGCAGGAGTTGCACCTAACCGAAGTGGAGTTCGGGTGGAGTCGATTCTGGCAAACACAGCAGAGGTAAATTTCAGGTCCGGGGTTGGGCTCTACGCCCGTCCGGAGAAGAAGGATGCGAAGCAATCCGGCTGCATGGTATTGCTCCATGGACGAATAATGATTGGTGGGTATCGCCGATCTAGACGGGGTTAGATCGCCGAAACAACAGCCTTTGGTCGGGTAAAACCCGAGTCATTCCGGTACGTAGAACCGGCTGTCGTGGGAATGTGGCATCACTCACTCTTTTCGTTCAGTTTGAAATCAATAAAATAAAATAAGTATTTATATCATTTGGGCCGCACTGCCTCAACAATCACAACGGCTGAGTGAACAGAGCACTGACGTGCAATTCGAGAGATCCGAGTTCGATCCTCGGCAACGGTTTTTTTTTTCTTTTTCTATTAAATTTTTTCTTTTCATGTTTACGTTTTATTGCTTAAAAAATAAATATTTTTGTATTTAATTTAATTTTTAGAAACTACTAAAAGACAAACAAAACCAAACAGGTTTCGCAGTCACATTCAGAAAGAAGCTGCGTGGAGTACCTGTCTGTCGAAATGTCTAGCCCCTCGTCCAAAATCCTATTGTCTTGTGTGTATAATCCCTATAAGTATTTCGGCCTATGTGACTTTTTTAATTTTCTGTCCACTGTTTCTGTAGATTATGACCATATAATTCTTTGTGGTGATTTTAATATGAACCTGTTACGTCCTATTGTTATGTTATGTTTAATAGATGACATCTCCTGTGTTGGGTTGTCTATGGTTAATTTGTCGGTGCCCACAAGATATGGTAGCAATTGCTGTCCCAGCTTATTAGATTACTTTGCTGTATCTGATCCTTCTATTGTTTTGAAATTTGACCAAATATCTTTTATATCTGATCATGACTTGATATTTTGTTCTTTTGACGTTAAGCTTGATCACCATGACAACAATACCTATGTATTTAACATCTTTGACTACCGTTCCTTAGATGTCAACAACCTTTTCAGTAGCCTCTTGCAGATCAATTGGTCCGATTGCTGGGGTCTCAGCACGGTCAATGAGAAGCTCCGTTTCCTGAACGAAAATATATTAAATTCGCTCCTCACTCATGTCCCTACCCGAACCTGTGACAGGTCTTCCTGCCGTTGGTTTAATGGTGCCGTCCGATCAGCGATTAAAAAACGCAATAAATATTATAACATATGAAAAAGGAACCCGACAGATGAGAGCTGGAGTGCTTTCAAAACAATAAGGAATGAAGCTACCTCGGTTATAAGACGTGAAAAGAAAAATTCTTTATGAATAAGCTGGATCCCTCACTGCCTAATAATGTTTTGTGGCGAAATCTGAGAACACTCCGCGTCCATGCCAGTGAGAAATCAGAATGCTCGTTGAGTCCTGAAACGCTTAGCGTTGCCTTTGCTTCTCCGCCTTCATCTTGTCCCCTTAAGACCAATTCTGTAGCCTCCTGTCCGGTCTCTTTTGCTGGCGAAAAGTTTGAGTTCATTGCTGTGAGCGAGATTGATGTGGTGAAATCTGTTTTTAACATCAGGTCCAACGCAATCGGCGAGGATGGCATTCCGATTAGATTTGTGAAGGTAATATAACCGATTATTTTGCCAACCTTGACACACATAATAAACCATAGTCTCACCACGTCCTGTTGTCCCGATGCCTGGAAGATTGCTACTGTGCTTCCTGTAGCCAAAAATAAATCCGCATCCAGCCCTAGTGATTTCCGACCCATCAGCATACTACCAGCCTTGTCTAAAGTTTTCGAATCTTTGTTATCTGAACAAATCTCTTCCCACATCGGTAAATTCAACCTTATATCCCCATTTCAATCCGGATTCAGACCCCATCACAGCTACTCTACTGCAATGGTAAAGATACTTGATGACATTAGAATACTGTTCGACAAGAACCACTTAACTCTACTATGCTTGCTGGACTTCTCTAAAGCCTTTGATTCAGTTAGCCATGAACTACTGTGCTTTAAATTAAAAAACTACTTTGGGTTTGGAGAGTCAGCAGTAAAACTGATGCGTAGCTATCTGAAAGAGAGGTCTCAGCGTGTCAAGGTTGGATCTCAAATATCTGAACAAAGGCCTTTTTTTCACGGGTGTCCCACAAGGCTCAATCTTAGGACCACTACTATTTAGTTTGTTCGTTAATGATATATTTCGGACTTCTATGCACGCCAACATTCATGCCTATGCGGACGATGTCCAGCTCTATATGTCAGGTCCTCTGGAGGACTCAGCTAATTTGTGCGCAAGCTTCAACAGAGAACTGATGTCTATAAGGTCCTGGGCACAGTTAAATGGTCTTCGTCTTAATTGTGACAAGTGTTTTGTTACCTATTTGTAAGAAACGTCTTAACATTGGTGGCAAACCAATTAAATTTGTGTCAAAAGTAACTAACCTTGGGTTTATTATCAACACTGGCCTTACCTGCATTGACCATGTGAATACAACTGTAGGCAAAGTCTATAATACTTTAAGAAATTTACGAATGTCTGCTCCATTTACACCGATAGAAATCAGACGTAAACTCGCAATCCAACTTATAATGCCAATTATCTGTTATTCTGAGGTAGTATACAGCAGGTTAGATTCCCAATCAGCTCACAAAATAGATGTAGTATTTAACCAGATCACGCGCTATGTGTTTGGGCTAGTAAAATATGAGCATATTTCCGCTTGGAGAACGCGCCTACTTGGCTGCGAAATTTCTGAATATCTTAAAGCTAGAAATTGTGTATTCCTTTTTCGTCTCATGACAGATAAGGCACCCAAATATCTATATGAAAAATTAACGTTCCCCAAATCCACTCGAGTAAAGGACTTGACTGTTCCTACCTACAATTATCTCAGCTCTGCACGGCTATTCTTTGTCAATGCTATCCGCATCTGGAACTCTATTCCATCCCATATTCGTAGTAGTTTAAACAAAAGCAACTCTAAAAATGTTCTGTATGAGTATTTCCGTTAGCTTCACTTCAGTCCCTGTGATGTGCTCTCTATGTACTTGTTTAATTAAGTCTTATTTTCAGTATATGTCCTGGAATTGTAGAACTCACTTAAAAATACTACTCTGTTAATTATATTATGTTACTTTTATTTAGTCTTAAGTAATTTTTGCTGCTTTAGTTATATGTATGTACTGTTATGAATTTTTGTTGCGCTATAAAAGATCATTCTTTTGATCTTATTATGCTAATGATTTTATTAATAAATGAAATGAAAACTCAAAAAAAAAAAAAAAAAAACACTAACTGGCCAATTCTGGCATCTGTCTTTCAACCCTCTACAGTCTTTCGAAAGACAAGTCTATATTCCGGCAACTATCTTTAAAGCTTTTTTCTGTATTTCGAATGACTAATTAAAAGATTTGCAAACGAGGAGGAAAGCGTTATTCTATTTGTCGTTTAGTAATAGGATAAAAACTAAACGAAATCAAAAAATATTTTTTAAACAACAAAAACTAAAAATTTGAGAAAACTAAGTAAAATAAGAAAAAAGATTAATCAATAAAGTTTCTAAACATTAAATAAAATAAAAAATATTTATTTTTAAGCAATAAAACGTAAAAATGAAAAGAAAAAATTTAATAAAAAGAAAAAAAAATCCGTTGCCGAGGATCGAACTCGGATCTCTCGAATGGCACAAAAGTGCTCTGTTCACTGGGCCATTGCCACTCTCACAGCAACGTTATCGAAATTGAAATTTATTGGAAACAAACAAAAAATTTCACAATCATTCGTTAAAAAGTTAAGTAAAGGTTTTTATTTACTTTACTTTAATCTTCATTAAATGCCGTTAACGAATCATTAACTGACTCTGAGAGGTAATCCTTTCAAATCTTTACTGAGGAACACCGTAAGTAATCATTAAATGACTCTGAGTGCGGCTGTTAGATCCTTATGATACTAACCCCTTCAATTGTAATTATTTCTAGTGTCATAAAACTCATTTAGTAGGTTTATTGCCATCCAAACTTAATTTTTCAATGTGCTTTTTATTTATTATATTTTGTTATATGTATGTATGTGGGTTTTTACGTTATCCGAAAACAAATTATTCTTTTTCATTCAAAAAATCCTAACTGTGTTTTTGGCTCTCAGAAAGATCCCCAAGCCATTGTTCAAATAAAATCTTAAAACGATCGATGTATCGACCCCTGATTGCGATTTTATCGTGAGCGAAAAAAAGGTAAAATTTACAGGAGAGGTTTTTTTAATTCTCCCTTAAACAGTGTAAAAATTTATACGGATTTAAATTGACAACAACATTATTGAATTCTAGCTTTCTAATAGGACTATTCATTATTTGCATACCCTATTCAGTGATCGCACTTTACCACATTGTGGTAGATCTGCCACTTTTTTGAGCATCTACCACATCTACCACAGGAGGTCTGATATCTACCACATATTCGCGTTTTTGAGTACCTAGTTTTATTTTTGCTCGACATAATTTTCTTAACACTAAACACTATATGGTAACAAGACTGATATGTAATACAAGATTCCGCATTCCCGGCGGCGATGAAATATCGCAAGTAAAAGTAAACAAAGCCGAATGGGAGGATAAAATAAACTGTAAAATAGTAAGTTTTCTCAATAATAAGTTTTTCGACAGGAGACGTGGTTACGTTAAATTTTAAAATATATGATTTATAAAAAAAATGAAGCGAAAATATAGCGAAAATTAAAAAAAACTGCGATTTTTGTGAAAGTATTAGCTAATATCAGTGCAGCTAAAGTTTCTGAGGCGTTGTTTACATTTACTTGAGAATTGTCAAAATCGGCAAATCACAAGTAGCGGTTTCTGTAACGTGCCACATTTATTCGCTACATCGTGATGTGATAGAATGAAACGCTGACAGCCCTCCGCAATGTTTCAAAAAAATGTATGTTCGAAAAATACTTTTATATGGAAGGAACCATGATAAAAACATTAGAAGGTAAAACCATTCTCTCAATTCGTCGGCCATGATTTTTTTCTGACGTTTGCAAACATTTTAAAATCATATAAAATTGAAAATAAACAAATGAAATTGTTCACAATTGTTGTTGTTTGAGATTAAAAATGAGAATGTGTGTGTGAGCTTGAGTTCGAATTTTAAAATTATTACCTTGTAATGTTTTTATCATGGAAGGAACCGCTTTACACCGTCAAGGAAAAAATTGCCAAAGCTCAATGTAATTTTTAACAGCTTCAATCTATCACTTCGTTATACTAAAATTAATTTTTTTTAGAGTCTAATTAAAAAGTTTGCAATGTAGGTGAAACCTTACAGAATTTCTCTAATTTTTGTACAAAGTTTGACCCAAAACCTGAGATCTACCACATTTTTTTTTAAATCTACCACATTTTTTTCCAGATTCTACCACACAGAATTTTTTTAAGTCCGATCACTGACCCTATTGTCTACAGGCAAAATGGTGCTTACGATATTTTTCCTGAACAGTCTGAGAGCTAAGTTATCAAAGAATTGCCGCTTGCGATAGTTTTAAGCATGATAAAAACATAACAAGGTAAAACCATTGAGAGGCAGTCTGACGTTTGCCAACAATATAATTTTAAAATCAAAACTCAAACTCACACATACATTCTCATTTTCAATCTCAAACAACAACAATTGTGAACAATTTAATTTTTTTATTTTCAATTTTATATGATTTTAAAATGTTGGCAAACGTCAGAACAAAATCATGGCCGACGAATTGAGAGAATGAATTTACCTTGTAATGTTTTTATCATGGTTTTAAGGATTGGTTGAAAAAAAATTAATTTTAACCCAATTAAATATAAACACTGCCAATCAGCAGAATAAGCTCAACATATTTTCAACTTTAACTGTTCATCTACTAGATTGCCCACAAGTTTTCTTCGTGGATACAGTGTTAAAGCTCAAGCAATTCTCTAAAAAACATCTAAACCGATACTATTTGCAATACAATAAAGTTACACACAGTGTCGCTTACGATAAAATTATAGGATCTCAAAAGTGTAAACAAAGCAAACGATAAAATTCATTTTGCTTTATTTCCGTAACGGTGAATATTCAAAGTTAGTGATTTTGTAAGACGTTGTAACTCGTATTTGTAACCTATTTGCAGCAAAAAAATTCTTTTCGATAATTGGTCGCTTACGATAAAATCGCAATTAGGGGTCGATATGTAGGTTCATTATTTTTTTTTTTACCGAAGATGTTGGCTTCGGACAAGTTTAAGAATAGTCTGTTCTGATGATAAGTATTATTATGTATTTGTTTTTGTGCGACTTAAATGGACTATGTACGGAATGTACAGTATTGTTCATATCATTCGCAACAAAACCCAAATTAAAATTTCTGCCACTGATGTTTATTTATTTTTAATAATTTTATTTAAAATATAGTTCAAGCATTATAAATAAAATTTAAAACTTTGTACAAAATTCATTCAAATTACACAAATTTCAAACAATCATAATCAAAATTTTCAAAATTTTAATCCGAATTTTTAGAAAATTTTCGTTTATGCAGTTTTATAGCCCACAAGATTTTAAATTGATAAAGTTTCAGTTTTCAGTTTTCAGTTTCAGTTGACTAAATAGCGGGGCAGACGTGTCAATATTTCCAACTTTTCCACGCAATTGGCTGTCAAATGTAGACATTTTATTCCCGCGTATAACAGCTGGAAAAACTTTTTTTGTCACTTTTCGGAAATCAGTTTCAGAAATAAAAGATGCAAGCTATGACTGCGAATGAAAGAGCAAAAATCGATTTAGAAAATATATTTAAGCTTGCTTACCAGTAGATAATTTCAGGAGCTAAAAGCCCTTCCAAACGGCCTTCTTAAGAGTCAAGAGGCCTTCCACTCTGCATTCCTTTCTCTTTTCTTTTTTGTATGGAGTGGCACAAATTGAAGCCCTTCTGCTTTCGCTACCCATAAAATGTCTTCTAGAAGGGCTTTGTAGGGCGTATTTCAGAAGGTCTTTTGGAAGAGTTCTTATAAAGCTGCTTCGTTAATTCATAAAAATCATACTTCCTTAATGTATTTATTTAAGGTTTATATCAAATACGTTTTATGGTGCATTTACACGATATGAAGCCATATAAACTGTTGATACGCTAAAATAGAGGGACTACATGTTCCAATGAGGAATTCAATGATTTCGAGTGGGATGCATATAATACATTTTTTCATATGAAAACGATGGGGAGATACTGTAGACATACTGTTGTGATACTGTTAAGCATACGAAATTATAGCAAGTTGGATTTTCATACATCTTCTCATGAGAAGTTTAACAGATGCAGAGATACCAAGGAGGTTTTTTTTTCATTTTGATGCGTTTTTAATATAAAAACCCACCGAAAAGGAGGAAAGCGGCAACACCGCAATTCACATACATGTCAAAAGTAGGAATTTTCAAAATTAAAAACAATAAACAAACAAATTCAAAGCAAATAAATTGTTTGTACCAGAACTTTTTAAATAGAAGCAACTTACGTACGGTGGACAATAAAAATACAAATCACTATGAGAACAAACCTAAAAACAAGACATTACACACCGTTTTAATGAGCTTTATGTCACATTTAAGTAAAAATAAGCCTGTATTTCCCAAGCTGGTAAAGAAATGAAAATGTTTATTTTTTGTTGTTCACAAAAAGACTTGCCAAATATATAAGTCAAAATTATAGAAGGCATGTATACTTCTCCCTTTCATTTTTTCATACAGTTGATGCTTCTTTCTGGCTTTTACAAAATGCAGGGGTATCGCACTTATTTCGGTACAATATGATCGTAATGTATTTTCAATTCCAAATAAAAGAAAAACATCTCACGAAAATTTTTGCGATTGTAGAACAATAAGTGTATATTTGCAAACTGATGCAAAGAATGGAGTGTCGTATCTTAAAATTTTAACGAAACAAACATTTTATGGTCTTATGTTTCCTTCAATCCGCATTGCTATTTTTTCTAACTCTTCCTTTTGTTTAGCGCTGTAACCGCTTAGTTATATTTTTTTATTTATACATGTGAGTTATTTTCAATGAGCATTTTTTCATTTGCTCGTGAATTTTGAGTACATTTTCTTATAGTACCTCTCATTCTTTTTTATATTACATATATACACTCCGATGTTCGCGGTCGCCCCTTGGTTGGTAATAGTAAACCTCCGAGTGCATTCTGTCATGAAAACAGCTTCTCATAAAAATACAACTGCCGATCTGAGTCGGCGTAAAACTGCCCTTCCCTTCTGTGTGACAAAATCAAGGCGCGCGCCCCATATCCGAGGAGAAGCTAGGCTAAACACTAATATATTGTGTAAGCGTCAATGTGTATATCGTCGTTTAAAGTACAAAAGCGTGGTTCTGCAAAACCTCGTAACTGACATTTGTGCCAAAAAAAATATTTGCTCACCGGAAGCTCCTATCATCAAGCCCTTAATCATTTATACTAAAATATCGATACTTAGACATAAGAAGAAGAGCTAGTTAAGTTTAAAAGAGAGAACCGTTTTGAATAATGACAAGTTTTACTCCCACCTATAAAAATTAGGCAACCTCATATACGAGGTTTTGCATTTTCTTGATACGCGGTATTGTACTTTAAACGACGATATGTAGAAGTATTGCATACATATTTTGGTGCCTTTTCAAGTATAAAATCCATTGAGAAACGAAAGAAACCTTATGATTTTGATTTATGCCAAACGTTTTTAATATGAAAGACGAAAAACGTAAACAAGCCATTTCTGAACAAAAAACTGTTTATCCACAAAGATGTTTGAATGGAAGCATTACACATTTGAAAAAATAGCAATCCACAAGGCTTTATTGGCAGTAGGTCCTTTTTAAAGCACATTAAAAAAAATCTCGTTTCGAAGTTAGCACAAAATGAAATTTTTTTGTTTGTTGTTTACAAAAAAATACTTGCCAAGTATATAAGTCAAAATTGTTAAATATATATCGCTTTCATTCATTTCTTCATAGAGTTGGTGCTTCTTTTATAGGAAAATTCATACGGCTTATGACCAGATTCATACCATGTAAATGCACCATTATGGTGCATACGCTAAAATAGAGGGACTACATGTTCCAATGAGGAATTCAATGATATCGAGTGGGATGCCTATAATAAATTTTTTCATATGAAAAATTATGGGGGGATACTGTAAACATACTGTTGTTATACTGTTAAGCATATGAAATTATAGCAAGTTGGATTTTCATACATCTTCCCATAAAAAGTTTAACAGATGCAGAGATACCAAGGAGGTTTTTTCCCATTTTGATGCCTTTTTTTAATATAAAACCCACCGAAAGGAGGAAAGCGGCAACTCCGCCATTCACATACATGTCAAATGTAGGAATTAAAAATTAAATTTTAAAAATTAAAAACAATGAACAAACGATTTCAAAACAACAAAAAATCTTTGTACTAGATCTTTTTCAAAAGAAACAATTCACGTATGGTGGACAATAAAAATACAAAGCACTATGATAAAAAGACATTACACAACATTTTAATGAGCTTTACATCACATTTAAGTAAAAATAAGCCTATATTTTCCAAGCTGAAAAAGAAATGAAAATGTGTGTTTTTTGTTGTTTACACAAAGACTTGCCAAATATACATAAAGTCAAAATTATAGATGGCATGTATACTTCTCCCTTTCATTTTTTCATACAGTTTATCATGATAAAAACATAGCAAGGTAGAACCGTTCTCTCATTTTGTCGGCCATGATTTTTTTTTTGAAGTTTGCCAGCATTTTAAAATCATATAAAATTGAAAATAAAAAATTGAAATTGTTCGAAATTGTTGTTGCTTGAGATTGAAAATAAAAATGTGTGTGTGAGTTTGTGAGTAAATTTAAAAATTAAAATGTTTAGAAACGTCAAGAATTTTAAAAGTAACTCTCAGCGGCTCTACCTTACTATATTTGTATCATGCAGTTTATGCTTCTTTCTGGCTTTTACAAAATGCAGGGATACCGCACTTATTTCGGTACAATATTTTCGTAATGTATTTTCAATTCGAAATCAAAGAAAAACATCCCATGAAAACGTTTGCGATTTTAGAACAATTAGTGCATATTTGCAAACTACTGCAAAGAATGGAGTGTCATATCTGAAAACGTTCAGAGAATTAACGAAACAAACAAACGTTTTATGGTCTCATGTTTCCTTCAAACCGCATTACTATTATTTCTAACTTTTCCTTTTGTTTTGCGCTGTAACCGCTTAAGTGAACGTTTAGAACGTTCCTGATATGTTAACGTAGAGGGTGATTTTTTTGAGGTTAGGATTTTCATGCATTAGTATTTGACAGATCACGTGGGATTTCAGACATGGTGTCAAAGAGAAAGATGCTCAGTATGCTTTGACATTTCATCATGAATAGACTTACTAACGAGCAACGCTTGCAAATCATTGAATTTTATTACCAAAATCAGTGTTCGGTTCGAAATGTGTTTCGCGCGTCCGATTTATGGTCTACATAATCGACCAAGTGAGCAAACAATTAATGCGATTGTGACCAAGTTTCGCACTCAGTTTACTTTATTGGACATTAAACCAACCACACGAATGCGTACAGTGCGTACAGAAGAGAATATTGCGTCTGTTTCTGAGAGTGTTGCTGAAGACCGTGAAATGTCGATTCGTCGCCGTTCGCAGCAATTGGGTTTGTGTTATTCGACCACATGGAAGATTTTACGCAAAGATCTTGGTGTAAAACCGTATAAAATACAGCTCGTGCAAGAACTGAAGCCGAACGATCTGCCACAACGTCGAATTTTCAGTGAATGGGCCCTAGAAAAGTTGGCAGAAAATCCGCTTTTTTATCGACAAATTTTGTTCAGCGATGAGGCTCATTTCTGGTTGAATGGCTTCGTAAATAAGCAAAATTGCCGCATTTGGAGTGAAGAGCAACCAGAAGCCGTTCAAGAACTGCCCATGCATCCCGAAAAAATGCACTGTTTGGTGTGGTTTGTACGCTGGTGGAATCATTGGACCGTATTTTTTCAAAGATGCTGTTGGACGCAACGTTACGGTGAATGGCGATCGCTATCGTTCGATGCTAACAAACTTTTTGTTGCCAAAAAATGGAAGAACTGAACTTGGTTGACATGTGGTTTCAACAAGATGGCGCTACATGCCACACAGCTCGCGATTCTATGGCCATTTTGAGGGAAAACTTCGGAGAACAATTCATCTCAAGAAATGGACCGGTAAGTTGGCCACCAAGATCATGCGATTTGACGCCTTTAGACTATTTTTTGTGGGGCTACGTCAAGTCTAAAGTCTACAGAAATAAGCCAGCAACTATTCCAGCTTTGGAAGACAACATTTCCGAAGAAATTCGGGCTATTCCGGCCGAAATGCTCGAAAAAAGTTGCCCAAAATTGGACTTTCCGAATGGACCACCTAAGACGCAGCCGCGGTCAACATTTAAATGAAATTATCTTCAAAAAGTAAATGTCATGGACCAATCTAACGTTTCAAATAAAGAACCGATGAGATTTTGCAAATTTTATGCGTTTTTTTTAAAAAAAAAGTTATCAAGCTCTTAAAAAATCACCCGTTATATTTCTAAGGCATTCTGTTTATTCCGGCTGTGAAATGGGATTATCCGGAATGCATAGAGAAACGCAGCCATTTTGGTGCTTTTCAAGTATAAAATCCATTGAGAAACGGAAGAAAATGGCATCCCTATGATTTCAACTTACGCCAAACGTTTCGTAAACAAGCAATTCTGAACAAATAACCGTTTTTCTACAAAGATGTTTAAATGGAAGCATTACAAATATGGAAAGATAGCAATCTACAAGGCTTTATTGGCAGTAGGTCCTTTTTAAAGCACAAGCACGAAGCACGAAGCTAGCACAAAATAAAATTTTTGATTTGTTGTTTACAAAAAATTATTGCCAAGTATATAAGTCAAAATTGTTAAATATATATCGCTTTCATTCATGTCTTCATAGAGTTGGTGCATCTTTTATAGGAAAATTCATACGGCTTATGAACAGATTCATACCATGTAAATGCACCATTATTGTAATCTAAAATGCATATTTAAATTTATTTGAAATGTTAAATAATATAAGCTTACACTTAGAGAAGCCATACAGGGAAGCACTTTTTTCAGCATAGAATAGCTTCACTTAAGAAGGCCTCCCTAAATTATCTTCTTTATTGTTCTGCACTAGCAATTTTTATTTTTGCTGCAAGTGCTGTCAAACCATTCGAGTGTTGCTGAGGGACCTTAATTTTTACTCGAGTTAACAGAGAAGTTAATGAAGTTTGAACGAAAAGGCCAGATAGATCCAACAATATCCTCACTATCCGCTAGACCCCATGCTTTCGCTTACGGACTTTTCTCATCTTTCAGAACAGGAATTTCACACAGCCGTTTCTCGAGGAAATGCTGATGAAAAAATTCTGAGTGGCGATATTTCCTTGGAAATTATTTGTCAGATCGACTGCACTAGACATCGGGGACAATTAACAGTGATACTTACACATACATTATTATTATTATTATTATTGCAACATATTTTACAAATGAATTTGTAAAATACTACATGGTGCGGGCGACGAGACCATTATGCACCGGTGTTAGTTTAAGTAGTTATGTTTCGTCTAACAAGTTGTGGCTGTATAGCATTTTTTTGATTACGGCGATGTTGTCTTTTTTGGAGCAGTCTAATAACTCCCGTAATTGTTGGTGACTCTTAGAGATGGGACAGTGCAACACGATGTGTTCAACAGTCAACGTTGTCAGGCAGGATGAGCAGGAAAGTGGTTTGCGTTTAGTTTACAGGTGTTTGGTTGAGAGGAGTGTTGTCCCCAGTCTGATTCTGGAGAGCGTTATGCAGTCCTGCCGGGAGAGGTCTCTTTCGTAGTTTGGTCTTCTGGGCAGATTGTTGTGCTTTTGGAGAAACGAGTTTGAGCTACGCCAGGCATTTAAATTGTTTTCTAAAGCTGCAGCTGAATAGCAAGTAGTTATTATTGAGTGTAAACATGGGCATTCATATACTAGTGGGAGAGTCAGCGCTTCCTTTGCTGCTTGGTCGGCGGCTACATTGCCTGGTATTCCCGTGTGTCCTGGTACCCAAAGGGTTTTTGTTGGGTTTTTTTAGTTGACTCAAATTCAGCATATTGTACTTGCTAGCTAGAGCTTTGGTTGCACCAAGGCTATCTGAACATATAAGTGTTTTACGATTTTGCTTTGCTGCGTATTCGATGGCCCACTGGATGGCACTCAGTTCTGCGTGAAATATTCCGGCGTGTGGTGGCAGTATACTTTGTTTCACAACGGAGAAGTTGTTTCTCCCCGTTTTTTTGACCACTGCATAGGATGTTGCTCCGTCTTGAAAGGAACCATCTTCATATAATATAATTTCGGGTGAAAATGTTGCACTTATTCGACAAAGTAGATGCAAATATTCTGCAGCACAGGTGTTGTTTTTGGTGTGACTGCTGAGTTGGGTGTCAATTTGTAACCATTGGCTGTAATCACTTTGCGGTTGTTGTGGCTTTTCCGGAATAGGCAGTTTCAAGTCGAGCAATATAGTGTTTTTAATGGTACACAAGTTACAGCTAGAAATTTAATTTTTAGATACATTTATGTGTTTCCAAAAAAGCTCATGTAGGCTTGCTTGTGTTGATGTAATTGCTTTGGCCGCCAGTTTCACGGCGCTTTTATTATATTTTTTTTTTTTTATATTATTATTTATTTTATTGGAAGTCTTGATAACGTGCTTCAACTCTAAGGTCATCCAAGGGAGTTGGAGGAAGGGCGCCAATAGCTGACCTGAAGCATTTGTTGAGGGCGGTGTTGATTTTCCATGTACATACGTACATACATATACATATCATAACAGGTCTTAAATTCCACTCTGCACTTCCATTAGTTGCGATCCCGTACGAGTCTGGCCTAGTCAGAAAAAGTCAGAATTTGTCAGATTTTACTGGAAATCGATCCCATACTCGGTTCTCTGACTATTGAGAGGACAAAAAAAGAGAGTAAATAAGGTTCTCTCTCTATCAGTTTTAGTCCGAGGATTTTTTTGCTGGTAAATTCTGGTAAATGTGTCAAGCGATCAGATGTGGTGTGTTTGCCAACGAAATTGTAAACAAAAGAAAAGGGCGCTCTGCTAATTCAAGTTGAAAAGTATTTCATTACTTGTTTAAGTGGATTATAATTAAAGGCCTGCAAATGCTGAACTATAAAACATAGCGACATGTGTCACATCATGCAAGTGCCAGTTCATATTATGTCGCTCATACATGTTTCACAATAACATATGAAGACACTGTCGAATAATTGAAATCAAATCATGCATCAAATCTATGCATGTCAACACAAGCAACACATGCGACATAGTCAGCATTATTAATTACATTTTATATACGGGAGGAGATTTTGTAAATTTTTTAAGCACCTAAGTATTATAGTAAAATTCATTAAAGAATTGTTTAACTTAAACCTGTATATATTTTCATCCAAGGCAGGATCGAACAGTATTAAAAATATGCTACACAAGCACAACAGCGAACAACAGCTTAGCTAAGTAGCAACGACATACTAAAACAGTATGTTTGAGATGGAATGACATGGCACAACACCTTGTTTGAGTTGACATGACATAGCATGCATGAAATTTTTGAAAGACATTTTTACAGAAAATGTTGAATTTCGCAGTTCTTTAATTCTAATGAATTTGAAAGTATTTTTGGTTATTTACGTGTGTGTGCTGAGTGTGTTTACATTCAAAATAAGCAAAAATTTACAACCAAAATTTGGAGGTTATGTTGACGTGGTCAGAAATTACAATTTTTTACTAGAAAGCGATCCCGTACTTTTCAGTGTTACGCTCTCGCTCTGAGCGAATTTTTATTTTTTGACACTTTTACTAGTTTTAGTCCGAGGAATACGGGATTGGACCTAATATTTATTTATTTATTTCTGTCAAAACAGCGATAAAAAACTTTAAACTTCGTGTTTATATTTTGCGAAGCGGAGCTACGAATTCGTAACTACCCAAACACGGATTCCAGCATAAGAGTAAATTGTTATGCAGAAATACTCTGAGAGCATCTAGGAGATCGTGAAAAAATTATCGATATACAAGCGTTCGTCTGTTTGGGCCCTGACCAAAAAAACTTCGCCAATCGCCTCTCGCCTTTAGATAGATAGTTAGGTGTAGCACTGCGACCGGTAGGTCTATTGTGCCCTTAGCTTATCAAAACACCTCTATCAGCCCCTGAGACTCTAAAAATTTCATAATAGATCCCGGGGATAGTGAGTGTATGTGCTCCTCTCTTGGCCACAGGTGCCCTATGCTCCTGTTCCTCCTGTGTGCAACGGCCTCACACTCCATAAGAAGATGTAATGGAGTCTCCTTGGCCGCATCGCAAAAGCGACACAGGTCACTGCACCAGATTCCTTGTTTATATAGGTTCCCTCTAAGCCTGCAATGGCCCGTCAAAAACCCTGTTATTATTCTTACTTGGGGAGATCCATGAGTAACCTATATCTTGTCAGATTATATCCTTCTAGTATGCTTTTTGCCTGACGTAGACCCAGGGTGTTACGCCAGTGCAGTTCCCTCAATTTGGTATTTTCCTTTCTGAGTGTTTCTCTTATAGTGTTGGGCCGTACTGCAAGAAAGGGCTCAGGTCCTATCGGGGTCGAGGCAGCGGCCAGATGATCAGCTTCCTCATTACATGTGACCACCCTGTGCCCTGGTACCCACATCAGTTGAATCTCATTGACCTCTGCCAGAGCATTAAGCCTGTCGACACACTCCAGGACCAATGAGGACTTGATCTCGAATGATGAGAGGACCATAAGTGCCGCCTGACTATCGCTTAATATAAGTTTCCCCTCGTTCCTATACTTTCTACGAATGTTAACCTCAGCGCACAAACTAATGGAGTAGACCTCCGCTTGAAAGATGCTAGGGAAGGTTCCCAAAGGCACCGAAAGCTTCAGTCGGGGCCGCACACACCAGCTCCAATTCCTCCAGGTGTTTTAGAGCCATCAGTGTACCACCGTAGTGTGCTCGCCTGTATGTGACTTTCCATAATAGAGGTACACCAGATCGCCTTGTTGTAAGAGTAGGTCTTGAAGTTTTTTTTGAAAACCACCTCTCTGTTAAAATCATCCCTGGGGAACAAAGTTAGGGGGAGCTAGGTGCCTATCTTGTCCCTGTTCCTAGATGATAGCACCTTTCCTTTACCGAATCCCTCTCTCGCAAAGTTGAAAAGGAAAATTATAGAGAAGTTACACCAACAATAACTTAACCCTCAAAATATCGTTCAAAATGTCACTTTTTTTGTTTGAAATTTTGGATTTTGGCTCCCATTTCACTAGAAAACACTATATTTAATTAAATGCCGACACTAATTTTCGCAATCTGAAAAGTATTTAACGGTATATTTTTAAGTAATACAATACTTAATATATTTAAACAAAAGTTGAAGTACATACCCACGGACTTTGATTAAAATCTGTGTGTTATCCAAATTATATTATTGTGTCCTCCTTATGCTTCTATAAGAAATATTTTCTGTTTTGTTTTTTTTCTATGATAAGTCTTTCCGAAAACAAAAAAATTTCTTTTGAGCGAGGTGCGTATTGCTCTCCTATCAATCAAAAAGAATACTCTTGGATTTCTCGCTCAGGAGACATCACTTTTTGTTCCTAAGCGAGTAATAACGGAGTACAAAACCGACAAATCTCCCTTATTGCTTCCAAATCATGCCCCAGGGAGCATTCTTTAATTGCTCGCTTAGGAGATCTTTCATTACGCTCCTAAGCGAGCAATACGGGAGTACAAAACCGACAAATCTCGTTTACTGCTCCCAAATCATGCCTCAGGGAGCATTATTTCGTCGCTCGCTTAGGAGATCTCCTATTTGACTACTAAACGAGTAATAAAGGAGTACAAAACCGACAAATCTCTCTTATTGCTCAGAATTCAGGTTAACGGGAGTACTATTTTATTCCTCACATAGGAAGATCTCCCTTCAAGTTCTAGTGGGATACGTCAAACTCGCCTGAATGTATTCGTCACATATGGGTGTTTCCTGCGTTACGGACGTTCCGTTTGGAGACACATTTTTTATTATAAAAACTATAGTAGACTCTGAGTGAACACACATTTTTTGTCATGAGTAGTCACCATCAATACCTATCTTAAATCAATAAAAATATTTTCCACAAATGTTATGTGGTAAGTGTATAGTTATTAAAAGTTCTCGTTCGGACGTTCCCAAAATGGAACTCGTATCGAAGATGACAGATGATGTTTGCTAAATTCTGCGAATCTGTTAACGGTACAAAAAAAACGATGTATGAATGGTTGTTAGAATAATAAGCAGCCATAACAATTGCGTCAACTTAAACTTCCTAACGATGTTTAGTAGCTGCTAAAAACTATTCAAAGTTGTTCGGACGTTCCCGTTCGGACGTTCCGATTTTTTCCAATGGATAACATTTTTTGTTTAAGAATTTAAACACACTCATTTTTTTTAATGCAAATATAGGGTTTTATTGTAAATAAATCTACATCTATATTAAGGCCTTTATTAACGTTCATTGAAGTCATTTCTTCGTACAAGCAGACGTACATATCGACGCCTCCAAACCATACTATGCTAAGTCTGACTAACCCTGGGATTCAGTAATTCAGTCTCATCTCAAGTCACTAAATTTGAGATCAGCAATTAGTGACTATTTTTGTGACTTGAGATTATTTGGCTATTCTGTAGGAGAGTCACAAAAAGTTCACCAAAAATGTGTGGTGAAAACAAACACAGACATTCAACTGATAGCGTTTACGTATGCCTTTTGCCGCGCCGCCCGAAGAGTCGCAATGGCCGAGTGGTCAAAGCATTAGACTGCCAGTCGAGAGGGTCCGGGTTCGAGTACTCCTCGGGTAGAGGATTTTTTATTTTTTTTTATTTAGTATTTTTTTCTTTTTTGTTATTAGTTTTATTTTTTTAATAACCTTTAGATTTTAATGTTAAAAAAAATTAATATTTTTTTCAAAGGATTTGTATATTAAAGCATTTTGGTTTATTTCCTAACGAAATTCTTATTCGTTTTTTTTTTTAATAAAATGGAAAGCAATTAACTTTTTCTCCATATTTTTATTTTTGAGACCTGCTCTTAGCCAGCTGACAAATTAATAATAATAATAATAATAATAATAGATTGGCGCTTACACATATGTTAGTGTTTGTCCGAGCTGACAAATTAGTGACTTTTTTTTGAGACTAGGGACGTGAGACAGCGTACTGAATACCAAATAGTCTCAAAATCCAAGTTCACCACCAAAAGTCACTATTAGTGACTAGAAACCGCGTACTGAATGCCAGGGTTAGTCTAAGCTGACATAGCATAGTATGGTTTGGAGGCGTCGATATGTACTATATCTATGTATATACTGTTACTCATAAAATTGAGAATACGGTTTTTGTTTGTTAATATTCGCAATGTTTTAGATACTAAATTTTTTTTTATTTTATTTTATATGTTATTTATATATAATATATATATTTTATATATTATTTATATATATTTTATATATGTGAGCGCTCCACTCGCCAGCGTTCCAAGTGAGCAATTGTTCAGTGCAGTCGGCCTTATATACGAGCCTCGAAGAAATCGCCTCTTGGGAGAAAGGGCAGCAAAATTACTTTTTTTTTTTAAATATAATACGCCCCTTTTGAACTCTGACTACTAGATTAAAACACTGTATAGGTTAAGCTCTCGTTCAATGTTCTAATAATCATATATTTAATACTTCTATATTGGCAGAAAACTATCTGCGCAATGTGTTTGGATTCAGCAATCAAAGGGAGATAGTTTGGAGCCAAATGTACGTTTTGCGTATGCGCAAGTTTTTCATGTATTAGTATCTGTGAATAAACATATAGGTATTTCCTGAAAAGTGTCAACTAAGACCAAAAAAATAGAATTCAGACTGAACAAAGTATATAGATGTCAATTGATAACTACATATTTTGTCTTTCATCCACCAAAATATTCGACTAATTGGTCCATTCCATTTCAAGATATTTGCGGCTTTCCAACTACACTTTCAATTTTTCTTTTTTTCGGAGAAACCATACCTTCTAGAAATCCTTCATAATTGTGGCACAGAATTAAAATGAATTGGAAATTTATACACAAATTTAGTACAGCTTATGTTCTGAAAGCCTTACAACAAAAACAACGTAAAAATATATTAGGAACGGTTTAAAGTTAAATTACAAATTGTGCTTTTTCTCAAGTCCATTCAGTTTTAGTACAATAATGTGCAAATTTCAAATGTATAAACAATTATCAAAAATCATCGCAAAATTTTAGACATAAAATTGCACATTATTATACTAAAACTACATACCTGATTTTTTAGAAATTCTTGTTAAAAAGTTTGCAATTTTGTTGAAACTTTGCAGATTTTTCATAATTTTCGTACACAGTTTCATACTTGGATTTAAATGGGGTTTGCTAAAATATAAGCCATATTTTAATACCAAATTAACAAACAAATTTTGCAAAAAACCGTATACTCAATTTTGTGAGTAACAGTACCTACATAGAACAATATGAACAAAAGTTATTTAAAGCGTTCGGACGTTCCGATTTTCAATATACTTACAATCGATAATCCTATAGCTTTCCGAAAAAAATTTTATGCGACTGGCAAGAGTAACTAAAATTAGCTTTGGTATTAAAATTTTGATAAATAAAGTAAACGTTAGACCGTTCCTAATACATTTGTACGTTGTTTTTGTTGTAAGGCTTACAGAACATAAGCTGTACTAAATTTTTGTATAAATTTCCAATAAATAAAGCGTCACACAATGCTGAACTGCTCCTTCGGCTAATGATCGGCATATTGCGAGGGCTGTATCTGCGTGCTATCCTTTTTTCTTTGTGCATACTATTTTGAGGAGATTTTGAACTTTGCTAAGTTTGCTGACAACGTTTCTAACTTGATCATTCCATAGGGCGTTTCTGGGGAAGGTGACCCCTAAAGCTCGCATATTTGTTTTTAACACTATGTTGGTGTTCCTAACTGTTAAATTGTTAGCTTGACAATTTCTTTTCCTGCATACATGCAGTGCTTCTATCTTGTTAGACGGAATCACTGCTCCAGTCATTTTTGTCCAGTTGTTTATTTTTCTGTCCAGATCATTTAGACTTTGCTGTACTTCTGCTTCGGTTCCTGAAGCTAGTGCGAATATATTGTCTGCATATATTCCTATGAAGTTTATGCCTGGCGTGTTATGTAGTAACCTGGAAAGTGTGTTTGTGTATACGTTGAAAAGAAAAACTGATAGCGGTGACCCTTGTGGGATTCCATTATCGAGCGTAAAGGTGCGTGAAAGGTGTCCATCTAAATACTTTGACGGTGATCCTTCTGTGCGACAGGAATGAAAATATGAGCTTTAATAGCATTTTAGGTACACCCCAAAGTTGTAATTCTTTAATGATGTGCGTTGATATGACCCTGTCGAAGGCCTTCTCTATGTCTTCCGAAATTACTACATTGTGCTTCCGATTTCCCAAGTTTGTTTTCATATTTGTTTCTAGGAGATGGCAGATAGTGTGCACTCCATGACCTGCTTTGTACGCGTGTTGTGATGCTTCCATGTTATGCCCATAAACTTTCCACAGCCTTTGCGTTATTATTTTATCCAAGATTTTTGCTAATACTGATATCAAGGAAATTGGGCGATACCCTTCAGTCGAGTTTTGATTTTTCCCCACCTTAGCTATTGGTGTAAGTGTCGCATGTTTCCAATCATGTGGATATGTTCCTGTTCTGAGGATTTCGCTGTACAGCTCGCAAAGGCGGTTTTTGATTATGCTCGATGCGTTTTTGATCATGGAATAAGTGATTTTATCCTTTCCTGGTGTTGTTCCTTTAACGCGTTGAAGAGTAAGGTTTAACTCCATCACTGTTACTTCGTCCAAGATTCCACATTGGTTGCTGCTGTCAGACATACTGCTAAAGTTAATTTTTGATTTGTCGCGGATTATACGAGGGTTGAAATTGTCGTTCGATGCTATCGACCTCCATAAATTTGCAAAATTGTCTGCTATTTGTTTTGGGTGAGATAGAATGGCATCATTCACAAAGATGGGAGGGAAGTCTGGAGCCTTCGGCGATTTTATCTTTTTGACCTTGTTCCAAATGGTTCTCGTGTCTAGCGTTGGGTTAAGCGAGTTGAAAAAACGATTCCATGTTTCTCTTTTGGCCTGCTTGCATGCTCTTCTAACTTGTGCTGAAATCTTTCTATAGTTTAAACTGTTTGTTAATGTTTTCTTAAATTTAAATTTTTTCCAAGCTTTGTTTTTAAGACTGACAAGTTTGCTTATCTCTGAGTTAAACCAGATTGGCGTTTCTTCTTGTATAGGGGGTTGGTTAACCGGCATGGATTCGTTGGAAGATTTCCGTATAATTTTTTTAATCTGTGCCGCTTCTTTATTGACGTTACTTGTCTTTATGAAATGGTTGTGTAGGATTTCGTTTTTCTCCTTGAACAATTCCCAGTTTGCTTTGTGTTCTTGAAATCGCTTGTCGAATTTTTTTGTATATTTTGGTGCTGCATTATTTATGAATATGGGAAAGTGGTCCCCCTGCAATTGGTTGTGATGGACAGTTCCAATTTAATGTTGCTGCCAGCTCTGCGTTTGCCATCGATACGTCAACTGAAGTGAACGTGTGAATATTTGTTAAAAAGTTTGCTTTGCAGATTTGTCATAATTTTCGTACACAGCTTCATATTTGGATTTAATTGGGGTTTGCTAAATTATAAGCCATATTTTAATACCAAATTAACAAAAAAAAATTTGCAAAAAAACGGTATACTCAAGTTTGTGAGTAACAGTACCTACATAGAACAATATGAACAAAAGTTATTTGAAGCGTTCGGACGTTCTGATTTTCAATATACTTACAATCGATAATCCTATAGCTTTCCGAAAAAAATTTTATGCGACGGGCAAGAGTAACTAAAACTAGCTTTTGTATTAAAATTTTGATAAATAAAGTAAACGTTACGACTATTTTTTTTACATGTAAAGTATATTTTGCGTCCGAACGCTTGAGAAAAAGCACAATTTGTAATTTAACTTTAGACCGTTCCTAATATATTTTTACGTTGTTTTTGTTGTAAGGCTTACAGAACATAAGCTGTACTAAATTTATGTATAAATTTCCAATTCATTTTAATCCTGTGCCACAATTATGAAGGATTTCTGGAAGGTATGGTTTCTCCGAAAAAAAGAAAAATTTAAAGTGTAGTTGGAAAGCCGCAAATATCTTGAAATGGAATGGACCAATTAATCCAATATTTTGGTGGATGAAAGACAAAATATGTAGTTATCAATTGACATCTATATACTTTGTTCAGTCTAAATTAAATTTTTTTGGTCTTGGTTGACACTTTTCAGGAAATACCCATATGTATATTCACAGATACTAATACATGAAAAACCTGCGCATACGCAAAACGTACATTTGGCTCAAAACTATCTCCCTTTGATTGCTGAATCCAAACACATTGCGCAGATAGTTTTCTGCCAATATAGAAGTATTCAATATATGATTATTAGAACATTGAACGAGAGCTTAACCTGTACAGTGTTTTAATCTAGTAGTCAGAGTTCAAAAGGGGCATATTATATTAAAAAAAAAACGTAATTTTGCTGCCTTTTCTCCCAAGAGGCGATTTCTTCGAGGCTCGTATATAAGGCCGACTGCACTGAACAATTGCTCACTTGGAACGCTGGCGGGTGGAGCGCTCAAATATTTGCGGGCCAGATCTGTTAATTTGTCGTATTTTAGTTTAGTTTTCCACCAATCGAGAGGATTTTCACCGAGATAAGCTCGTTTTTCTTTAAGATAGGTCTTTAATTGCGCTTTAGTTTCACATTTTTTAATATCTCCAGATTCTACATCGAACGCTCTCGCTGGAGGAATGTAAAATTATTTCTAGGTTGCTTATAAGACTTCTTGAAGGCCCATCAATTTGCTTGATATACTACTTAACCGTTTAGCGCCTGAAGCTAAAAGCCGGTTATTGTCCGCACCCTGGTTAGACAGATTTAGAGCCATTTCAACAATATTAGGCTGCACTTGATAGCAGTATGTTGAATAAGGAAAATGAATTAGCACGCAAGGGTGTGCATAGCTCAGTGGTTAACGCTTCTGACTTTGCACATCGATGACGCGGGTTCGATCCCTGCTGAATGTCTAGAAAAAAGAAGTCTGATGAGGAGATGTGGTGATTTCCGGAATAGCTGCTATAACTTCTACCACTTAGACTTTGTAGTTTTTTCCATTTTTACTAATAAAATAATCGTGGTACAACTCAAATAGAATATTAAAATTAAATATTAGAGTGGACTCTCTGCTCATGTACATATTCGCATTCGCAAAACATTCGTATCATTTTATGCAAATGCGAATGTTTAAAATGATGCGAATCATTCGTATAACGAATGCGAATGCAAACATTCGCAACATCCCTAGTATGCACATACATATCTGCATGTGAACATACAATCCTTTACTCGAAATTCTTAGTTGATGCAATTTTTATCCCATACAGTTTTTCTGGCCAAACAATCCGTTTGCCTGTCTAATCTGCTTGCCTCATTCGCCTCGCTTGTCTGCTGCTGCAAATGAGTGCCTCGCTCGCAACGATGCAGTGTGTTCTGTTTTGGGGAAAAATGGACAAAATCAAATATCTCCCGATCCAGATAGAGACATAAACTAAACGGCATTATAAAGCCCAAATATTGATGAATACGGGAAAATTATTCAGATTCTTCAAAAACAGTTTCTCGACCTTGAATTCCAAGGTCAAAGTTCGACAAAAAAAATAAATTTATATATAAAAGCAAATGTCTAGCGATCGAAAATTAATAGAGACCTAAATAAAATAGTATTTTAAACTCCAAATATTGCTCAAAAGAGCCAAACTGTTTCGATTCGTCAAAAATAAATTAGCTATCGTGAATTCCGAGGTCAATGGTCAACTAAAAAAAAGAAAAATTTTCTGACTTAAACATAGCTAAATGTTTTTTTAAATCGTTTTATGCGATATACATACATATAAATGCACATATATATGGGTGGTGGGTCATGCCTATACATTTTTAATTACACAATAGGAGTGTTCGCTATGCAACTGCCAGTAAGAATTAGCCAGTAATAAAATTCAGAGAATAAGGTACCTTACTCTCCCAAAGAGAGAAACTTACTAAGTTTTGCGCGAACAGGAATTAGCAAACATTTGCAAGCTTCACTGCCAGCTGGCGTTGCACGGTTGCATTTCGAGCATAATAAATTTTTTAAATTATTTCAGGTGGAATTGAAAACAGGACCTATACGTATATTTCTTCTTATTCTGACTTTCTTCAACATACGCTTCAATTTCTTTGTGGAAGTCACTGTCGGATTTCCTATATCGAAAGCGGTGTCGAGTGCGTTCCGATTACGAATACTTTTTCAGCCGGGTACCTTTCAAACGTTTGGAATTAATTAAATTAATTCAATAAACAAATATTTCATACTTCTTTCATTAGTCAATCGCAACAAGATTGTTCATTTTTAAATTTAACGAACTTGTTGATTCAAATTAATGTTGACAAAAATGCAACCGTGTGCCACAATCCTGCTTGCAAATTCTTACTGGCAAAAATTTTCCCAGCACGAATTTGCAACTTCCCCTCCAAATGAAATGTCAAAATTGTGCTCTCTCCTTGCAAGTTTTACTGGGTTTTTGGCTAAACGAACACGATTTGGTAACAATTGGTACCAACTTGTACAAATTTTTTGCATAGCGAACACTCCTAATATCACATCTATAAACATATAATAAAAATTCGTCCTTTATGTATGTATGTATATGTCAGAGCTGTGTAAGTGTGAAATCATTTTCAATTTTAAATCAACAATTTTTTTCTATTCAGTTTTCATTACTTATTCCTCGCTTCAGGTTGAGGCTTATAATTTTTAAATGTTCCATTCACTCAAAGCAGTTATGAATTCACACATCAACATATTCATAGCAAGATTGAAAACACCAACTTTTTGCCTCTTTCTGATTGGCTGAAGGATAAAATTTCTGATGCTGAATGGCAATGCCTCTTGTTCAATATACAAGCCAAGATAGCTTTTCATAAGCCAATATAATTATGTTGGGTAAGTCCTCCATACAAAATAAGCTAATAGCTTAAATTTCTGGACAAATAAAACACGGCTAATGCCAAATCAAAAAAAGGTTTAACACTGAATGAGTATTGAAAAGGCTGCAATCTTTTATGTGTGTGCATTCTTTAATTCAGTACCAATTATTAGTTCAAAGACACCCTGGTAAACAACTTTTTCATAAAAAGGCAGATATTTGACAACTGCTCAATTGTAAAAATTCGAAGCGGTGTTACCCAATTTCAGTTTTTTGGTAGAGGGGATTTTATATCATAAATTTCGGATTATATATAAAACAGTTGTATTAACATTTAGCTTTTAAAAATAGTTAATATCTTATATTAAAAATGTTTAAATTTTACATTAAATTCGATAAACACTTCGCAAAAACTTTACATTTAGGTTAATCAAATTTTATTGAACATATTTTAAAAATATTTAGTGTCTTTATGCCATCTGATTATTTCACAATGTAACTAGCCAGGACTATTACAGTTTTCAATATCGGGTGCGATTGTTTCTGATATAATTCGAAGACTAAAATTACAAATTTTGATGTGTAATTTAATGCATATTTAGGGGATTCACAATTCGTGTTAGACGTCGTAATGTCTTAAAGGCTTAAATTTGTTCAATATAAAGTAACGGTTAAAAGCGATTTGAAAGATTCGTTGGGTATAATTAGAGCCAATAATATATTTCCTACTAGTTTAAAAGCATTTTGGTTATGTTACAAAAGGCCTAAAGAGGTATTAAGCGTTATTTTACGTTTAAAAATTTTTAGGCTTTAACACATTACGACACTTAACACCTCTTGTGAATCCTCCATATGTGCTTGACCATTAAACTATATCGTTGTTTATTTGGGTAAAATTAAAATATATTACACTGTTCTATATTGGAGTTGGTGTGAAGTATGCAAATGAGAACAACAATTATCAACTTATTGATCATTAGCCTCATTTATTTAAAAAACAAAAGACATTTTGCTTGGTAAAATTTCCATTCTAAGAATAAAATGTTTTTAAACAAACGAAAAATTAATAATAAAATTTGAAGGATTTTAGATACTGCGTATGGTAGCATGAAATTTTACAATATGCTTAATTGTCAGGTGGTTTTTTGTATCATGGAAATACATAGCAACTGATTTCACACTTACAGTGGGATAAACTTAAAACTTCTAATATAAATTAGTTAAGATTTTTTATCAATTTTAAGTTTTCGTTTGGAATAATTTTCATGAACTAATCTATTTAGAGATCTTTTTAGAAAATTGCCGTACATCCGATATCTATTAAAATTTTGACATCCTCACTTTTTGGAAAAAGAAGTTCAGGATACAAGTTTATGTGCAAAAAATAAATTAAACAATAAAAGTCTCCTAATATTTATGGATCATATAATAGAAAAATTTTAATTTCATTACCCAGACTTTATGAATAGCCTACTCTATAAGTAATAGTAGAAATTCCGAATTAGTAAGTTCAGTCAAGACGTCATTCAAAAGTTTTGAGGAAAATCACTTTTCTCTTTTGTGACAATTTGCGAGTATTGTCGACAAAATGTTAGTCTATGAATGATTAAAAATTAACGAATAAATGGTTAATCGCGATTAATGATTAAAATTAAGTAAGCGATCGCTGTGGTGTAGTGGTTAGAAGTGCGCACTACCATTCCGCAGGGTGAGGGTTCGAGCCCAATTCCGGCCAACATAAAAACGAAAATGTTTTTTGTAATAGTAGGTGGCCCCCGGCAGGAGTCGGCGTAAAACTGTAGGTCCGTCCCCTTTTTGCGACAACATCAAGGCGCATGCCACCAATCGGAGACCAAACACTAACGTATGTCGATGGTCCTCTGCAATAACGGCACAATTCAAAATTTTAGGTTTAGAAAAAGACATAATTTGAAAGATTACAGAGTGACTGCAAATAATCCAGAATTCCAACGTTCCAAGACATAATAATAATATAATAGATTGGCGCTTACACATATGTTAGTGTTTGGCCAAGCTTCTCCTCCGATTTGTGGCGTGCGCCTTGATGTTGTCACACAAAGCGGAGGGACCTACAGTTTTACGCCGACTCCGAACGGCGATTGTATTTTTACGAGAAGCTGTTTTTCATGGCAGAAATACACTCGTAGGTTTGCCATTGCCTGCCGAGGGACGACCGCTGTTAAGAAAAAACATTTTTTCTATATTTTTTGCGATGTTGCTTTGACCAGGGCTTGAACCCAGGCGTTGCGGAGTGGAAGCACGCACTGCTTACAATAACACCGCAGCGGCCGACAAGACATATTATTGCTAAATTACGAAACAAAATATCTTTAATTGGCTCTACTGGAATATATGAAATTTTGAGTTTTGTCGTTATTGCAGATGACCATCGATATGTAAGCGCCTTTCTATTATTATTAGTAATCATCAATACAATTTCAAATTACATAAACCCAGTCACAGCCCTTTTTTGTATTCGACGCGTCCAGAAATCACATAATACATAAAATAAATAAAACCTGTTTTGATTATTTGTATAGAGATTTTAGAACCCATTTAGTTCCTAAAATGTCTGTTTGCAACACATAACAATAAAAATGCACAACAGCTAAGAATGATGAAGGAAATCGATTCAGACTGGCCGTGCGTACTCAAAACAAGCACATGTTAATTAAGGGGCTATTCAAGTATTATGTAACCACCAGTGGGTAGCGGGGGTCTTGGTTTTCTTATTTTTAATTACGAGGGGCAACATTTCTTCAAATAAGTAAAACATTAATTACACACGCACAAATTTTGCCTGCAATTTCGAGCACAATTGAACACTGCACTTCACTCTCGTTTCGAATTTTTGAAAGCGTTTTTTAAGCTATTTAGTGGTTTAACACTTCTTGGAGGCGCTTGGTATTGTAAAAACAAGTAATTTTTAGCAAAAAAAAAACCGACTTAAAAAAAAATATATATATCTATATATTTCATGATCAATTATATTTCATGATGAATTATTGAAATCGGTTGACGTGGTGCAAAGTTATGCGGTAACATACATAAAAAAAAAAAAAAAATATTCCGACGAACTGATAACCTCCTCCTTTTTTGGAAGTCGGTTAAAAATATGCGCAATTCGATCCCTAACTATATTTTTTTGGTAAAGAACGCCCGTTTGCTTTAAATTTGTAAAATTACAATTATTTTTTTATTTTGTTTACATCTGTCATTTGTTACAAATAAAGAAAAGTCTAAGAGTTACCAAATATAAACATTTTTATTTCTATTTGTTATAATAATAATTTACAATAATAATTATTTAATTGATACTTTACTAAAACACAAATTTGAAGTCCTAATACATTTGTAAAACTATTTATCACAAAATGTTATTAATTGTTTGCAAGCGTACTATAGTTTTCATGCATTTTGAGAACAAATAAGGGAATAATGTAAACATACATGTGCGTACTTCCACTCCACAGAACCATGGTTAGATCCCTAGTCAGATCATAACCCAAAATAGCAGTAGTCCTTCGGCACGCAATGACAAACCTTCGAGTATACTTCTGCCTTGGAAACTCTTCTTATAAAATCATTTGGCGTTCGGAATCAGCCTTAAATATGTAGGTGTCTCCACAACAACAGAACTCATGCCTCAAGTTTGAGGAGAAGCTCGGCCAAACACTTAGAAAAATATTTTAACAGCAAATATTTATTTGTTTACTTATTTTAAGGTAGATGGCAATCTTCTGGTTTCACATTTTGAGTACAAAAAACTCAATCCTGATACAAAAAATAGTATTAGTACTGAATGATAATGACAGATTGTATTCCCATAAACGTACAATCATACATAATTGAGTTTTTTGTTTGTATTCACATTCTCTATGTGAATGGGTGTCAACTATTCCATAACACACTACATATTTTGTGTTTACAATTTGTAACCAATCTCAAGAGTGGTTGTTAAATTTTTTAAATCAAACAATCACATTTTTGAAACGAAAAAAATGAGAATGCACACTCAATTGATTCAATCATTACACAGCTCTGGTATATGTTCATACCCAGTAGAAATTGTATGCCTACGACATCGCTGTTGGTGGCATGAGCTGGCTGCTGTGTATACATGCAGGCCAGTACAAATGAACCTTCAATTCCATTTAACACGTGTGGTTTCTCAGAGCATATGTGTACTCTCACCATACACTTGTACTACTGCTGTATGCATATGGCTGTATTATTGTTTCAAACATACAAAAATGCATTAATGGAACAGTATTAAAAGATTCTTACAAGATACGTATCCCCATATGTAAATGCTACTTTTCTGATACATTTTAATGTATGGTACATACGGGTACACACAAAAAAGTAGCATTTACATATGCAAATGCATATCTTGTAAAAGCCCTTTAGTGCTGAAAATATCGCACAACACGTCCGTTCACTAAAATTTTTGTACAAGATAGAGCTGGGATACTATCGATAGTATCGATAGTTGAAAACTGTCGCCACTATCGATAGTTTTTGAAAGCTATCGATGTCGGTTTTAGCGAAACTTCTCTCTTTACATCTCTTAACATTACATAAATTTTTTTTTTCAAGAAAATCACATTACAGTCGGCGAAAAAAAAATTTGTAGTTATTAGAATTTTTAGCAACTATAACCCTGCAAAAATCGTTGGACCATGTAGTCTATTTGTGGTAAATTGGAGTACTTACAAAAGTGTTCCTCTGTCATGCTGTAGCGGACCAACTCGTGTCTCTGCGCCAGCTTATTGTTTGTTATCCGATCACTGCTCGTGTTTTAACGAAATGTGATTGAAGTGGAGCATTTGAAAGCACATTTGTATGTCTGGCTGTAGCTGAACGTGTAGAGATGCTCGCTGTTAGTTCTTAGCTCCCAGCATGTTCGGGTTCGAATGCCGTCAGAGGCAACATGTAATTTTTAATTTTTGTCTTGGTTTTTATTAATTTTGAAAAAGCATTTGAGAAGTGAAGAACAAAAGCGTGTACAAACGAAAAAATATAACAACAATGCCATTGTTAATATGCTGGAGTAGTTTTGTGCTACTCTGATGTAATGCAGGGATGGAGTATATGGCCCTGCCCTTGGACACCGCAATGTTAATTGGACCATATTTGTTATATGAATTGTGGTTAATTTTGGAGTACTCCTTGGTCCTTAGGGAGTACTCTTTACACGCATGCATGGAGTAGTCGCGATTTTTGCAGGGAAGCTTACACTGAGTTATAGTAAAATTTAATAAGCTATAAAACCGCTTACATAAAATTTTTATAGAAATTCGAATTAAAAAGCTTGAATTTTTAATGATTTTGTAGTTTTTTATGCTTTGTACAACTTTTATAAAAAATTAGTAGACACTTGTAGGGTTTGTATTTGTGTTATTGTCTTTAATTGTCTGTTGCGACGCGTTTTAGTTGAAACCGCTGCTGCGGCTGTTGCTGCTATTGTGGTTGTTGTTATAGTTGGCGCCGTACTCGCAATTGTGGTGCTGTCGTCGTGCCTCCGTCAATGCAGAGAGCGATTAACTATTAACGGATTCGGCTATAGACTACGCTTAACCGTTCTTTCGATCACACTAAACATGTCGTCGCAACTCTTGTGTCCTTTCGTGTTATAGCCAATTTAATTCTGTTACACTGTTTCTTAGTAGAACTATATTCACAACATGGAAAATGGTTGCTGACCGAAAATGTCGTGAGCTCTTAAAACTTTTTTTTTTGTTTTGCTTCCAACTACAGCTATTTCCTCTCCTGGCAGGATCGCCAAATGTAGTAGTGGTATATCAAGGATTTTAAGAAATTCAATTTAATATTGTATAAAATTCGGTTGTTAGCAGTTGCAAGAAAAATGTTTGAATAATAAAATTTTCTCTTTGATGTTTGAACTACAAAATCACTTAAATATAAAATTTCTAAAATTACAAAGTTGAAATTAACACAGTACAATAAAAGACAGTAACACAAATACAAACCCTACAACACTAAACAAACAAAAAATAGTCAAAACTGCTAAAATGTTGTGGTGCTATTATTTTGACCAGTACTTTATTCGTTTTCTTATAATATGGTAAAATGTTAATAATTTCCTTTGTCCGGATTTTGATATGCGCCTCCGCATTTGATCTCAGTTGAACTTTTATAAGTATGCGCTGTCAATTTAAAGGAATATCTTTTGTTTTGTTTCGTTTTGTAGTATTAGAAATGTATTATTATAGCCAATTTCACTTCTTTGCACTTCAAAAGGGACAAACATATGTATATATAATGCAGACGCATAAATTAATAATTTATTTTATTATTATTACTAGTTCTTTTGATGCACTCAAACTTAAACAAATTTAAATAATATCTTTAATTACAAATTTTATAAATTTCATTAATTATTAAATTTTCAAGCAATTTAGCATTTCAATTCAATACCTCTCACGACGATAGTACTATCGATACTGTTACTGCAATTTATTTGTAACATGTGTTGAATATACAAAGTTAATAAAAAAGTAAAATAGCTGTATTGCAAAAAAGGTGCTAGATTGTTCAGTGCTCTTTGTTTCTCCTCGTTCGTCGTTCGCCTTTTGGTCGTCGTTGTCGTCGTCGTCGTTTCCAAATTGTGTTGTTCTGTCGTTGGATGTTGTGTCAAAACTCTGCCTCTCCCATCGCTATCGCTGTCCTTTATACAAGGCAGATGACGGGGTTGCCCATATGTTTAGATTTCGATTTGAAATGAAATGGACAGGGTGCCATTACACCCCGCCCCACCGTGAATCACGTAGGGATTCACCTTTAATTCGCAGGATGGCAAGCCTTGTTGCAGGGCGACGTAGTACTCCTCCAGCGGTCCTGACCTCGACGAGACGGATCTGCCCGTCCTTGGCTGGAAATACTTTGGTGACTCGGCCTTTCTTCCATTGGCTCCGCAGTTGAAGATCGTCGCAGACGAGAACCAAGTCGTCGATCTCAATCGCCTCAACTTTGTCGTGCCACTTGTGGCGCAAGAGTAATTGCGGCAAATAATGCCGTATCCACTGCTTCCAAATGCGGTCCTTCAGATTTTGTGCGATACGCCACTGTTTCCTGAGGCATATTTTTTGGTCAACTGGCTGTGGTGTTTGCGTTGAATTGGGACAACCAACCAGAAAATGGTTCGGAGTTATGGGATCGTCTTCCTCTGATGACATAGGCACCTCAGTCAGCGGCCTCGCGTTCAAAATATTTTCGGTTTCAATTAGTACGCTTCGCAGTGTGTCTTCTCTCGGTGCTTCTTCGCGCAGTGTATTCTGCAGCAATCTCTTAACGACGCGAATGAGGCGCTCCCAACAACCTCCTGAACTCGGATTGGAAGGGCAATTAAACTTCCAGTCTATGTTCCGCCTGGTGACCTCATCGGATATTCGCTCAAAATCCAAAATTCGCTCTGACTCTTTCAGCTCTCGTTGGGCGCCAACAAAATTCGTCCCGTTGTCGCTTCGTATTCTAATCGGTGTGCCACGGCGGTTAATAAAATTTCGCAGGCATAGCAAAAACGCATCAGTCGACAAATCATTTGCGAGCTCCAAATGAGCCGCTCTTGTAGTAAGGCACGTGAAAATTACTGCCCATCGCTTCTCACGTTGACGACCTATAGTCACGTTAAATGGGCCAAACAGATCTACGCCCGTGTACGTGAACGGTCTGACATAAGGGGTGACTCGATCCTCCGGTAACTGACCCATCGGCGGCGGTGTCGGTTTAGCTCTGTCGATGCGGCACTTTACGCAAGTACGTTGTACAGTTTTTAACAATGATCTGGCGTGCGTAAACCAAAACTTTTGGCGGGCTTCGTACAACGTTACTGAGAAATTCTGGTGGTGTTGCTTTTCGTGATACTGGCGCATTATGAGCTCGGAGACGATGTGTTTGGACGGCATCAAAATCGGTCTCCTTGTCTCTATGGGCAAAACCATGGCTTCGTCTAAGCGCCCTTGAATCCTCATTACACGATCGCTGTCAAGATACGGCGTTAGCGTCCTAATACTGCTTTGTTTGTGAAGTTTTTCGCCCCTGCTTAGTGCTGCTACCTCTTCTTTGTAGACTTCATGCTGGACTGCTTTGACGATGTATTTCTCTGCTTTGTCAAGTTCAAATGCGGTTAATGCTGAACTTTGGCTGGCCTCATCGTCATTTTTGTAGTTACGCTGTAATCGTTGAAACTTGTCGGCAGCTCGCAGGACCCAGGCTGTCACCCGTTTCATCTTGAAGTATGAAGAAAAGCGGTTAAATTTTATCAAGCAATTATTTACCTCGGTTTGTATGTAAAGTTAAGGCTTGATTTCTTCCTCTAGCAGATCTGGCATATGTGTACAAGTTGTGGCTGGCCAACTGTCAAGCGGAAATCGCAAAAACTCTGGACCACTCAACCATGGACTAGGCAGTTCGATCTTGGGTGGCCACGTCGGACGCGTAGCGACATCCGTTGTATTTTTGTCGGTGGGTATCCAACGCCATTGTGGAGGCTTGGTTGATGACAATATCTCAGCGATGCGGTGACCAACGTACGGCTTAAATTTTCGCTCTTTCGAATTGACCCACTGTATCAGCGTTTGTGAGTCTGACCAGAAGAATATTTGGCTGGCTTGAATACTGTGGCCTTGGCAGACTAGATTCGCGAGTCGGACGCCTAAAACTGCGGCTTGCAGTTCAAGCCTCGGCACCGATAACAGCTTCTGCGGTGCGCCTCTGGTTTTTCCTGCCGCCAAGGGGACATCACAACCTTCGGCGCTGGCGACACGAAAATAAGCAGCAGCGGCGAATGCTGCTTGACTGGCGTCTACTACTACGTGTAGTTGAATTGACACTGCAGCTTGAAGCTGAGGCGAATACCAACGCCTGACTTGCACATTACTAACGTGTCTGAGCTCACTCCACCAGGCAAACCATTTGTGATGCAAACTATTCGGGATCACTTCGTCCCACTCGATGGAACTCTTCCACACCTCTTGAACTAATATCTTGGCAAACAGTAGAAAGTCGGCGAGTATGCCAAACGGATCGAACACTGACATGAGTATGCTGAGAAGTTCGCGCTTAGTTGGTGGACGAACTCCTTCTAATACGGCTTTGGAAACCCGGTGAAAATTGAGCTGAAACTCAAACGAATCTGTCACCGTGTTCCAACGCATTCCTAATACCTTCTCGTAGTTCGCACGGCTTTCTAAGTTGACAGACTGTGACGTTGTTGGCTCTTTATTCAGGCTATCTTGCAGCTGTTTGATGTTTGAGACAAATGATCGCAGTTGGAACCCCCCCTTCCGAATGAATATACACGACCTCCCTGCAAATGCGTTCGGCATATCGCTCGTTCTTAAAACTAGCGACAAAATCGTCGACATAGTGACTTTCGACTATGGCTGTAACGGCTTCAGGATACTGTTGACGAAAATCTTCGGCGTTTTTATTTTTCACAAATTCTGCTATGCACGGCGAGCATATGGCTCCGAAGACCATTGACTGCATTACGTAGTGTTCCACTGGACGATCACTGTTTCCATCACGCCATAGGAATCTTTGGGCATGTTGATCTCGCTCTTTTACAACAACTTGAGAAAACATCTCACGAATATCTGCTGCGACTGCAACAGCGCCTTCGCGAAACTTAAATAAAATGTTCAATAATGGCTTGGCGTGCTCAGGTCCCTTGAGCAAAGCGGAGTTCAATGCTACGCCATTGACTTGGGCGGCTGCATCGAACACGATCCTCATCTTCTCAGGCTTGTGCGGGTTATGAACTGCAAAATGCGGTAAATACCATTTAAAATCTGTTTTTATTCATACTTATTCGTCGGATAGCTTTCTGGCATAACCATTGCGCAGATATTTAGTGATTTCCTCCTTATACTTGGCGGCAAAACTGGAATCGACTCTCATTTTACGTTCTATTCCTAACAGTCGCTTGTAGGCCATGTCGTAACTGTTAGGAAGTGCTGGTGGAATGCTTCTCCACAAAAGTACGCTCTCAAAACGCTTACCCACGCGGCGAGTGTTGTATTCCAGCATCTGGCGGGCCATCTGATCCTCCTCAGACTCAATCTGCTTGAGCGACTCACCTACTCCAAAGTTGTCGGCGGCAAAATATTCGGTGACAAGTTCGTTTAGTGTGGCTGGGCGCTTTCGCTCGCGGACATGTAGTACGACTGGTGTTTGTGGCGACAAACTTGTTGGGCCGTAAGCTATCCAACCAAGTTTGGTACAAATGGCTACTGGGCTTTGACTGTTGGCTTGTACAGTCGTAGACGGCCCGCTTAACGACGTATTATCAAGGCCCAACAGCAACGACGGCTTGACTTGACTGTAGTCCTCTATCGGCAAAAACTCAAAGTGGGCATAATCGGCTTTTGTAAACGACTGCGCTGGCAAATCAAGGCTACGTAGTTTTCATACGTTGCGCAGACTGTATGTTGATGGCGAACCTTTGCCTCTTATCTCAAGGCTGACTTTCGATGACTCCTCGGTTGTGCACTTCTGGCCATACCATTGAAGCGTTAGTGGCTGTCTCCTACCTTTGAGACCCAAGCGGCTTGCTACGTTATCTTCGATCAATGATATGGCAGAACCTTCGTCTACCATGGCGAAAACATCTGCTCGACCATTCGGTCCGAACAGTGAAACTGGAACGTATTTAAAAAACTGACCTTTTCTACACTCGGCGTCTCTGCAGTAGAGCACGGGTTGCGATTCGATTCGACTACGTGTAGCATTTGTATTTTGCGTCGAGCTAGAACTTTCATGCAGGCTACGATGATGATACCGGCGGCAACCATCAACGTCACAAACTCTTCTTGAACGGCAATTCGATGTATTGTGCCCTTTATGTAAGCACGAAAAGCAAAGTTGAATGGCTTTAACCTTTTCCCAACGATTTCGTATGGTCATGTCTTTGAAGGCTTGGCAATTGGAGATAGAGTGAGCACCTTCACACACGTAACACTTGATACCTTCAAGGCGTTCTGGTTGCTGCTCTTTTCGAACATGCCTCATACGTCGTGGTGGCTGCTGTTGAGATGTTGGCTGATAGCTTCTCGTGGTTGCGGTTGGCGGCGGAATGAGACACACTACTCTTGCAAGATCGCTTAACCAGGTGGAAAATTATTTTATTGTTGCGTATGGCTTGATACTGACTGCGTGGCGGGTCCACTCGTATTGCTTACTGGGTGGCAATTTCGTGACTAGCTGCTCCAAAAGCGTCGTATTGATGATGTTCGCACTTAGCTGATGTTAAAAACGCGTCTATATTTCTCGTCTTTGTGGGGAACGATATAATTTGCTCCGCCTTATTCTCTCCAATATTTGGAAATTGTTGAATTTTGCTGAGTTGGTTTCTCACTAAAAGGTCTGGCCGACCAAAGTGAAATTCTAATTCGGCTATGGCATTTGGAACATTTTCCGGAAATATTAGCATTGAAGCTACAGTCTCCTTAGCACGACCCACTAGGCATTTATGCAAACGCATTAAATTCTGACGATTGCTGTAGCGAAACGCCTGTGTTGTGTCTTTAAAATTTGACAAGAAAAGGGGCCATTCGTCAGCATTTCCAGAAAAAATTGGCAGGTCATATAATTTAGTGACTGATTCGCTGGCTGCTAATGCGGTACTCTGCCCAGGCCCTTCTGGATAAGACACTGACAAACTCTGATGCGTAGCTTCGATGAGATTTGGCTGTGTTGCCTGCTGCACGTCAATCTGAATATTATCTCAGGCGCTCAATATCCCGCTGGCTTTCCTCAGTTACTGTTTTTAGCTGTGCGACTGCATTTGTAAGTGCATTAAGGCTGGCTACAATCGTGGCTAGCTGGGCCTGTTGCACTCCTTCTGCATTCTCCTCGGAATCTTGCTGTTCGCTTTGATCCCTTTCAAGGCTTCGCAAGTTATACATGCTACCTGGCATGCCACACACGTTCACTTCTTCGAGCACTTAAGGTCAATCTCCAATCTTTACTTTTGCAATTTTGGCGCAAAAACTATTCAACTTCCCGCTCAAAGAATACCACACGAATCGAAATCTTTACCAACAGCCAACAACACTTAATTCGGAGAACGGTTAATTTGGAAAAATATGTTACTGCAATTTATTTGTAACATGTGTTGAATATACAAAGTTAATAAAAAAGTAAAATAGCTGTATTGCAAAAAAGATTCTAGATTGTTCAGTGCTCTTTGTTTCTCCTCGTTCATCGTTCGCCTTTTGGTCGTCGTTGTCGTCGTCGTTGTTTCCAAATTGTGTTGTTCTGTCGTTGGCTGTTGTGTCAAAACTCTGCCTCTCCCATCGCTATCGCTGTCCTTTATACAAGGCAGATGACGGGGTTGCCCATATGTTTAGATTTCGATTTGAAATGAAATGGACAGGGTGCCATTACAGATACTATCGATGTTTTCAACTATCGCTTCGAAAACTATCCGGGTGGCGGTACTATCGATAGTATCCCAGCTCTAGTACAAGACTAAAAATATTACAAAAATTACACTGCTTATAGTAGTCAAATTTATCAAGAAATGTACTTAAAACAACAACAACGTACGTTCGCTTGCAGTTCGCTAGAATTTGAATTTATTTGTGGAAATTCATGACTACGCATGGATTGTTCACACTTATTCACTCATACAGCATGCATACTTCATGAATGCATACAACCGATTTCTACTGGGTATACACATTTGTGTGTGCGTGTGTATTTTTGTGTGTAAGTATGTTTTTTTATTTTTTTTGTAGAGGTGGCACAAAGCAAAGTGTGGGACTTGCCTTTCGGCTCACCGCACTAAAAACCCACCCCTGCTCCCTTTCCCTCCCACCGTGGAACTACCGTAAGGTATTACTTCGCGGAGGGGGAGCGGCCTATTGCCAATCTATGAAATTCTGCAGAGTTGTTCCGCTCGACGCATTTTAGATAAAATTGTGCTTGCCAAATTGCAAACAACGGCCCAATTATCTTCTGACTCAAGCATAGTATCCACAAGGTTATGAACCGTAAGTGGCCTCCCCACCTTCCTGCTCGAGTCATCCCTTTCGATTGCAAACCTCGGACAGACGAAAAAGCAGTGTTCAGCGTCTGCAATAATATCCTGTGTGTAAGTATGTGTGTGTGCATAGTAAACCAGTAGAAATCGGTTGATACCTTATTCTCTGAATTTTGTTACTGGCTAATTCTTACTGGCATTTGCATAGCGAACAGAACTACTGACTTAAAAAAGAACAACGCAGCATATTGTCCTTGGACGAGGATACGTGTACAGATAATCGAATGGTAGTTAGATTTGAATTGTTTATACTTCGGATTTTTTTATTATCGCATTACAAAGCAACCAGTCCAAGCCTTGTTCTGTCCGATACTGTCTCTGAACTAGTAACTTTATTTCATGGGAACACTTGCGCACTGCATACAAAGAGTTGCTGTGTTTGAATGCGACGGGCAACATCAAAAGAGAAATCCCTGATAGTAACCCAGTAGATAATTTCAGAAATTAAAAGCCCTTCCGAAGGGCCTTCCTGACAGTCAAGAGGACTTCCACTCTACATTCCTTTTTCCTTTCTTTTTTGTATGGAGTGGCACAAATTGAAGGGCTTCTTCTTTCGCTACCCATGGAAGGCCTTCCAAAAGGGCTTTTATAGGACATACTTCAGAAAGCCTTTGGAGGAGTTCTTTTGAAGTTGCTTCTTTAATGTATAAAAATCATACATCTTTGAAGTATTTGTTAAGGTTTATATCAAATATGTGTTATTGCAACTTAAAATGTTTTTGAAACTCATTTGTAATGCATTCGCGCAAATTGTAAATGGATAAGCTCTTCTAGAAGGCATGCATGGAAGCACTTTTTTCAGGCCTTCTTGGGTACGCTTCTTAGAATAGCTTTACTTTTGAAGGCCTATCTAAATTATCTTCTGGGAAGCAACTCGCGTTGCCGTGTCTGAACGCAGACTTAACAAAGACAAAAATGGCCGCCACTGCTCAAAGCCTTCTCATCTTTAGTCGACATCGTCCACGTTTTTACTCCATATAAAAGAACGGGCATGATCAGAGACTTAAGACTGGTTTTCACTATGTCATATTTTGACACCAAAATTTGGCGACATATTTTGACACAACTTTATCTCCTTTATCCATACCTTGGCCGATGATATTATAGGCCAAAAACAGACATATAGCCGATTTAGCAGCGTATGTACACGACTAAAGACCTATCCTGATCCAAATCAATCGATAAACCCCTTTTTGTGATCATTTGAGAATGTGTTTTCACTTATTTGACGACAAATGCCACTGAATTTGACATAGTGAAAACCAGCCTTTATAGAGCATCGTTTTTGTTCATCGACAGAAGGCTCCTATAAATTCCTATAAATTTGAAGATTTTAGAATTTTGAAGCACCAGCAACTAAGACCTTGAGTGTAAATAAGCTGAAGAATATAGCAACTAAGTTGCCAGTTGCTATCTGTAATACTAGTTGGATTTATGAAACGTCGCAAAGTTATTGTATCGTATTTGTTTAAAAATTTGCCACCTTGCACAGCTGTTTACTTTAGTATGAAAACGTTCTGAGATAAAATTGTGACACCTGGAGAACACGGATGAAATATTCGTCAGTTTGCTGGCCGGCTAAATATTTTAAAATTATTGTTTAAATAACATCATGAACCAAAAAGGAACGAAAATCAAAATCATTTTGGTAGGCTTGGGCTGCGGTTTTGGTAAGAGCGAATTTTATTTGCGACGCTTATAACATATTTGCGTACATTGGTTACGTGGCTTACCGAAACCACAACATACCAAATATAGGATTTCACTGTCAAACCGATGTCGAGTGAATAAAAATCGGTCTTGCCAAAACCTCAGCCGTACGCACCTCTAGCCCCACTCGCCTACAGCGGACGCTTTAAGTAAATGTATTACGGATGACAACCGAACTTCAGTTGGGTTGCCATTGGTTGAAATGGTATTACAGATGGCAACTGGCAACTGAAAGCTGTCAACTTAGTTTATGTTTTGGCAACTGCATTTTTGGGGCTGCTGCAGAAATTGATTAAGATAATTTATTTCTCTTTTAAAATGTGTCTTCAGCTTATTTAGACTCAAGTCTTAGTTGCTGGAACATCAAAATTCTATTATCTTCAGCTTTATTGCTCTTAACTGTAGTTTCTATTCATAATACACATTTCCATTTCAGTGGCGTTGCCCATCGGTAACCAAAACGAGGTTGCGTTGCAATCCATAATCGAGCCATAAGTTCTAAGTATATCGAAATAGCGCTCCCAAAAATAGAGCACGAAAAAAGCCGAAAGGTCTCGAAAGTATCCAATCAGGTGCTTTAAGTACAAAACTATATAATTGAAGTTTTATAAGTATGTCTTCCATCAACTTCTTAAAGTATCATAGAAATTTATCCAAACTTAAGGGCTTTAAAATTTTACAATATTTTCATTTATCTTGGTTTTTTGTTTAAGGTGGTCTCAAACAGATGCGATACTACCGATGCGACACAAAAATTTACGATATGCGATCAATACAAACCACTACGGTATATGTGAGTGCTCAACCAGATGCGGTATACCGGTGCGATACGATGCCTTCAAAAATTGTATCGCAGCAAGCACAATTGATCGCACGATATGAGTGACTTGTTCATTGTAGAGTTCTGAAATGGAATTAATAATTCAGCTCGTCAATTGGTACCCCATATTATACGATTTGAAGTATTCGGAGTATAAATATTGCCATAAGAAAGATGAAGCACGGAGTGTATCGTATCGCACCTGTTGAGAGCCTTTGCTTTTTATCGTTATCGCGTCAAATACGGACGGGTAGTATCGCATCTGTTTGAGGCCACATTTATTTGTCTTTAATGTATGCTCATATTCATAGCATTGTTTACCACAATTGAAGGGGTTTTCAACTGAGTGGTAACAAATAGCCATTTCATTTATGCTTGTAAAGTAATGTAGTAATAAAAAAATACTATCACTTCAAGAACATTTATAGAGATACTTCATTTCGTGTGGTTTTCAATATAATTTCATAATATCGTTTTTTAGTCAGCCTTGTGATTCGCATAATATTTGTAATTTCCTTGAAACAAAGCTATGAGACGAATAATATTCCACTTTTGTACAGGAGGAAATGCACGAGCAAATGTCCGGCTATAAACGCATGCGTCGAGAGCATCAGGCTGCGTTGGTGAAGCTTGAAGAGAAGTGTAAATTAGAAATGGAAGCTCACAAGGGCGCATTAGACAAGGAATACGATAACCTACTACACAACTTTACAAGGGAACTGGAACGACTAGAGGTGCATTGTTAAGTTATACTTTTCGTGTTTCTTGTGTTAATTGTGTAATTTATGAGTTTTAGGCAAAACATCAGCAGGATTTGGAACGTCGGCAAAAGCAAACAGCTGCAGCTGAGAAGAAACTATTTAAAGAAATCTCGCTAAAACAGGAAAGTGACCGTAAAGCCTTCGATTTGAATCGCAAAAAAGAATACAAAGCGAACAAGGAGCGTTGGAAACGTGAACTTTCCATGGATGAATCGACACCTAAGCGACAGCGTGATTTGACGTTGCAATCGCAGAAAGACAACCTGAAGCAAGCCGAAGCGCAGGAAGAACAGCGTTTGCTCAGAGTGCAAAAGCAGTATATTGAATTGGAGATGAGAAAGTTCAAGAGAAGGCGTTTAATATCTCTCCACGAACTAGAAGATCAGCTGCTGCGCGATGTGAGTGATAAAAAGCCATGCAAAATTGCTTACTGTTTTATGAGTTCTTCTATATATTTAGGAATTGAGCAAAAAGCAGCACCAACTAGAACAAGCTCATGCTATGCTGCTGAAGCATCATGAAAAAAACACAGGAACTCGAGTATCGCCAGCAAAAAAGCGTACATCAACTTCGTGAGGAGCAGGTATAGATATTTACTTTTTTGCTCGTATTTAAATTTAATCTCAAAAACAAATAATTTGCTAATGACAATGCAAAATAGTCATGAAATTTACTAAAATTAGTATACCTATTTGTTTATTTCTCGCAGATAAATACTCAGCACGACACGGAATTGAAGAACCAAAAAGATTATATGGAGCGAGTAAAGAAGGACCTTTTGCGAAAGCACGCGCTTGAAATCAGACAACATCCCAAAAGCTTAAAGGTATGTTATCGTTTGAGAAATAAGCAGCACAGAAAATCGTCACGAATTTTAACCTTGTTAAGTTTGAATAAAAATCGTTCGCTTTACGAAAATCAATATTCAATATCGTACTGACATAAGTGGAAAAAGATTTTAAGACCGCCGTTGGCCGTTAAGATATTTCATCGTTGTTGTTTACAGTTGACACATCTGAAGTTCATAATAGGTCAAACGATTACTTTTGCTATTTTAACTTTGCTGACCTTCACACTTTCTTTGTATATACTTTTTATCATTTAGCAAAAAGAATTGCAAATACGTAAGCAATTCCGCGAAACGTGTAAAACGCAAACAAAACAATACAAACGCTATAAGGCACAAATTCTCCAGACCACACCAAAGGAGCAACAAAAGGAAGTTATAAAACAGTTGAAGGAAGAGAAGCATAGAAAATTAACACTTCTCGGCGAACAGGTATTATAATGTCACATAATTTTTGTTTAACGTCGTTTTACATGGATATACATGTTATATTATAGTATGAACAAAGTATTGCTGACATGTTTCAAAGTCAGAGTTACAAATTGGATGAAACCCAAGTAATTGAGTGCCATCGCACCAACGAACAGTTGGAGTACGAGCTTGAAGTGCTCACTGCCTATCAAAATAAAAACAAGAAACAAGCCCAGGAGCAACGTGACCGTGAGCGCAAAGAGTTGGAAAACCGCGTAAACGTGCGAAGAGGTTTGCTGGAGAGCAAGGTGAAACGATGTTACTTTAATATTATCTCTGAAACATAATTTGTATTCTGCGTTTTGTTTAGATGAATGCTGAGTTGCAGCAATTCAATCAAGAACGTGCTGAACGTTTGCGTATCAAACAAGAAAAGCATTCTAGAGAGCTGGAAGCTTTCGATCACGAATCCCTTGGATTAGGTTTCAGGTAAGACTTTTAAAAATAGCTTTTATAGAAGAAGCATGTTAAAGTGCAATATTTAGGTATATACACTGCTTTTATCTACAATATGTTCCCATTATGTTTGATTGGCTTTGAATGCATCTATTTAAGGCTACTCGGCTTACGAGGGGCAACTTTTTTTATTTTCTTACAGACAGTCCTGACCCATTTTAAAGAAATATTTAAGTCATATAATATGAATGATATGAGAATATACTCGAATCTAAGTAGAATTATTGTTCCAGTTAACGGAAGACCCTGCTGCTAGCTGTGGTAACTGTATCAATCAAGAGTTTGGAAACAAGATAACAGTGGTAAATATGTACATATCGCACCCTAAATCAAAAACAGCCACAACTTCAAATTAAAAAAAAAATTGCGATATGTACATTTTCATTCAAATGAAAGTCGGTTCTCCGCACAAGAATGACTGGGGGTTGCGGTTTTGTCCGATCAAGGGCCGTTGTTTCGGCGATTTAACCTTCTTTAGATATGTGGAACCTTTCAATCATTCTTCGTCCTTGGAGCACCACCTCGCACCATTGAATCCAATTCCAAACCAGAAATCTATTTCTGCACCACTTATCCTTCACGAATCGCGACCATCCTGCCAAGGCACACGAGGATACTACAACTCGACTGCAAAGTACTGCAGAGTAAGATCGAGGAGATAACTGTCTTGATGGGTCGGCATGGAATATTGCGGCATGCGTTTCAAGAGAAGAATCCCCAGAGCAACTCAACTTTATTGAGTTGTAACGGATACAACGGATGCATCGTCGAGATCGCGAGCGCGTGCAGTATCATACCATCGAAGCAGACATCAACCTCCCGTAATGTATGGGTATTGCTATATAAATATTTAACGTTTGCATACCCCCTGACGTACATATATGCATATGTAGGTGCGCTACTTAGAGGTGAAAACAATATGGTAGTAAGTGACTTTACCGCGCACCACGATCTTCGGCATTGAAGCCTGTCAAACGGCCTTAAGGAAATTCAACTGACAGAGCAGATAGACAATTCGACATTCTGCACCATGAAAACGTACGCCTCACCTGGAATATTATATTATAGATTGATGTAGAGGTATGTACAGCGACCAAGAGGTCTATTGTGCCCCCAACCTGGATAGTTGCAACAGTTCGTCTATCTAACGTGGTGACTTATGGCTATTGCGTGCATCAGACCATTTTCCCATAATCATCTCGATCAATAAACCCACCAAATTTGCTTTGGCAGACCACCAAAATATAAAATTGGAACGCGATATTTTAGCAAGTTTCGGCTATTTTTATAAGTTTATTTGTTGTTCGTTATTTTTTTTATGAAAGTATAGCTCATTACCGAACAAAAACCATATAAATTCAAAATTTCAGACTTTGTGCAAAAGCTGTAAATTCTGCAAAGTTTCACCTGAACTTAAACATTTTTCGTCATTGTATTGTGGCATTTTAATATTTACGTTAACAGTGCTATTGAGCTTTGTACTACGATTTTTTTGTACGAAAAATGGAAAAAGGACAACACTTAAACTTTTTAATCAGAAATTTTGGTCTGTAGTTTTGTAGCCCATTGGATTTAATATAATAAAGTGCAAGTTTGAAAGGCATGGGTGGTCAAAATTCAATTTCTAAAAAATGGTTTTTTGGAAAAATAAAAACGCGGGTTTATTTCCCAATTAATTCTACATTTGGGGTAAGCTTTCAGCTTTCTATTGATTTTCGGCTGGGAGATATGCGTGTTCAAACTTGACAAATTTGAACAAAAAACTTTTTTCACAACTGAGAAATTCAAATTGTTACTGTATGATATTTCGTTTATATTTCGTTTATAGTTTATTTGTTGTTAATTATTATTTTTTTGTGAAAGCATAGCTCATTGCCGAACAAAATCCATATAAATTCAAATTTCAGACTTTTTGCAAGAACTGAAAATTCTGCAAAATTTCACCTAAACTTAAATATTTTTCGTCATTGTTATTTTTTTATTTTTTTTTTTGTGATGTTGATTTGGCCAGGGCTTGAACCCAAGCTTACCACTACACCACAGCAGCGCCATTTCGAACTTAAACAGTTTATTATTTTGAGGTTGCTCAATGAATAAAAAGCGGATTTAGTTCTAACAAGGACTTTAAAATCTTTAGTGAGAAGCGGATTTAATTCCAACAAGGACTTTTAGAGAGATCTATAGTAGGAAAGCGAGTCGCGCTGACAACTTAGGAGACGTTTTTAATAGATTGCTATTTTCATTAGACCATCTTACTAGCTCGCACTTGTTGCCAGTGGTCACCAACCGGAGATCTTGCTTTGCTGAAGCAATGGAGTTACATAGTAGAACCGGAAGCGAATTATATTAGTTTAACGGGGCTTGGATGGGATTTAGATTCCGACTATGAGTCACAGTTTTCATTATATAGTGCTTATCATAACTATAAGACACCAACATATTGACAACTTTTGAAAATTTTTTTATTATTTAATTTTAATAATTTTTTTTTCATAAACATATAGTTTATTTCTTAACAAAAATCGAATAAATCCAAGTTTCAAACTTCGTAAAAATATCGATGTTTTTAATTAGGTTTTTAAAAAGGATTTTGAGTGCAAGTTTGAAGTAGCTAGGACATACCGTTGATTTTTGGCAAGTTTTTTGATGAAGGTGTCGCTAATTTTCTCCATATAAAAAAATCGTCGAACATACTTCGTTTTTTTGACACATTTTTCTAAAAAAAAGTGTTCAGAGAGCTGAGATTATTTTTACATTCAACTTTGTTTTGACCATGCATCTAATTATGTTTTCCATTGAAACGTAAATTTTTGTATCTAGTACTTCCTATCTCTTACTATCTAACTGATCTCTGTATAAATGACTTCACCTGTTTCATGCTCTTTCATAGTGATTACAAACAAATACACACACTGTTACTGTTATTACATTTTATCGCTTTTAACTTCTAAGTATTGCGAATTCATTGATAAAGCTATCCTCTAATCGAAAGGACTTGTTCTTCCTGATTATATTGTACCCTAAACTTGCCTATTTTTAATAAAATTAGCTGGGGTAAGCCTATAAAAAAATGGCCGCTAATAGGTTAAGACGTCAAAAATTTACTCTTAAAAACTAGTTGAACTAGTCTAATGGAATGAAAATGATTTCAGAATTTTGAGCACTCGCTTATATGGGGCGGTCCCAGTGTGCGTCGAGAGAGGACTTTACTTCTCAATTGCCTACTCAGTCCAAAGTAGCACTTGTCGGTTAGAGTGATTCTCCGTTGTACTTATTTCAAGGCTGACATTGTTATAGCCCTGCAAACCATTTTTTCAGAGTATTCTGAATTGTAGAGAAATCTTAAAGAATTCGTAAAGATCCATCCGATTTTTTGCCGAATTTTCCAAAATGAAATAAACTGTGCACACTTCGATTCTTTTACGAAATTTTGGAAGAAAATCGGTAAAGCAATGAAAATAATGCTGCCATGTGAAGATTTCTTGCACAATTTTTTTCAGAATTTTCTTTATTTTTCGTACAAAAATTTCGTTACGAGTTCGTGTCAACCACTTCATATAATTTTCTTTGAAGATTCGTAAAAAAATCGCTAAAGAAATGAGATACTCCTAAAGATTACGTTTAGATTTCGGGAACTTTGGTTTGCAGGGAGGTTCCTAAATAAACTAAAGGCGCTGGCCCAATGCAGGCTTGCTTTGCACGCCTTGCTTACTTTAATTTGCTTTGATTTACTTCAAAAACTCGTTTGGCCAAATGGCGGCTTGGAACGCTGTCAATTTTGCCATCAAATTCCAGAAAATTAAAAAAAAAAGAAATACAAAACAATCTTTTCAGATTTATTTTTAAATGAATGTGAATTAATTTTTGCATTTCAAAGGAATGATAATAATTATACATACATATATAACTATATGTACATTTATTAGAAACAAAAAACTCAAAAAAATCGATTTTTCAAGAGACGACTTACCAGTAGTTTGACATAATAAATATCGCTAGCTTTGTGTGAAAAGTTGATAAGTCTGCATTTTATGAAGCCTCAAATTTTGGCATAGAAAGTAAGTGAAATTGAGGACTAAGGTAGATACTTGTTTTATTTTTCCTCGTTTATATTCAATATGCAATATGGCCAAAATAATACGAATTTTTTAACAGAGATCGAATCCTTCTGATTTGTATGGAGTTTTGCTTTGCTTTAAACACGCAAAATGTTGTATTCAGAGTTCCTGTAAAATTTGTAAAATTGGACTTACCAACTTTTCACTTTAAGCCAGCGACATGTTGAATATAAATATGGAAACATACATTACTTTTTATTACACTTTGAATTACTAATATTATACATATATTTTTTTAAATTACGTAAAACAATTTTAGTATCTACATAAAAGTCTGCAGCAGTTTGTTTGAATTGATTTAGAACGGGAACATATCTTTTTGTCAAAAGCCTACGAAACGCTTTCAAATAAAACATTTGCCTATTTGAAGCTTTGAGGCGCTTAAAGCAAGTGAAGCAAAGCTGCCATTTGGCCACCCTTCATACGTTTTAGTATATTCCAAATAACTTTTGACAGTTTTCAAAGCTAAGCAAGCAAAGCAGGCCTGCATTGGGCTAGCGCCTTAAGTCGTATACTTTTTTAAATGTGTAACGTCAACGGTGTCGTGAGTGCGAAGGCGCTTATGTTCTTACTGTCTGATGAGAAAATATACTTCGTTTTGTCCTCGTTCGCTACCAGACGCACACGCTTTGCTTCAGTTCTGCGGCTCTTATTTTCTCTAAAATCAGATTAAAGAAATCGCATAAAGGGAGTCACCTTGTCTGAAACCTCGTCGCTACCATGTCAAACTATCGAATGTGAAATGGGTACTTTTCAGGAGAGCAAAAAAACTGTTGTCAAAAATGTTGTTGTTATTAGGAAAAAGTGTGGGATTCGACACTTTGTTAAAGCCAGCATCCGCTGCTTCTCAGAAGACTAGAAATTTGGCGATTTGCAAACTTGCGTATAATTCAAAACACATTTGCAAGGTATCTTAATTGATAAAGCATTTTTGCACATTCGATAGTTTGACATGGTAGCGACGATATAGACAACTTCTTTACCATTCCCACGACAGCCGGTTCTACGTACCGGAATGACTCGGGTTTCACCCGACCAAGGGCTGTTGTTTCGGCGATCTAACCCCGTTTAGGTCGGCGAAGTATCTCAGAAGTTGTCCGTCCATAGGGCAACATTCACTACGCATTCTCCTACTCAGGGCTGGCATCGAGTCAAACCCTGGGCCAGAAATATACACCTGCTGTGTATGCCGAAGACGTTTACACCACAACTCCACCTCAGTCAAGTGTAATGCCTGCGAGGGGTGGAGTCACCTCAGGGTCTGCTCGGGACTACGGACACACAGACAGTGGACCACGTCGTACGTGGCCCCCTGTTGCTCAAATAGAGCAGCCTCCACGGCAACCCATAGTCCGCCCGTGCAGCCCCACACACTCACACAGCAACCACACACAGTCGCCACAACACAACAACATACCACAGCCACCACAGACCACATAACACACACAACCGCACCACCACCCACACGCCGCCGCCAACAACTCTTGGTTCCCCCTACAATCTGCACGGTATGTCAGACCAGAATATTCCGTAATGTGACATCAGTCAAGTGCAACACCTGCCTTGGCTGGTGCCACTTTGGGGCATGTTCAGGTCTGCGCACCACGCGAGATTGGACGGGGAACTTCGAGGGCCCGTGTTGCGCTGCTCGGTCGCTGACATCAATTGCGACGCCCCCCCACTACCACCACAGGGAGGCAATCACCCCAGCAGCACACACAGCCAACGGCGGCAAGAACATACACCTCACTCACACCCCACATCACAACACGTCTCCCGAACCACATGAAGCTCCTCCAATTCAACTGTAACGGGCTACAGAGCAAGATTGAGGAGATAACCGCCTATATGTGTCGGCATGGTATATTAATAGCTGCGGTCCAAGAGACGAAGTTGCACAGCAATTCAACTTTGTTGAATTGTGCCGGGTACAACGTGCACCGTCGAGATCGCGAGCGAGATAATGGTGGTGGCTTAGCGTTCATCACGCACCACACCGTGCAGTATCGTCTTATCGAAGCAGACATCGACCGCAGGGATACCACCCTAGAATGTCAGGGCATCGCTATCCGGTCAGGCGATGTCGAGCTCGAAATATTTAATATATACATACCCCCTGTCACCTGCTGCCCGGCAGGATATCACCCTGATATAGGTGCGCTCCTCAGAGGTGAAAACCGTATGGTAGTAGGTGACTTTAATGCGCACCACGATCTTTGGCACTCAAGCCTGTCAAACGATCGTAGGGGAACAGACTTGGCTGAGCAGATAGACGATTCGACATTCTGCACAATGAACTGCAGTAACTGCAGTAGCTCGCCAGACATCACAATAGTCAGCGCTGGTCTGATAAACAGCATAACGTGGCGACCTATGCTGACTCTAGCATCAGACCATCTACCCATAGTCATCTCGATTGATAAACCAACCGACTTTGCCTCCGCCAAACACCGGACCTATGTCAACTTTTCTAAAGCTGACTGGAAAGGTTACGCGGAGTTTACTGAAAACACCTTCACATCGCTCCCCACACCAACCGACGTCCATCTCGGTGAACGTAAGTTCCGCAGGGCTATCACTGCTGCTGCAGCCCGCTTCATACCGGCAGGGTGCATATCGGACCCACGTCCAAACTTCCCTGCCGAAGCGGCTGTTTTAGCAAATGAGCGTGATAGCCTTCGTCAGGCCGATCCCGGAGATCCCCGTATCAGGGATCTCAACGCGGAGATTCGGCAACTTGTAAACGTACATAAGCGGAAGAAGTGGGAGGAGCATCTGAAGACTTGCAACTTCACCTCTGGTGTGAGCAAGCTTTGGTCAACCGTGAGGTCATTGTCTAATCCGACGAAGCACGACGACAGAGTCGAAATTTCCTTCGGCGACCATGCTTCGTCGGACCCGGAGCGATGCGCGAGCTATTTTAGCCGGCAGTTCATACTGCATCCTCCGGTGGACAAAGCCAAGCGTCGAGTGACCAGAAGGCTGCACAAACTGCCAACAAATTGTGCCCCCCTTGCTTTCACTTGCGGTGAAGTTCAGGTGGCCATCGGGAAGGCGAAAGCCTCCAAAGCCATGGGTCCCGACGGTATATGCATGCTGATGCTGAAAAATTTGGGTCCTGCGGGGGTAGCGTACCTAACGGAGGTCCTCAATTTGTCAATGGCCACTCTCATCATCCCAGACATCTGGAAGGTGGGGAGAGTGGTCCCACTGCTCAAACCGGGGAAACCTGCAAACAAAGGAGATTCGTATCGCCCGATTACACTCCTTTCCCCGGTAGCGAAGACACTCGAGGCCTTGCTACTCCCGTACTTCACAAATCACCTGACCCCAGCGAAGCATCAGCATGGTTTCCGTAAAGTGCACAGCACAACAACAGCACTTAACGCCATAAACACTCAGATAACTCGTGGCCTTAACCGTAACCGTCCCTGTGAGAGAACGATTCTAGTAGCGTTGGACTTGTCAAAGGCGTTTGACACCGTCTGCCATTCCACGCTACTAGAAGATATAGAGGCCTCCTCTCTCCCACAGAGGCTCAAACAGTGGTCGGCAAATTATCTAAGTGGTCGACATTCGTCGGTAATGTTCAGAGACAAAACGAGTAAGCAGCGAAAAATAAAACAGGGGGTTCCTCAGGGTGGTGTCCTTTCCCCGCTACTGTTTAACTTTTATATTTCAAAGCTCCCTCAACCACCAGAGGGAGTCTCGATTGTCTCCTATGCCGACGATTGCTCGATTATGGCGACTGGGAATGGAATTGATGACCTGTGTTCGAAAGTAAACGGCTATCTCTCCGAACTTTCTCGCTCCTTCACTGCAAAGTGTCTAGCCCTCTCCCCTACGAAATCCTCCGCGACCCTGTTCACAACCTGGACGAAGGAGGTCAGGCTACCGCTGGGGATTCACGTCGATGACACACCAATTCCGACGGTGAATAACCCCAAAATACTCGGAGTAACTTTCGACAGCCTGCTCTCCTTCTCTGCGCACTCAACCGCTATTGTCAATAAAGTACAGAGCCGCAACAAGGTCCTCAAGTCGCTAGCCGGCAGTACCTGGGGCAAAGACAAAGAAACGTTGCTGGCAACATACAAGGCAATAGGCCGGCCGGTTTTGAACTACGCAGCGCCAGTGTGGTCGCCTGGGACTAGTAGGACGCAGTGGACGAAGCTACAGACCGCACAAAACACCGCACTGAGGACAGCGACGGGATGCCTCTTGATGACGCCTGAACACCACCTGCACGGCGAGGCGCAAATGCTTCCGGTAAAGGAGCACAATATAATGCTCTGCAAGCAGTTCCTGATCGGGACCCACAGAAGTGGCCACCCGTGCAGACAGCTGCTTGCAGAGGAGCCCTCGCCTAGGCACGTCAGGAGGCATCTATATGAACTAACGGACGAAGTCCAGAGGTTCATTAAGCAACCTCTGGACCCGACAGCCTACAGACAGGCCTTGAACGGCATTCACAGGGACTCAGTCTCGAGTTATGTAGACTCTAGACCTGTGAATGCCGTTCTAGGCACACCACCCCCGGACATTGACGAGACGGAGCTTCATCTGCCTCGGGAGACGCGCACCACACTTGCACAACTTCGCTCCGGCTACTGCAGCAGGTTAAACTCCTACCTGAGTAGGCTGAATGAGGATGTGCCTAATGAATGTCCGGCATGCGGAGAGACCCCACATGACTCGAAACATCTCTTCGCATGCCCGGCAAACCCGACATCCCTAACGACCTTGTCCTTATGGGCAAACCCCGCAGAAGCTGCACGCTTCCTAGGGTTACCGTTAGTGGAACTTGACGACAACGACTGAGATACCAACCGATCTGGGCGGGGTTGTTGTAGCCGCTACAACAACAACAACAACAACTTCTTTACCAACTGTCGAAAGGGGCTTTGAAATCGACGAATTGGTGGTGTGTGTCTATCCTATTCTCGCGAGTCTTCTCCAATATTTGATATATGGTGGATTTGCTAGGTTTAAAGCCATACTGATAAGGCCTTATCAATTTGTTGACGTTGGGCTTCAGTGTGTCATACAGTACCTCGATAAGACTGTGTAACCTATGCTTAGAAGGCTGTTCCAGAGGTAATTGGCCAGTATGGCCGGTTCACCTTTATTGTGGATTGAGCAGAACACACTTAAATATCAGTCGTCGGGCATGCGTTCATCTGACCTTATTCTGTATAAGAGTTGATGCATTCGCCTTGTTAGGTTCTCGCCGCTGTACTAGAATAGGTCGGACGGCAGGTCGTCGACTCCAGCAAATTTGTTGTTTTTCAACCGCGTAATTGCTATTAGTACCTCGTCACAGTTACTGGGATATCGACTTCATCATCATCGACTGGAGGCTCGGCAATCAATAGGGTAGGAAAGTGTCCCCTCCATAATTCAAGAACGTTCTTACAGAAGTTCGCCCTGGTATTGAAACCTTCCGTAAGGCGCCTAACTGTCAGGTAAAATTTTCGGGCGTTTTTCACATCGGCCAATATTTCAAGTTCTTCACTAACCCCGTATAGGAGACATCTTTTTCTCTGCTGTTTCGAGACATTTCTCCTTGTACCAGTTGTTCTTACGGGCACTCTGAAGTCCGACTACTTCGGCGGCGGTACTTGATGAACGGGGAATGTTGTTCTGCTACTCGCATCAGTGTTGCCAGAGAAAACTTTCGTTTGGAGCTAAAACAGCCGAAGAAAGAGCTAAAAAGAGCTAAATAATACTAATAGTAGCTAAAATGAAGACCTAGATTTTTTTTGAAGTTGAGCCTTTATTGACGTAAGGTTGTTTTTACATTTTGCGCAATTTTAATAAAAATAACGAATTTTATAAGTTTAAGTGCTGAAAAAAACCTTTAAAACCAAAATAATGTGCATATATTTCGAATTCATTGATACGGCACTTATAAAACTCATGTGTATGTATATATTTATATAAACTAGGCAATGAACTAAAATACTTTACAAACAGTTAAAATCTGCAATTTCAGATATTTTAATTGACTTTAATATTTAAAACCTCGGGTTAGGAATAATATTTTCGCAATTTTTTTCTGAAAATTTTTATTTAAGGTATAATTAGTAAGGTAAAAACAAAACCCCGCGTTCAGAAAAACGATTTTCTTCTAATTAATGTTAGAAATCCATTAACCTACATCCATGAGTTTATGGTGCAGGCTGTATTTTCCCCGTGGATACAAATGTATATTTTTCCACTGAATTTCGAAATTTGTAACTTTATCAATGCTTAAGTTTTGGCTTACCTTTTCTACCGTGGCCGTCTGGGCTTATCGGAACTCGAATTACTGTCCGGTATAGTTTGTGTGCTCCTGCGCACGTTGCATAAACTAATTGACTTACTTGCCCATTTTCCATTTGCTTGCGCGCCATTTGCATTAAGAATTGAAGTTTTCTAAGTATTAATCGAAATGGAATAGTATCGAAAATAGCCTGAGATCGCCAAGCCAAATAAATTTTTGTCAACACTTTTACGATGAACTTACAGATGTGTAATTTTAATATATTTTCAAACACAACTAAAACTTTCTGGAGCTAAAAAAGTGCTAGATAATTTTGAAAAGAGCTAGGAGCTAAAGCCAAATTTTCGGAGCTAAATAGAAAAATAAAGAGCTCCAAAGGCAGGCACCAAATGTGCTCTCTGAGTGCAGGTGTGAGAGACGAGTGGCGAATAAATTGACCGTCTGTCGTGATTGCTCGTCGTTGAGCTTTCCTTGCATTGTTGGACGCACATTTTTTTTGCTGCAGTGTACCTACGTCTAAAATGAGCGATATGTTGAAGAACCTCGCTTTGATGCGGATTGTGGCTAGATGCTCATTCGGCAGGGTGAAGAGAGTACTCGGCGACGGAGTCTCTCTCCCAGCACAAACCCAACGCTGAATTTGTGCCCCTTTACATAGCAGCTGTAGTAGACGTCGCAAGGTCCCAGGCATTTTTAGCCTTGCCCTGTCCAACGCATTTCTTGGATGGCGGTGATGTCAGCTTTTGTCCTTACGTGGATATCAAACCAGTCGGGCAGAGGCATGTTCCCCATTAAGGGTCCGGACATTCCAGGTGCATGGCCTGAGATCGTAGTCCTTTAAACGTCTGCCGTGGTCCTTATAAAAAAACGGGGTAGACGTTTATATGTATAGCGGGGCGCTCACTCAAAGACATGTCCGCTTGCGGTTGCACCTACTTGTGAGCAGACGTTGCAGACTTATGTGAGCCCTTAAACCGAATAATTTAAAATGGCCCACTGAAGGTCCCTGTCTTTTTGCCGTGACCCAAGGCTCAACTCAGACTGGTTATCGTATCTCGCGCATGGGTTGCTCAGTTTGCCCAAAATACATGAACGAGGACAATTTTTTTAAATGAAAGAAAATGAGCAAAAAAATTGCCAAAAATCAACGGTAAGTGATAGCTGCTTCAAACTTGCACTTTACAACACTACTAATGGGCTACAAAACTGCGTACCAAAATTTGTTCAAAGCTTCTGATTAAAAAGTTTAAAATTTTAGGGAAATTTTGCAGAATCAGTCTTAAATATGGATTTATATGGTCTTTGTTAGGTAATGACCTATTCTTTCATAAAAAAAATAATAAACATTAAATAAACAAAAGAAAAAACAGCTAAAATGTCTGGTCCCAATTTATACATCATATTTACCCGCATCCATTGGAAATTTTTTGTAACACAAAGTACGTTGTGCATCAATTTGATACACATTGAAAAAGACCCTAGTATTCTATGAAATGTTGGGTTTTTTTCATTTTTTATTAATGACCAACGTTTATTAATTTTCTGATAATAAGAATAAAAATGCTTGAAAGATCTATTTATACGCATTTGTCACAAAAAACCAATTGAAAACAGTAACTATTTTTCTTAATATTTTAATATTTTTTTTCGAAATTTGCATCAATTTGATACAAACGATGGATGCGGGTTTAACAAAACTGGTTAAATAAACAATTGGGTATTATTATATGGGACTATCCTGAAGGGAAACAGAGTTTTCCGATCGAAAAATATTGATTCTCAAGAATTCTATACCATCGATTTGTCGATTCGTCTTAATGCCGCGATGTCTGAATTTGGTATCCCCGCGAAACTAATACAGCTGTGTAAAATGACGTTGAGCAATACCGCCAGCTCCGTCAGAATTAAGAAGGACCTCTCCGATCCGTTTGATAATAAACTAGGTTTCAGACAAGGTGACTTCCTTTCGTCTGATTTCTTTAATCTGATGTTGGAGAAGATAATAAGAGCCGTAAAACTAAATCGCTCCGGCACAATACTTTACAAGAGCGTACATCTGATCTGCCTTCTCGGGATTAGATAGGAAGCAAAGCGAATGGGTCTGGTGGTGAACGAGGACAAAACGAGGTATCTCCTGTCATCGTAAAAACAGTCAGAGCATACGCGTCGTGGCACCCGCGTCACTGTTCATAGTTACAAGTTTGAAAAAGTAGACGACTTCGTTTATTGGGAACCAACATTAACACCAATAATATTGTCAGCCTTGAATTTCAACGGAGAGTCACTCTTGCCAACAAGTGATACTTTGGACTGAGCAGGCAATTGAGAAGTAAAGTCCTCTCGTACAAAAATTACAATCTATAAGTCACTCCTGCCTGCGCTGGTGTATGGCGCGGAGGAAAGACAATGAAAACATCTGATGAGACAGCTCTTGGAGTTTTCGAGAGAAAGATTTTGCGGAAGATTTACGGGCCTTTACGCGTTGGTGATGGCGAATATCGCAGACGATTTTACGATGAGCTGTATGAGCTTTACAACGATATAGACGTAGTGCAGCGAATTAAAATTCAGCGGCTCCGCTTGCTTGGCCATGTCGCCCAAGAAATGGGCTGTTTCGACGGGGTTCGACCAAAGGGAGAGGGGTGCTAGTTGGTAGCTTCGTTCACTGCGTCCAACTAGTCCCCTGCGACCAAACCGGCGCACATAAGGACAAAGTGACTAATTACGACGACAAAAATAGAAAAACAAAAGTCTTTAATAAATCTTATCACACATACCTTTCTAATACTCCTTATAAACCAGTCCACAATGTAACACACAAATTCTGACTTTTAACGCAACGCAGCAGCTTTAGCAGAAGCGCATAGTTGGGTTTTCTCTCGTGCGTCGAATTAAATAATTTTTTGTTTGTTTTGTTAGGGAGATGGTCTCCTTACAGTGAATAAGCGAGAAAGTTCGAAGAGATAGCCGATTACTTTTAAACATGGGTCATCAATTGCATTTCCAGACGCCAATATGGAGCAGTCATCTGCGTATAAGATCAGAGAAATTCCCTGCGGTGGCTGGGGGAGCTTCGAAATGTAGAAGTTAAACAATAAGGGGGAGAGGACACCACCCTGTGGAACCCCGTGTTTAAGTCTTCTAGATTTTAAGGTTAGATCTCGGAAGATTACTGACGACTGTCGACCATTCATATAATTCGTGGACCTCCGTTTGAGTCTCTGTTTAAGAGGATGCCTCAATGTCTTCTAGTAGCATGTAATGACAAAAAGCGGTGGCGTATTAATAACGCCTTTTGGCGGATGAGCTTTAGGCCTCGAGTTATCTGGGTGTTTATGGCGTTAAGTGCTGTTGTTGTGCTGTGCACCCTACGGAAACCATCCTGATACTTCGCAGGGGTCAGGTAATATGTAAAGCGCGGGAGTGGCAGGGCCTCTCGACCGGGGAGAGGAGCGTTATCGGGCGATACGATTATTCTTTGTTTCCCGGTTTCAGCAGTGAGACCACTCCGATTTCCACACATCGGGAATAATGAGATTAGCCAGAGGACCTCGGTGAGATATGCTACTCCCGCAGGCCCCGAAAGTTCAGAATCAGCGGCCAATGGCTTTGGAGGCTTTCGCCTTCCCGATGGCCACCTTGACTTCACCGCTAGTGAAAGTTCGGCAGTTTGTGGGCCTACTGGTCACTCGACGCTTGGCTTTATCTACCGAAGGATGCCATGTGAATTGACGGCTAAAGTAGCTCGCGCATTTCTTCAGGTATGACGAGGCACGACCTTCAGGGACCTCGCGGTTGACCAGAGCTTAGTCACGCCAGAGGAGAAGCTGCATGTCTATAAGTGTTCCTCCCACTTTCCCTGCTTATGCTGATTTATCAGTTGCCGAATCTCCCAATTAAGGTCCTTTAAGCGAGGATTCCCGGGATCGACATGGCGTAGGTGGTCGCTCTCGTTCGGATGATGCGAGCCTCTGCGACAGTGCCACCTTGCGGAACTGGCGCATATTTGTGGGTGTGAGGGGAGGGACCTACAGTTTTACGCCGACTCCGAACGGCGATTGTATTTTTATGAGAAGCTGTTTTTCATGGCAGAAATACACTCGGAGATTTGCCATTTCCTGCCGAGGGACGACCGCTGTTAAGAAAAGACCTTTTTCTATATTTTTGCGATGTTGCTTTGATCAGGGATGGAACCCAGGCCCTGCGGAGTGTAAGCGTGCACTGCTTACCACTACACCACAGCGGTCGCCGTATATACTTACCCGTATAATAAATTTATTAGCCACAAAATTTTCACCGCTTGGAAAATGGCTCAAAACTAAGAGTGGTAATTTTTCGATAGTATCGATAGTGTTAAAAACTATCGATAGTAGACCGAAACCCAAAACCATCGATACTATCGATAGTTTGACAGCTCTAGCCGCTACAACATCGACAACAGCAACATGCGTTTTTAGCTAATAAAGATGTCCATAAAAACCGAGTACTCAACATACCTCAGATGACTTGAAATTTTGATGGACTCTTATTTTCAGCCCACGTTGAAAGTGCATTGTTGCAAGTATCAAGTCAACATACTTCAGATGGGCCGTCCTTTTAACAGCACATTAGTAATATTATAAATAGATGAAATATCTACAGCCAGCGTATTCTGATGGTCACATTATATGAAAAATGTCAAAAGCGTTATTTCCAGTGTTGCCGCGAATAATTTTTAGTGGTAGCCAAATTCCTTTAAAAAAAGGGCTAAATAAGAGCTAAAAAAAATTCGTTGTGGCTAAAAATGGTAGCTAAAATCTTTTACTTACATATACATATAATACGGCTTTCCCTCTCATTCGTAGTTCGCACTCCAATTACCCTTCGAATTACGTAATTCGCCATACAAAATTTTGAGAGCGAATTACCTCATTTGTTGGTAATTCAGATCCAATTACCACGCGAATTACGAACAAATCGCTGCAGTCTCTAATTTTTATCGGAAATTTATCGGAACCAGCTGAGAAATCAAAACAAAAAACAAAAAATCTGTCAAAACAAATAAAAGAAAAGAGTAAACAAATAAGTTACAGCAAACCAACAGCAAACAGTATATTTTTTAAATTAGATGTAAAAAAGGAAATTAAAAAAAAAATTATTATGTCGAGGAGATTATTGGAACAGCGTGAATTTGTGTAACGAGACGGGATGGTGCTCCGAAGAAATTTTACTTCTTCAAAATAACTATCTGCAAGTTTTAAAACAGTTGCAAACTTTTTATACTGTGAAAATATCGCTTACATCAGAAAGATTGACTTGGAAACATGTAAGTCCTTATTAAAAAAAAACAGATAGTAAGCCGGGCCGTACATGCTCACCCTTGCACTCGTTTACGATGCCGTGCTGATGTGTACATCAGTGAAAATCGATGGGAACCAAGCAAGATGGAAACAATTGAATTAAGTTCTGAATCCGACACTGATAACGAATTTGTATATGGAATATACATACTTGGTTAATATAGAAAGTATCTGGCAAAAAATACTGGAAGACCTCATTTATGCTTCCTCCATGCTTAGGGACACTCGCGACACTGCCATTAGAAAAACGGTTCTCAGCTAGCTGGGGCCACTAGCACGAACACTCGCGCGAAAAGAGCATGCGCGGCGGGTATAATGCCCTACAAATAACTTTTCATAAGCATAATAAGAAAGAGCACCGCAGCCATTTCCTGAAGTATATGGCTATTTTTTCTACAGCCACGCAACTCGCTCATCTTCTCACCCCATATTTCCAATAAAGCCCGCTCGCCTGCCTGGTTCCACTTGCTGGCACTTTTTCTGTGTACTAAAAATATAGTAAATAAATACATCAACAATTTATAAATTTTTAACAATAACTTACATTTTGCATTCATTTTGTAGCGAAGAAAAACAAAAATAACACAACAGAGAACTGTCAAATCGAATTAAGAATGCGCCGTGGGAATGGGGTAATTCACGATAGTAATTGGGAGAGCGAACAAAGTAATTCAGGATGGCGTGGGAAAATGGTATAAAAGTATACACGCAAACATTTTCAATAAGTAATGGTATAGAAAAACAATGAACTCTGGAAAAAAAGCTAATATTTTATCCAACCAAAAACCTTTTTGTATAAAAGGGGGAAAATACGACACCAGCTTGCTGGCTCCATCAAGTGATTGTACCATCAGGCTCGAAGCATATAACTTACCAGCATGCTGGCACAATATTTATTTCTTTACAAATGAGGTCGAGGAAAGATCGAAATGATTAGAGCCGAAATTTCATAATTTTTCTACCATTTTTTTTAAAATTGTTCTTTTTTTTTAATTCGCAACTGCAATATCGTGAACTTAATCTTCCACAAACACAGCTTTGACTCATATAGTGCAAGAAATTTCCTCCAAAATATTTTTTACTTAGAAACTTGAGCTGATTTCACCACTCACGACACCAGCATCATCATACAATCATAAAATTTTCAAATAGTTTTTGAAGTCACACTAGCAGCTGGTACAATCACACCACAAGAACATACACGGTCAATCGACTTGATGGGCCATTTAACAAATTAAGCATATTAAGGGCCGTGAACTTATCTATTTTAAACTATAGTTAATAGTTTATATATGTATATAGTTAGTAAGGAAAATAAAATACATATATGTATATGTATCATTCTTTGTTAGTTTAAATTAAGCAAATATACAACTTTTTCATGCCAAGTATGAATTAATTCTCCAAAGGGCTAAAAAAAGGGCTAGGGGCAATTTTAAATTTATGTGGCCAAGAAAAGCATGTGGTAGCTAAATCTAACCACCAAAGGGCTAAAACGGCAACACTGGTTATTTCCGTGAGTGCGGACGAACTAAACTCACAAAAAATTTTAATCAATGATGGGTTTTTTGATTATGAGTTCTTGGTCTATAAGCTGTCATATTTCGAATGAAGCTTGTTTGACATTTGGTGATTAGTAAACTACTATGTATGTATGTACATCGCTCTAATATAATCACATAACAAAACTAGCGATTTAAATGTAACAATATTTCAACATAAACATGCGCAGGAATATTGCATGTCGACAAAAAGGATGGACCTTCATTTTTATACCTACTGCTTTGTCCGATTGTTGGTTGGGTTAAATTTTATGTTTTTTTTTGTCATTTGGAAACAGCTTTATGCGTTTAAAGTGTATATACTCTGGTCGTTTTGTTGTCAAAATCAATATAAAACCAACCAGAAAATTTCGCGAGTTTGCGGAAGTCAAGTTTGTCCGATTATTCGCTGGAACCATTGTATATTATCATTAATTTCAGGGACCAAAAATAACTGTTCTCTCGAATTTACAAATTGAAAACGTTGCCCGAATTCTGAAATATGAGGAAAACGTTGTTTCATAACAGTTATTAGATGAGAAATATTTTTTCCGTTGCCGATAAGAGTTATTTCCCAACGTTTATTTTTTACGTTGCCAATAACAGTTATTGCCCAACGTTTATTTTTTACGTTGCCTGATAACAGTTATTAACCAACGTTTATTTTTTCCGTTGCCGATTAATGTTATTTCCCAACGTTTATTTTTTACGTTGCCTGATAACAGTTATTAACCAACGTTTATTTTTTCCGTTGCCGATTAATGTTTTTTTCCCAACGTTTATTTTTTACGTTGCCTGATAACAGTTATTGCCCAACGTTTTTTTACGTTGCCTGATAACTATTATGCAGGAGATATAGTATCATTTCCGTTGCCAGTCTATATAAATATATAATTTGAATGCCTTCAAATCTGCACCGTTTGTTTGATTTTCAAAATTGAGGAGTCGAATTAAAGAGGTTGTCACCTGTTAAAAATCTAGCTTTAAATTATTTTATAAGTTAAATGAATTATTTCATCATTTATAAACCGAAATTGTTTTGACAGGGGTTTTCGAAACTGCCTGAAGGAGGGTTGCCTATTTACATTGAAAAGTTACATTGAAATTTAATTTGGGGAATGAAAGATATATAAGGAGCTTGTAGGTATACAATGTTAGAAAGAGAGCTGCCACCTGTTTGAAAACTCGAATTTAATCCAAATATATATACCTAGACTAGTTAAACGGTATTTTAAAATGTGAAGAGTTTTAAAAAACAATATTTTTGAGGCGTTTGAAGAGAGTTGCCACCTTTTTGAAGTGAAACTTTTTTAGTGGCGGTTGGTTGGTTGGGAGTAAATTGGCGAATTCAAAGGAAATTGCAAACGGAAATGTTTGGGACGGAAACAAGTGCTTCTTAAATGTATGCACATGGTATTAATTTAATAAAAACGTGCTAATAAAAGGTTAAAAAATAAGACTTGGATAAAGACCAACACAAGAATGAAAGTAAAGGTGAGTACGTACATAGATGACGAAAAGGATAAAGGCAAAGGTAAAAATAAAAACAAAAACAATGATGCGTAAAGTTAAAGGCAAAAAAGGAAAATCAAGGTAAATTTAAACACTTTATACGGTTAACCAACGGGCACGCTTATTTGCATAAACAGCCATTATTTGCTTTAACTCATGAATTTTCGTCTTTAAAATGCGCATCAGCAGCCGAACAAATGCACCAAATATTTGGGAATCAACTCGGATCCGGGGAATTTTCGATGACAACACTGGTAAAAACGGCCAGCTGTTGTCTTTTGTACAAGTAAGCAAACAAAGCAGGCGAGTTTGGCGTCCGCGGTAGCCGACTGGTGAGACTCGCGTGCAACAAGCCTGTAGCTGCCAGGTTCGATCCTCTGTTGGAGCGATTGGGAAAACATTTTTTTGTTTTTATTATTTTTTTTATATTTTATTTGATTCATATATTTAATTTTACTTTATTTTATTTTCATTTGCTTTATTTTATATAAATTTTTTTATTTTACTATTAGCTAATTTAATTTTTAGAGTTGAATTCTATTAAAAAGTCAACAACTGAAAGCAACCTTGAAAAAATACAGAGCTTATAAAAAAAAGAATGAAAACGAAATAAATGAAAACTTGACTGGCCGTGGGACTCGAACCCACGACCTTGCGGCTCGTTTATCCGCATTACTGCCGTCTGTAAGGGTAAAATTATTCAGCCCTATTCTGCATTTCGATTACGTTCCCGCATTCCGCTCCGCACAATCGAATCGAAAGAGGAAGAGGAAGGCAGAAAACATCTTTCGAAATCAGCTGTTTGCCTAGGAATGTGTGAATTGTTGTTTGTAAGTATTTTAAAATAACTAAATATATCTAGCATCAGTGTAATTTAAAAATAAAATTTCGTTTGCTCTTAATTTAGTGGAAACAATTATAAGAATGAAATCCATAGCCGCGGCGTTATTGCTTGAAGAGGAGAACGAGTCCCAGATTGCTGATGCGGAAGTTGAAAGGCGGTTTAGGGACATGTTTGATCTTTTTCAGATGAGTGAAGAGTCATAAACTCATCATGAACTGTTAAAAACGTTGTTTGAGCACTCCACAACATTTGCATTTACTACAAAGTGGAAGATTTGGACGCAAATGAATTCCATTTTGATATCCGTCAGGAGGAGGGGAAGAACAATGCTTAGCCTTCCATAGCAAAACGAATTCGAGACAACATACGCACCTCTTTTTAAAAAGTTAGTAAAAACGAGTGCAATAATAAAAGCATCTTTTTTATGTAACTTCACATTTTATGTATGTATGTATGTATTTTTTATACAAAGAATAAATTGTATTCAGTGCATTTCACAGTCTTATTTATAGATAATGAAAACAGAAACGCCTTTGCTTCCTCTTTGAAACCCTCGCGCAATATCCCTTTTGGTTGCCATTATTTGAGCCAATTTTTCGTATTGCCCGTGCTCGCGAAAACACAGAAATCGAGAAAATTCATTTATGATGACATTTACAATCATGCACAGTATATTTTACTTAATTTTTTTATAAAATTTTATTATTTAAACCCACGAAAATAACAATCGAAACGTTATCCGTCAACAAATTTCCAACTTAGAAAAACGGAACTACGATCGAAATGTAGAATAGATATATTATAGATTATGCGCATATGTGTGCCAGAATATGTGCCGTCTGTCACAGCTTGAAAGAGGAAGAAAGATAAAGAAAAGGATATAGATATAGACACAGAGGCTCAATCTGGGAAATTTTTAGGGATTTTAGAGATTTTCGGGATTCTTGGAACTTATCAATATAATAACTGATATCTTTATCGATTTTAATATCGATATTTTTGTCGATTTTGTTATCGATATTTTTGTCGATTTTGTTATCGATATTTTTTATCGATTTTGTTATCGATATTTTTATCGGTTTTGCTGTCGATATTTTTTTTATTGATTTTGTTACCTTCAATTAAATGCAACAGTAAAACGTTGATTAAGTATGAAATAGTTAAATTGGTAGATGACGCTTGTATTTTTAATGCAGGTATAATATTAGATATTTTATAAACAGAAAACCCACCGCAAATCCCGAAAATTTTCAGCCTTTGTAACTTGCGTGGCATACTGTGCCATGTTTATGTTAAAAAGTTGATTGATTCAACCATATTGAAAAAATTTGTTGACAACAATTACCATCCAGCAAAGAATTAATCAATGCTTTACTTTTCGTAAACATTTTAAAATTTGTATTTCAACTTTATTTACTCCCTAAGTATAAAAATTAATACCAGTGTCAACCGTTTTGAAAAATATCTGAATCAAAGAGCTTGTAAATTTTATTTGCATTCTGTTTAATATTTCGTATGGTACTCATCTCGTAATATTTAATTTTAAGTATTTAATCTTAACATTTAAAAATGGTGATAACGCAAACGAAAAATGTTTTTAAGCCGAAGATTTCTTAGATACCTTTCGTATGATACCAAAAGTGTAATATGTAATAAATGTTATCAATTTAATTGAATAAAAATTTTCAAACAGGTGGCAACCCTCTTTAAAAATATTTTACCAACTAAGCTTTCTTAAACCATTTATTTTGACACCCTTATTGATGGCAACACTCTTAAAAAAATTTAAAATTTAGCTTTCTTAACCCGCTTTAGTTTGATACCCATATTGTAATAATATGTTATTTATCTTATAAATTTAATCGAATTAAAATTTTTAAACATCTGGTAACCGTCTTCAAAAATGTTTTCCATGAGGCTTCCTTAAACCGCATATCCAAATTGTAACGTGATATCCGATATGTAATACATATTTCATAAATCATCCCTAGTTAATAGCGAAAGGATCAGAAAAATAATTGTTTCATTAGTTATTATTTTTCTTATATATGAAACTTTTACTTGTTGTCTTTTCTTATATTAAGACCTTCTCTTTGTGGTTTTTTGTTACATGTGGAAGTTGTATTTGCTTCTGTTTTTTTCTTATATGGGATATTATATGGGTAAAAAATAATGTTCACATTTTTTACCATAACTCTGGATCTATTTATCGGATAACAAAAAAACATAACTTAGACATGCTCCAAACAGGTAAGTAAATGTGTTAAACCACTTTTGAAACTTTACTTTATGTATAAGATTTAACTAAGTTTGGCTTTTCAAACAGGGGGCAACCCTCTTTCAAACATTGTAAACCTACAACCTTCTTATACATCTTTCATTTGACAATCATTGTGAGACTTGTTTCCATTTCCTAATTCCCCAAATTAAATTTCAATGTAACTTTTCAATGTAACTAGGCAACCCTCCTTCAGGCAGTTTCTAAAACCCCTGTCAAAACAATTTCGGTTTATACCCATGATAAAATAATTCATTTAACTTATAAAATAATTTACAGCTAGATTTGTAACAGTTGGCAACCCCTTTAATTTGACATTCCACTTTTGAAAACTGAACGAATGGTGCAGATCTGATGGCATTCCAATTATATATTTATATAGACTGGCAACGGAAAAAATATATTCTGCATAATAGTTATCAGGCTACGTAAAAAATAAACGTCGGGAAATAACTTTTATATGCAACGTAATAAATAAACGTTGGGAAACAACTCTTATCGGCAACGTAAAAAATAAACGTTGGGCAGTAACTGTTATGAGGCAACGTAAAAACTTAACGTTGAGAAATAACTCTTATCGGCAACGGAAAAATATTTCTCATCTAATAACTGTTATAGAACAACGTTTTTGCGATAAAACTTATAACTGTTATGTGCCTGATTAATTTATGTAACACGGTGTCCTTGAGCCAGATACCCGAGTTAGAATACGTAAAGTTCAAAATTGTGGCAAGTGCCGATTTCAATAACGGTAACTTTTTCGATTTTCAGGTAGGTTTTCGATAAGGTTCTAGATGAATGATTATATATATTACATATATACAAGTCGATTGTATACTTATTTATACATATATGTACAGGCCCGACTATACGGTGGGGGTGTTTTCCCCGGGGCCGGATTTTTCCTTAAATTTAGTTGGAAGAAAAAATTATTAAATTTTTTAAGTAGATAAATTTGATTATTTAATATTCACATAGCTTTTATAATATCCAATAAATGCAAAAGCGCATGTCTAGATACACATACAAGTGTACTAAGGTAATTTCCGTGCTAGTCAAAACATCCGCCAATCTGGCCTAATGTGAAACATAGAAAGGTTCCGAAGTCAACACGTGTTGTCTAAATGTTGTGATCGTAATGATTTTTCCATAGTTCATGAAATTTTTAGAGCTCGAAATTTTAGAGTGACCTTCAAAGATATTCGAGGTTATTTACAACAGGGAAAATCAGAAATCAATAGAAGACGAGTTTCTTGCATACAGCCTATCTGAGCTTAAATCAGTGATTCCCAAAGTGGTCCAGTTGGACCCCCAGGGACCCGCAGGAGACTCGACAGGGGTCTACGTTGGGGGTCAACAAAAATGTATCTGGTTTCGATAGTAAAGAACCGAAATGGTTGCTTGTTAGCCTATTTATTTAACTTTAATTTTTTTGAGTGGTGTATAGTGCTCTTGACGCTGATGAACTCACCGTCACTTTGTGTCATCATGCGTGGGGAAGCCTTAAAGGCCACCTGCAGACTAAAAAGAAACGGATGTTGGTATAACACTTGAGGCGATGCGGAAATTGCCGGCGGCAGAGATCTGAGCTATTTTTTCTTTTCAGTGCTACAGGATAGTACGCCACCATTACTTAGATTCTAGAGAGAGAGAGTTCCCTGAGGGAGAATGCTGGTTTAATTCCAGCACTGAGCCCGCACACGTACATTGTCGAATCTTCACTGATGGCTCCAAAACTGACTCAGGGTCAGGACCTGGAGTATTTTTTCGAAGTTAATGGGGATAAGCTTCACTTTTTCTTTTTTTAGGAATATGCGTCGGTCTTCCAGTCTGAGGTATTTGCAATCCCCAAATCCATAGACTACGTGGTGAAAAATAGGTGGAGGGGAAGGCCAAGCTGCCGTTAAGGTATTGGCCAGCCCTCTATCTAAGTACTTACAAACTAGTTCGGCAATGCAAGTCTCGACTAAATTTTGTTGGTAAAGATTAAGAGCTGCTTTACTCTGGGTGCTGGGAAACTCGGGAGTGCCTGGAAATGAGACATCTGACCCTTTGGCCACAGTTGGCTTAGACCAGGCATTCCTCGATCCGCAACCAGTTATAGCACTCCCCACTTCGGCCATCGAAGCCACCATCAGAAACTGGGTGGATACTTCGCTCAGCAATGACTGGGAGCCATCGAGTGGATGCATGTGGGCAAAAATCATGATGCCTTCAATCTCAGAAGGTCTATCTAGTTTTTTTCCTCTCACTGAAAAGACTGGACTGCTGACTGGTCACTTTACGTGGCACAAACACCTGACAGTGATAGGCGTAAATGACAACTCCATTTGCCCATACTGCTTTGAAGAGGTGGAACACTTCTTGAACTTCTTGCTTCCTTGTTTGTTTATCATCGATTTATCTAGATTCGGTCTTTTCTTTTTTGTCAGTTTCAGAATTTGAATTTGCGTTAAAAGCTTTGCAGTTTTGTTGTTTCAAGTTTTGTGTTTTAAAAATGCGACTGACGAATATTTTTCGCATCACTTTAAAACTCGGAGCATGATGCCATCAACACAAAAAACTATTTGACAAATACATCACATGCATATTCATGAGTGAGCCGAACATGTGGGAGTTTATTTAGTGCTCTTAAAAAATATAACTCCGCAGAGCGAAATAGTTCTTTCATGGCTTTACGAGCTCTCTTTTCTAAACCTTGTAAGTGTGTAATCACATTATTTTAATAAATAGAACGCAAGAAAATATTTTGTTTATATTTTTGCCACTCCGAATTTAGTTTTGTAACTCACCCGTGATGCAAAATTAAATCGTTAGATTTAATTTTCACATTTTTTGATGAGCTTTGGGAATAGAAATGAGCATCAGGGGGTCCACCGAAACCAGTAAAGTTTTGAAAGGGGTCTACGAGAAAAATAAGTTTGGGAACCTCTGGCTTAAATGAACGCATTTGACTAAAACAATAAAAACTATTTTACGCATTCAATTGATCTGCACAAACAGTATAGCAAAACAAATTCTCCCTTTAGACGAAGTTTTTTATAACAAAAAAGACATTCTCCACATACTACGAAAATATTTGGAATTTTTCAAAAGAACTGAATAAGTATGTAGTGATAACGTTGGAAATTCGTTTACATGTTTATTAAAAAATTCTAGGTTTAGAGGGGGGCCGGCCCATATTTAGTACCGGCCCCGGACGATAATACAAGTTTATATTATTAAATGAAAACAGCTAACTAATAAAAAAATACTTATAGAGTAATAAGTGTTTATAGTTAATTTGTTTGAAACCAGATAAAAGTTGGCCGTTATAAGTGGACCCAAAGTTGGCTATTGTATTAGACGACTACGAAATATGTACATGTATAAACATATCGAGCCCTAGCCGCCAAAATAACGTAAGCGACATTTTTTCAAAATTCTCGTTTTGATGCAGAAATGCATCTAGATGCTCTAGGAATATTTCTGTATCAAAAAGAAAAGTTTGAAAAAAATAAAGGCTTACGTAATTTTGGCGGTTAAGACTCGATATTTAAAAAGTTATTCATATAAAGTCTTATTTATACTATACTTCAATGTGAAAATATCAACTGAAAATCGAAAAAGTTACAGTTTTTGAAATCGGCACTTGCTACGATAACTGTTTAAACATATTTGTGAAAACGGGCCTTGGGCATAAAATTTTACCGGTTCGCAATTCGATGGTCAGGTATTATATGAATGTATTTAAATATATATATGTATGTATGAATGCACTATGTATGTATATTATAGCCCATAATATAAATATACTTATTCTGGTGTTATTTTTCTGTTCTTTATCTTCTAGCGCTTTATCACTCAGCGAAGTGTCGCGCGAAACATACCCTGATGAGGAGGGTAGCTTATCAGGGTCAATGATAAGTTTAGCGCATAGTAATAGCTCTACAAGTTTTCCGGCTGGCTCCCTATAGCATAGAAACATAAATAAGTGTAATAATGGCAATTTTAATAACACTAACGAAATTTCAATAACAAAGAAAAGATTTCGCAATTCTAGTGATGATGGTAAAAACCAATTAAAAGACGACATTGAAGTAAATCGATTAAATCAGATGTCGTTCTCTTCAATGTAAAAAATAATATAAAACTGAAAAACTCAAAATTAAAATCATTATTACATTAAGGAAGACGCGAGTATGCAAAATACGCATGTGAGTAAAAATTAAAAAAAAATTATAATAATAATAATGATTAACAAAAGTAAACAAAGATGGAAGTCACTGGAGGTAAACAATAACATTAATGCCTATTACGGTATCCGACGGATGCCATTCGCACGAATCTAATGCTTCGCTCTCGCTTGTTATGACAGTGCGAATCGGACTAGATCCGTACGGATGGCATCCGTCGTATACCGTAATAGGCATGATTAACTCAATAATAATATTAGTATGGCGGGGAGTTATACTAATAATTAAGTAAACTAATTAAAATAAAGCTACAATCGAAAAGTAATAACAGCGACAGTAAAATAAACGCATACATAAAATAAAATAATCGAAAGTAGGGCGTTAATTTTTTATACAATGCAGTAAATAGCGCATGAAAACGACGTACATATACATACATATGTATGTATGCAGATCAACTTAAAAAATATAACAAAATTTTATCATGTGGTCGCATTAATGTTTCTCCACATACGTACATACATACATACACATCAATTGTATGTACATGCAGCTGGCGTTGAAAATACATTCTTTTCCACCCATTTTGCCAGTTCAACTAGCTTTTGAAAAGATTTTATTATTAAGCCAATTTTAAATTAATTGATGGTACGAAAGACGCAGTTTAAACTTTTCCCTGTGATCATAAAGGAAAATCCGGCATCTCGCTATGAATTTAGAAAAAATTAAAATGTATGTATATATGTATATATCTACACCCCATGTCATAATTATAAGCGCACCACGTATTGACAAGTTTAAACAATTTAGCTTTTTGTTATTGTTATTTTAGTTATTTTTTTATAAAATAGTTTATTCTTTAACAAAAAACCGAGTAAGTCCAAGTTTCAAAATTTGTGCAATATTAAAAAAAAAATATCAACAAACGTTCGTAAAAATTTCGAGCATTTTAATTAGATTTTTTAGATAGACTTTGATTATGCAGTTCACTAAATTTTAGTATAATAAAGTTCAAATTTAAAGTAGCTAGGACTTACCGTTGATTTTTGAAAATTTTTTGTTGACAGCCATTTTTGACCTTAAACAAAAAAAAAAAAATGCCAAATTCAACGGTAAGTCCTAGCTGCTTTAAACTTGCACTTTATTATACAAAAATTGAGTGGGCATTCTCAAAGTCTTTCTAAGAAATCTTATTAAATTGCTAAAAAATTTGGCGAAAGTTTGTTGATTTTTTTTAATATTGCATAAAGTTTGAAACTGTTATTTTTTCGGTCTTTGTTAAAGAGTAAACTGTCGTTTTATAAAAATATAACTAAAATTAAATAACGAAAACAAAGTTTGTTAAAACTTGTCAATATGTGGTGCGCTTCTAAATATGACACGGGGTGTATGTATATGCATTATAAAACAAGCACCAATTCATGGGCATGGCAAATTCGATAAAATAGCCCATTTGGGTCAACAAAATTCCTTATAAGTTCAACATTTTTTGTTCCATTTCAAACATAAGGTATCATTGAGAAGTTAATAAATCAACCAAACCAGTAGAGAAACGTACGTATTACATATACAAAACAATAATGCACGGTTTCGCCAATCAATTTTAAAATTCATCGGCCTGTTAAAATTTAAAATGACAAATTTTCCGAACAAAATTGTGTAATTTTAAATTTTAACAGGTTGATAAATTTAAAACATAAAAAAGGCATGAGCCTTTGAAAATATGTATGCGTATTCCGCCAGCAACTGAGTATGAGCTATTTGTTAGCTTTCAGTAGGTCCCAGGATTGAGGCCCATCCGACGCATTTATTCAAATTTAAATAATTGCTGAATCTATTATTATGAAAAAGCATCCGTGAAGTTCAAAATGAAAACGTTTTCAACGAATCATTTCAGAAAAAGGGGCGAAAACGCATCCGTTTCACAACCATTTTCGGTACTTTTCTGGACATACATATGTACATACGTTGCAGATGCACTCTTTAGTGGAAGAACGTATCCGAAAAACGACTGAAAATAGAAATTGTCTCCATTTTCGAATACGTTTAGGATATTTTGCTGGCTCGGAAAGGTATCTCTTTGCTCTCATAATTTTTCACATGAAATGTTTTGAAATTACTTTGATTTTTATTTTCATATTACGATCCATATTGGTTTCCTTTTTATCACGTTTTTTTAATGACATCTTTTCCGAGATGGAGTCTCGAAAGGGTTTGGAAGCTATAAATTAAAGCTTTTTAAACAAACTAAAAAATTTTGCGTTTTGCTGATATCAATTGACTTTAAGACTCATTAGCAATATTTGAGCAAATTGATCAACTATTGAAAAAAAAATTCTTAAAGAAAATACTGTATTAATTAAAAAAAATTGCTAATTTTTTCCACTTTTGAACATACCTTGGCAAATTAAAACAGATATGAAGAAAAGTTTTTACCATTCGTTCATAAAAATAACCGTTTATTTTCTTTTGTGCGCTCAATATATTTTGCATCAACGATGCAATAAAAAGCGTAATTGGATTTAATTTTCGGAATGCGATTTCACGGAAGCTTTGTAAGGTAAACTTCTTGTAAAGAGTATCTGGAGTTTCGAAGGGGTCAATTAAAATGGATACTGTCTTTAGATAAGAAGGTGTCACAAATCCCATTGTAGGGTAATAAAGTTTTAATAAAGGAGTTTACGAAAAATTCATTAAAATGTTTGTTTAACCGTTCCGAAGAATCTTACATACTTATTCATTTTATGAAATTTCGGCTTTATACGTTGATTAGTTTACAAAAGCCTCATTTGTGAAACATCCTTTCTTTTATGTTTCACAGCTCGTTAGAGCTGCTACCTTTAATCGTTAATGGTCCAGGCACCCTTAATGGTGTTTGTCGTCCAAAAAGAGGACTCGTCTGAGAAAACTACATGTCCATGGGATGTTTTTTGTTTTTTTTTTTGTTGGTTTCACCGCTGTTTCTCGAAACTGGAACTGGAACTCCTTAAGAGGGTTATTGTGTTCAGAGACACATTTGAATGATATATATAGCTATCTTGCGCTAGCTCTTCAAATAGCGCAATTTGGCAAGTCGTCTACAGTTTTGTGTACCAAAAATCTAGAGTTCCTATACTGGGCAAACGCCTTCAACTTTGGATGAGAGCAAAGAAAGACTGCCTCAAAACGTTTCGCCTATACGGGACTTACACTGGTGGAAAATATAATAGAAACAAGGAATTTTTTTACGATTTCTTTTCATTGCTTATTTTTTTTTTTAATATTTACAGTTGTCCACAAAATAATAGGAGTACGATATTTTTACCAGTTTTGGCTATTTGTCTTTTGTTTATTTAATGTTTATTATTTTTTTTATAAAAGTCTAGATCTTTTTGGTTGAAGGTGTTTCACGTTTTTTTCATACAAAGTATGTTCGAAAACTTTCTTTTATATGGAGGACACTGCCAGCAAAAAAATTGCCAAAAATAATAATAATATAATAGATTGGCGCTTACACATATGTTAGTGTTTGGCCGAGCTTCTCCTCCGATTTGTGGCGTGCGCCTTGATGTTGTCACACAAAGCGGAGGGACCTACAGTTTTACGCCGACTTCGAACGGCAATTGTATTTTTATGAGAAGCTGTTTTTCATGGCAGAAATGCACTCGAAGGTTTGTCATTGCCTGCCGAGGGACGACCGCTGTTAAGAAAAGACCTTTTTTCTATATTTTTTTGCTATGTTGCTTTGACCATGGCTTGAACACAGGTGCTGCAGAGTGGAAGCGCGCACTGCTTACCACTACACCACAGCGGCCGAGTGGAGTGGCCTTCACAGTCACGAGACCTTAACCCTGTAGAACATCTATGGGGCATACTAAGAAGAAAGATTGGGGATATAGAGCGCGACTCATCCATGCCTTAACAACCGCTGATGAATGTTTGGGGTGCATTATCTTGCATAAACTCCCACTTTATAGGCATCTCCTCTCTAGCAAATGGAAGCATGGATGTATTTAAAATATTTATTTAGTCCGTGGCGCCTACCTACACCGAATGCAGAAAAGCAGCCCCATAACATTATTGATTCACCACCATGTTGGACTCTTTTTTTTTTTGGTGAACTTAGGATCAGACCCGAACATATTTACCTTGGTTTCATCCGACCAGAGGATATGTAACCAGTGTTCGCGATGCAAATGTCATTCCGCAAAAGAAAGTCTCTGGTTGATATTCTTTTTTGAAAGTAATGGCACTTTTCTTCGACTTTTTGCTGGTAATCTTGCCTCTTTTAGCCTATATCTGATTGTTCGGCTTCTCACTTCCACCTGCATGTTTCTTTTTATATCCCCTGAAGTGCTGAATGGATCCTTTTTGATTTGTCGTACGATCAATTTGTCCTGGAGGGCTACTCTGTAATGCGAGGCGAAAGAGAAATGCGATGCGATAGGCAAATTCGTCGTAAGTAATACACTCTGGCGATTGCCTATCGCAGCGCATTTCTCTTTCGCATCGCATTACAGAGTAGCCCCCCAGATAAGCTGTAGTTTTTCGCTTTATGCCCCTGGTTTTTTTTTTTACATGTGCGTGGACAGTTGTGAACACCTTTTTCTTTGAGCATTTCATAATTCCGGCAATTTGGTCCATGGTTTTCCGGCATTCCATAAGCATTTTATCAATTTCTGCTCCGATTCAGTTGAATGTTTTATGTATTTGCTATTGTTAGTATAAAGTTTTACTAAAACAGCGAGATAATTTGTATTTTTTAAGTTGAAATGCAAAATGAATGGCTTACTTACATCGCAAATGAAACTTGATTTGTTTCCATGTTTTTTTTCACAAAACTACGCGTAGGTCTCACTTCAATGTTCAAAAAGCACTGAGAAACTGAACAGACAACGCAAGCAATTTGTCAAGAAATGTAGCGTTAGACAACGGTACTTTACAGCAAAGCCGACTCCGATTAAACGCTCCGTTAAACAATTTGTACACTTAAAAGTTACGAATCGCTTGTTTCTATTATTTTTTCCACCAGTGTATGTACACGGTCTAAAATTTGGGTTTAATCTTTAAACCTAGCTGGGACTGCTGCCTTTTTTAATCTTTTATAGTCTACATTTTAAACCAGTCAATAGTTTTAAGCAACTTTTAATATATTCTGGTTTAAATTTTAGTCCAAGAAGCCGAGAAAATGATGTTTTGCTATGAGTGGTTTAAAATTAAAACCAAAAAGTTCGTGGTTTCAAATATAGGCCCTATTTGTTTAAAAATCAAACCAAAAAGTTTTAATTCTAGTTTCTAGGTTTCAAATATAGAAAATTTTGTTTAAAATCTAAACCAAAATAAAAAATGTTTGCCTCAATATACCAATTGGCATAAGGGCGTCTCTCAGAGAGAGAGAGCAAATCTTATGAACTGACGGCATCAACACAGCGAAATGTGGTGTTGATTCAAAATCAACATTTGAAAGCACACTTACATCCATGGCTGTAGCTGAGTATGCAAAGATGCTTGATACAATTGGTTGCTACCAAGGCTGTCCGGGTTCAATACCCATCAGACGGAACATGAAATTTAAGATTATTTTTTTTTATTCTTAATTATGGAAAAGCTTTCGTGAAGTGTAACGTGAAGCAAACGAAAGAGAAAATGTTTGGGTTTAAAATTTAAACCGAACTGTTTAAATTCTAAACCCAACATATGTGCTCTCTTTCTTTTAAACTTGGAAAGTTTGTATTTGAAACTAAATTTAGTTTGGTCATATATGTAGTCCAAAAAGTTTAAAATGAAAACCGAAATTTTTAACCGTGTATCTAAAATATGGTTTTTCGTCGACAGCGTGTAACTGATTGTTTTTACAATTATATTGCACAATAGGCAATGAAATGATTTTTTTTAATTAAGGCCTACTTGATATACAAAAAAGACCCTATTTGGATAATTTGAGATTTGACATGGGAAGCAAATTTTTTAAAAATAATTTTTCTTTTGCCGTGGTCTTACAATAATTTAGATTTTGTATTTGTATCTACATAAGTATATATGTGTACATATGTATGCTAGTCCTGTCATATATAGTAATATACAGTCCCATCCCGCAGAATAGGTTCAACATCATTTTCTCATTATAATTTTATGGTGCATTTACCAGATTGTCTGCAACTGGTTTTGGTAAATGCAGTTTCAATCCACAATCAAACGACACCAAAAACAACCTCATTGGCACTACCACTGGTTATATTTTGACGTTTTTTAAGGATGAGAAAAAAGGAAAATTGAATCTATGTATTTTGGGAAAAATTTTCGTCATCCTTTAAATCATTTTTAAACCCTGTCGGAAAAATCAACATATCGAGGGCTTATATTCAATACCCTCTATCTGCACTTTTGATATTCTGATATAAAAATCTACCTAATACTTAACTGTCATCGGTGATGTTACTGCTGACCTTTTATAACGCTTGACATACGAATTTACTATTACATTGCAAAGTCAGAACTAACATCAGTGATGACATGTGCGTCCCAGACAGAGCTGGGTCGTAATGATTCCTTTAGGAATTAAATTACTCCCAATTACAGATTACAAGGAATTGTAATTAGGAATCAATTCCTTCAGTCCACAGCAAAGGAATCGATTACTTTTTCAATTCCTTGAAGTAATTTCAAATGTAATTGGGTTTTTCTTTAATTCCATTACAAGGAATTTCATATTGTAATTGGAATAAATTACGTGCTAGTAATGTAATTTTTTTTTTCCAATTCCTTTGAAAGGAATTGAAAATGTAATTGATTTTTTTTTAATTCCATTACCTGGAATTGCAAGAGTACTTTAGTTTTTCCAATTACTCAAAGGAATTGTAAAAGTAATCGAGAAACTGAAAGTTCATTCACGAATATACAATGTGGAATTTTTGTTGTGGTCAAAGATTAAAATCGAAAGCACACATTGGCCATCTTCTATGTATATCTATATATATATAAAAATGTTGTGTTCGTATGTCACGGTCATCAAAACCCGAGAACGGCTGAACCGATTTGAAAAAGTTTTTTTTTATTATTCGGTATAATACCAGAACCAATGATATCGCAAAAATTTGGTGGGTTGCCACCTATTTTAAAATTTAATTAATATAAAATCAATGAATTATTACAATATGGGTATTAAGTTAAAGAGGTTTAAGAAAGATAACTGCTGGAAGTATTTTTGAGGGGGCTGCCACCTATTTGGAAATTGTAACTCAGTTAAATTGATAAAGTAAATGCAATGTTGGCATGTGGGTCAAACTAAAGAGTTTTAAAAAGGCTTACAGTCTACCATGAACACTTCCAGAAATATGCAATATGAAAAGTTCGGTTTATATGGGAGGTGCCACACGCCATTCTCCAACCATGCAAATTTTTCTCCATGAGTATGGAATTGGTCTTATATATGTATATAGATATCACCATACCCAGTTCTAGTCCTCTACCACACATATATGCAGTTTGAAAATTCGGTTTGTATGGGAGGTGCCACGCCCCCTTTCTATATCGAAACTTTTTTTTAGCTATAACCATCCTTGGAAAGTCTGCAGTAGATTCCGAAATTTCAAAAAAATCGGTACGGCCTTTCTCGAGCTTTGCGAACATAAAAAAACGCCTTTCAAAATATATATTAGTATAAACTAGCCAAACTCTGCTTGTTTTGCGGGTTAAAACACTACTACCGATGAAAATCGATGGATAAATAAACAAGTTTGCAAGGGTTAAGTGAAAGTGCAATAATTTTTTGTATGAAATACTAGCAGGAAATTTAACAAAGCTATTGCAATTCAACAGTAAAAATGTTTTTTTTATACATTTTTCGATTACTTTTTAAATTACTTTGAGGAATGGAATTGGAAAAAAAATCAATTACATTTTCAATTCCTTTCAAAGGAATTGGAAAAAAAATTACATTTTCAATTCCTTTCAAAGGAATTGAAATAAAAGAAATTACATTACTAGCACGTAATTTATTCCAATTACAATATGAAATTCCTTGTAATGGAATAAAAGAAAAAAACAATTCCATTTGAAATTACTTCAAGGAATTGAAAAAGTAATCGATTCCTTTGCAGTTAACTAAAGGAATTGAATCCTAATTACAATTACTGAGGAATGTAATTGTAATTGTAATGTAATTGCATTTACCCAGCTCTGGTCCCAGATGGGTTCTAACATCACAAAGTAATTTTTATGAAAATTGCAGATAGAGGGTATTGAATATAAGCCCTCGATATAAAATTTAATCGTTCATCAAAATAGGTTCGAAAGCAAGTTTAATATTTCTCAACAAATCGACTATTTTAAACCTAATTATTGTAAAAATTTACTGAAACAAATTTTGTAATCCAGGGTTCAAAAGCAAAAATTTCATTTTTTTAAAAAGAAGGCATGGTAAGAAAATGTGTCAAAATTAAAATCTTATAGTTATTTAGAAGGTGATGAAAGACGAATTGAAAAAAATTTCGAAAGAGTGCATCCATACACTGAGGGAAATAACGCACAGTAAAAATGAATATTTTTTATTTGATTATCGTTTAAAATTGTTCGTATTTAAAAATAATACTTTCATACCAAAAATTTAGCACGCACGGTGTTTGAGTATACAATTGTGGTAACACATACATACATATGTACATACACTGAGGAGCATAACTACCCTGCAAACCTATGTTCCCGAAATCTTAACGAAATCTTTAGGATTATTTCATTTCTGTAACGACTTTTTTGAGAATCTTCAAAGAAAATTATATGAAGTGGTTGACACGAACTCGTAAAGAAATTTCTGTACGAAAAATAAAGAAAATTCTGAAAAATTTCTGCAAGAAATTCTTCACATATCAGCATTATTTTCATTGCTTTACCGATTTTTTTCCGAAATTTCGTAAAAGAACCCGGGTGTGCACAGTTTACTCCATTTTAGAAATGCGGCAAAAAATCGGATGACATCTTTACGAATTCCTTAAAATTTCTCTCCAATTCAGAATACTCTGAAAAATGGTTTGCTGGGTATAGACGCATTTATTTTTCCGAGTTTGCGGCGCATTAAAGAAATTTAGCAAAAAATCGGCAATGCCAGGTTTACGACCTTTGACATTCATTAACTCAGAGGACCACATCAATCAAAAATGTTATTTTTATACCCGAGCGCACTTGTGCAGAAGGGTATTATAACTTTGTTCACATAACGGTTGTTTGTAACAGGCAAAACGAATCGAGATAGATATAGACAAATGTATACATAAATGATCAGAATGAAAAGAGAAATCGATTAAGCGGTGACTGTCCGTCCGTCCGTCCGTCTGTGCACACGATAACTCGAGTAAACATTAAGATATCTTAACGAAACTTGGTACGTATACTTATTTCGGCCGTAGGACGGATGGTATTGAAAATGGGCAAAATCGGACAATAACCACGCCTACCTCCCTTATAACGGTAATTTTCAGAAATACGAAATACTGAAGATTATTCACTCAAAATTGGTATTTACAATAACTTTTAGACGAAAAATAAGAATACTATAAATTTTTGGAAAATGGGCGTAGCCACGCCCACTTATGGATACATGTGTATATCTTGGTAACCGCTTCACCAATTTCTTCCAAACTTGGCACAGTTGTTAGTCTTGCTACAGCATACCAAATGGCCGAAAATTTTTAAAATCGGACTATAACCACGCCTACCACCCATATAACGGTAATTTGGAGAAATACGAAATCTTCGATAAATCAATAAATATTAAAGCTAATTTATTCAAAATTAATGCTTGCAACAATTCTCTACCAAGAAATACGTTTATGATAAAATTTTGGAAAATGGACGTGGCACCGCCCACTTATGATCACATATATGTATGTATATCGGTAACCGTTCTACTAATTTGTACCAAACTCGGTATGATTATTGTGCTTGCCGCATAGAAGCAAACCGTTGAAAATTATTGGAATCAGATTAAAATTACGACCACTTATATAACTGCAAATTTCAGAAATGCTTGAAACTTCAATATTTCGAAATTTAAGGACGCTAATTTACTCAAAATTGATACGGCTTACCATCTAGCGGTAGGTTTCGGAAAGGTGAAAAAACATATATTTAATACTTGCGCCGGGTATTTAATGTTCGGCTCCGCCCGAACTTAGACTTTCTTACTTGTTTATTATTGCATAAATATAGACGCAGCTTAACTGCTTTATTAAATAATGCTAAATGTCTAAAACCATCAACAAATAACAACTTAAATGCATTGATCTGTGAACAGAACCTCATTCTAATTAGTTGAAAAATTCTTACTCTTGCTCCCTGCACTAGGTTTAAACCAGGGACCGTAACAGTCACAACTTTTATTAAAAAAATCACTATTTAACAATTATTTTTTGACTTTTATTTAATTACTCTTTATATAACCGTTATTTCTGACTTTTATTTTATAAATCGAAAATAACAATTATTTTTGATTTTTATTTAAATAATCTGCAAATAACAGTTATTTTTGATTTTTAAATTATATGTCTTAAATAACAGTTATCGAAGACTTTTATTTAAATAAAAATCAGTCACTGATCTTTATTTTTTCAATCATACTTATAAAAGTCATTTGAATAAGTCGTAGTAAACTTTTGTTTTCCAACACCTTCTTAACTGCAAAAAATGTTAATGACTTTTATACGGTTGATTTAAAAAATAAAAGTCGGTCACTGATTTATATTAATGACTTTTAAAAGTAAAAGTCACTGACTGATTTTTATTGATGACTTTTCTAAATAAAACTCTTCAATAACTGTTATCTAAGCCGTGTAATATAAAAATCAAAAATAATTGTTATTTTGGATTTATAATATAAAAATCAAATATAATTGTTATTTTTTTAAATTTTACATAAAAATTGCAAATAAAAATTTATTTTCAAATTTGAGTCTCGGTACAAAACGAAATCGATTGGTATGTTTCACTTAGTTGTAGAGCATTTCCTTCATAGTGAATTTTTCCATGACAGTTTTCATCAATAACTATTATGTTCGGTCCCTGGTTTAAACACACGGGACTTTCCCATCCTCAATTATTCTTGTTTTTACTGCAAAAATTGGCTTGCTCTGGTAAGTTTTCTGGCCCAGAGTACAAGGAGCTGATGCTACTGCAACTATTACAATGTGTCGCTAGCTTTATGCACCGCAGCCTAATCCTGTTGAAAAATACAGTATACTCGTCGATGGCGATTAAAAATGGTAGGGGATAGGTTTTAAATACTGCGGCATCCTGTGCTGGTTTAATTGGGTACTTGACAACTGCAGTATTCCATTTGATTCTTTATCTGCTGAAGCACCACCACTGAAATTTCACTGTCAAAAATACCGTTGGTTATTACGTAAATTCTTACAGTGAGCTTAAAATCCATCGATCTCTTCTAAGTTGGATCCTTGACCGTGAAAATATTATCTGGACAGTTGCCTTATGTTCAGAAACTGTGATAAATACAAACTTCAAAAATGCATATTTTCGTATCTACCGAAATGGTCTTAAAAAATAGATTCGGACATTTGATATAATAAATGTAAAGGGCCGTTAACCTGGCATTACCAATTTTTTCTTAAATATCTATAAAGCGTCTATAGTTATGCTCAGCAGTGTAGTACATGCTTATCTGTACAAATGCACTAATCGCGTGCTGTGGTGTTGATTCAAACTCAACATTTGAAAGCCCGTTTACATGTATGGCTGTAGCTGAGTGCGCAAAGATGCTTGCCACAATTTGTTGATTTCCAGAGGGTTAGGGTTCGAATTCCATTGCAGGCAACATGCAAATTAATTTTTTTTTGTTTAATGTGCAAAAGGCCATCCGTGCGAATGCTTCATATAGGCGTATTGCATTGACGTTTTTAGTAGGGTCAAAGACGTTTTTGTTTGATTTTACTATTTTTTCCCCTCAGTGTACAGGCAATTTAGCTGGTGGTTAAGCTGGTGTAAATTCAGTTGCAATTTCGCCTGTACCAGTGCAAAAAATCTATAAGCCCACGTTGGATTCTGATTTCAAAGCGTTTAATTTCTGATTTTCAAATAACATGGCTGTCAATATCCTTACGCTATGTTAAGCGCCTTCAAAATTCGTTTTAGGGCTAAATTTTAGTCAATAAAACTATTAAAGTAGGATGCTTATGCCGTTAATTAGTTAAAAATATCTTAAAATTAATTGAACTGAACATATTTTAATGAACGATTAAAGTTTACTTTTGAAAAAACGTGAAAAATAATCAATGATGTTGCAAATTTGGTTTTTGGTGTTGTTTGTTTTTGAATTGAACCGCCTTTGATACTGCATTTACAAAACCAATGAAAATCATGTTGAAAGTATTCTGCCCAGTGTCACTGTACAATAAGTTTTCATTGCAAATAATCTTTGAATCATATAAATGCAGCAACGAGAAAAAATAGTTGAAGTGTGATTTTTTAATAATGTCTTTCAACGTACTTTTTTTATTACTTTTTATACTGCCTGGTTATCAGGTTATGTGGTTATATTTTTTTATTCAGTTTGCAACAATCAAATACACTACACAATAATAATTTTAAACCAGATAACCTGATAACCAGGCCAGTGTGAACATCCTCATTGCTTATTCTATAACCACAAACATCATGAACATAAATATTGAAAACTTGCAAGACCGTTCACAAAAAAAAAAATCCAAAGAATCAAATTCGTTGATCACACTGTGGAACAAAAATGGACTTTTAAAAAAACCTAGAGTGCGCATATATCAGTTTTGATAGCTGTTGGCCATACGAACAATGCCTCATACTCAGTTTTACTAAGTCAATTTGTGTTCTCGAGAAAAAAATTTTCTTGATCAAAAAATCGGAGTGTAGCAGCCAAATTTTTCCCCCAAATTTTGAAAATTCATCGTTTTTTTGTCTATTTATATAAATTTTTAAAATTTGGAGAACAACAATTTGGCGCTATGCTCATATTTTTGGATCAAGAAAACTTTTTTTCTTGAGAACACGAATTGATCTAGGAAATCTGAGTATGAAGTTTTGTTTGTATGGTCAACAGTTATCAAACCTGTAGCTCGTTTCTGTAACAATTCTCTACCAAGACGAATTGAGATATGAATTCGCCGCCCTGTTCTCTACTGCTAATCAGTAGTAGAGAATGACGTATATTCTCTACCAGTAGAGAAATAATCGGTAGAGAAGAGTTACAGAAACGAGCTACTGATATACATATGCGTACTCTAGGATTTTTTGTGTTCCACTTATCTACCAAATCTAATCCAATGTTACATGTCAAAAGAAATACATAATAAGAATGTAAGTACTTCTTTAAATATGCCGGAGATTTTTGCGAATCTATGTGCATTACGAATTGATACATTTCATATAATAGTTTGGTGTAGCCCGTTGTAGTATTATACCATGTTAAGTAATAGTAGCAATAGTAGCAAGATGGAGGATTTGATACATAAGACGAATATTACTTTCTACGTTCTATTTAATGGAATCAGACGGGCCTGATCTGCTTGCTGGAAAGCATTTACCTAGAACAATAACATATTTTCCACAATTCGCTTTTCTACACATTTGTTGGTGTTGGTTGATTCTTCCGAAAAGGTGAAGAGATGATATAATTTTTAACGAGTTCCCATCATCAGTTCCAAACTGCATGTATGTACATATGTATGTAAGTATGTATCTGAGAACGAACTAACGGGAATATTCAATGAACCACCTTTCTTTCGGGGCTTTGAGTAATAATACCAAACTGTTGCTTAACTCAAATGAAATAGCTAGGGGCTCATGGAAATCCACACGTTCCTTTAATTAAAAATGGCTGGATGCTAGAGGGCTACTGAGCAGTAGTTGATATTGGCCATTGCATGCATATCGATCGTGACTGCATTTGTTTCAGATTGCGCTTTTTAACTACTAGCTATTGTATTTTGAGCTGCTTGTATTTTTTTATAATGAAATGATAATGAAATTGCATGAAAACAAGGTGTATATCAGAAATTCGTGAATTAACTACAAATTGGAAAGGGAATTAGTATATTTAAAATTAAAATAATTTTTAAAATTTTACGATTAGTCAAAATGTTGTGTTAATATAATATAATTTTAGTAAACAACTTAATATTGTAAATTTGTTCATGTTTTAAACTTTTTTGTTGTTGAATTGTGCAAGCGAGAAAAGGTTTGTTGCTGCCGCTTTATATGCTAATGGAACGATTCAGTTATGATCAGATGTTAAGAAAATGTATAATTACGCATACATAAGTACTACAATTTTATAACCACAAAATAAAAATTAAAGAAATCAAGACTTTTCACGCCGTACTCCTTGCAATGCCAAACCCGATGCATATGTATCAGGAAAGCAGAGCAAATCTGTTTCAATTTAAATGTCATGAGCACGGCGTGAAAATTCTCAAAAAAAGCTTATATAATGTACAGTACTTTAATACAAATTATATATGTACATACATACGTGCATACGTAATATTTATGTTATATGAATGGAGGAAAGGACAAGTGTTGCGAAAAAATTAAATTAAATTTGTAACAACTTTTAATTTGTAAAACTTTCCCACGTTTTATTCGCATTCGCAAAAGATAGTTCAATTCCTTTACACATTGCTTTTGCCAATTTTTACCATTTTATTTAACTCGACTTGATGAAAAAGAACAGCAGATTTTAAATTAATGTTTGTTAAATGTTATTCCTTTCCTCCACTTCATTAAATATTAATTTTAATTAAGAGTTACGAATGCAATGCTACAGAGAACGCCACATGCATATAAAAATGCGTAGAATAAATAGTTTCCACGCCAGAAAAAAGAAACCAATCATACATGTTAAAATAAAATAAACAAAACAGATCCAAACCACAATTTTAGTAGTTTAGTTTTGTAGTAACTTAAAATTTGTAACAATACACACATATACATGCATATATTTACATACATACATACTTATATAAAAAATAATAACTTACAAACGTATTAAAAATCATAAGGAAAACTTTAAAAACCATTTTATGTTTAAAATAATGAAATCAAATTTATTTTATTTTTATGCTAGATATTATAATGAAAAACATGAAATAACAAAATTAATACGTCTATAAGCAATAAAGACGACGAAAATTACATAATTTAATTGTTTTGATTTCTTAGTTCTTCATTGGATTGCATTTGTTTTTACATGGCGGGTCTCAAGTCTAGCGTAAAACCCATCTGCTAGGATGAATGGAAATAAATTATTCCATCTTTTGTTGATTCCAATTTTATTTTTGTAACTGTAACTTTTGGTTTTCCAAATGGGAGTTTCTTCTTTTTTCAATGCTTTTATGATGTTTTTCCGTGATGTTCACTGCTTGACGACACGAGCAAAATGAGCAATAGTGCGCACACAATGCCATACACGACAAGCTTGTGTGCAGGGTTCGGATTTTATACGCGAACGTGTACATTTCAATATTTTCTAATTCGTTCTCGTTCGCCAACGGTACTTGCTGTCTCCACAGGCAAAAGTTTTTATCTTGATAATGTTATCAGGCAAAATTTTGCCAAAGGAGACCGCATTTTGCTTTTGGCAAGCAATAATTTTCAGAGCTTTTATCTTGATAAATATTAGGTTTGTATGGTGACCAATAGTCAGTACTAATTTGTACTGGAACCTGCAAATTTTTACTGGAAAAGTGTATGATAACCCAAAAAAATTGCAAGAGAGCACTGAATTGAGAGCGTAATAACACGGGAGAGCTGCAAATTCTTGATAGTGAAATTTTTACTAGCAGAAGAAGAAGAAGCATAAATGTCAAAAGCCGCCATTTGTTGAATTGGTTAAGCATAAAAGTAAAATGAGTAGAAATCAAAATATTAATGGTGTACTGGACTGTGTAAATGCTTGTGTGTAAAGCAAAGAATTTAAAACTGATTTATAAAAACTAAAATGTTTACAGCAGAATGTCAAAACGGTGCAACAACTATTCACTTGCAAGTTTTGTGTTCAATAACTTTTTCTGCTAGTTTTCTCTTCTTCTCAATGTTACGCTCTATTTTGCTTTTACGCTCTCGCTGCAATTTTTTACTGGAGAAGTTACTATACAAACCTATTGCCAGCAATTTGGTACTTTGACAGCTACATTTTCATTTGCGCGATTTCATGGTGGCAACAGTACTGATATTTTAGTATAAAAGCAAAAAGTGAGCTGTTTTCTATTAAAATATTTGGTATTATGTACTTGGATGTGAAATAGCATATTTTTTAAATATTTTAAGGGCCAGTTTTTCAGTGCAGGGCCGTAGTTTAAACTCAGTTTAAACGCCCGATATGGCTGGTTTAAACTAAGATCAGCCAATCAAATGTCAGCCAGTTGTTCGATTTAAACTGAGTTTACTTAATCTAAGTTTAAACTGGCACTGAAAAACCTGGCCCTAAGTGATTAAATTCGGCAAAAATAGCCATCTTACAAATGCTTTTATCAAGATAAAAAATGTCCATGCACAAATATTACCTCTGATTAAATTTATGTCAAGCAATAAAAATGACAGTTGGTAGGCAAAAACTTTTGCCTGTGGAGACGGGCCGTTATGTAGAAAAAATTTCCGCTGTTGTTCGTACGCGCATGCATTGGCGGACCAAACAGCGTGCGTTCATGTATGTAGCTATAAGTTGCGCCAATACGTTCGCGAACGTTCACTTCTGTAGTTCGCATTCATAAGTCAATGTAAGTGCAGCGTCAAACATTCGCGGATAGTTGGTGTGGCTAGCTATACTACACTCAGTTGCATAATTTTAAGACCGCCACATATTAACAAGTTTTCACTATTAATTTTCATATTATTTAATTTCAATTATTTCCTTTTAAAAATATAGGTCATTCTATAACAAACACCATACAAATCCACATTTGAAACTTTGTGCAAAGATTATAAACATTCAACGAATTTTCACCAAAAATTTACTTTTTTTTAAGAATTTTCATAGCCCTTGCAATTTTAGTATAACAAAGTGTGAGTTTCATATGGCTACAAAATACCGTTGATTTTTGGCAATTTTGTTTTGTTGACGGTGTCACTCATTTTCTTCCATGCAAAGTATGTTCCAAATTTTTTTTATATGGAAGAAAATTAACTGCACCGTCAACAAAAAGATTGGCAAAAATCAACGGTATTTTGTAGCCACATATGTGCAATAAGCGTTTATTGCTTGAATAGGGTTGCCACCTTGCCACATATCATCGTTTAAAGTACAAAACCGCGTATCGTCATTCTGCAAAACCGCGTAACTGACATTTGATGCCAAAAATTGGGTTTACTCACACAAGCATCGTACAGTTCCATAAGTGAAGTAACTCTTCTTCTTACCGTTTGCCTGGCAGGCTATAGGTGTGTGTTTGGCGGGCTGTAGGTGTATTTTTGGTTAGTGTATTGGTGTTTTTGGTTCAGTGTGTTAGTGTATTTTGAATATATTGTAATAGAAATAAAAGAAATTGTAATAGAAATGAAAGAAATTGTAAAAGACAAGAGCACATGCCAAAAAACAGGTGATCTCGCTGTAGGCATTTTTTGGCAATCAGCTGATAGTGTTTTTACTTATGAAACTGTACGATGCACACAAGTCTTAGCTCAATCCTTATCAAATAGTCTGGAAATATACTAGCCAGAACCATTTTAAAATATGAGTGTTTTAAATCTCTAAAAAATAATTTATGCAAATTCACATAGGCGGTTTTGCATTATATCAATACGGGGTTTTGCATTTTGTTGATACGCGGTTTTGTACTTTAAACGACGATGTATATCAGTGATGGGCAGCGCAGGCAGAACTCCATAACGCTGCGTTTACATAAGACAATTTGAGACAATACAATTGAGAATATGTATTAGTTTTGAAATAGTTGTGTAAATTAGGCGTCCAGACAATTAAAAAGACAATACATTTTTCAGCAACCGCCGTTGGTGTAGTTTGGCGTGAATTTCATATTATTTCCTAAAATATCCAAACACAAACCACTTTTTTATAAATCTGCGATTTTTTGCGATTTTGACTTGCCTTTCTTTCTCAAATTAACCAAAACGTGACCAAATTGTCCAATTCACCGTCTTCGAAAAATCAAAGACAGTGACGAAGACAATGACAGAAGTGTGAATATATTAGTAGAAAGTTTGAATGTATTGCTATTGTCTTCGCAAAATTTGCATATGTAAACCCCAAGTAAGCAAGTGCAACATTTTTGCACATGCTATGGAGTTCTGCCAACGCTGCCCATGCCTAATATATATTATAAAATCTTCACCGTTCGTTGGATAAAAAAATTATAATTAGGTGTCAAATGAGGGGGCGGGGCCTGTAGATGTACAATAAGGTTTTATTCTTTTAACCTCATATTAGAGGAATGCATATGTATTTATTTTCAAAAATACATCTGTGTATTGGTACATATCTGTGGTGGTTGCCAATTAAAGTTCTTGAGTTTAATCATTTAACAATAATTCGTCTTGGAACGTAATTATTGTGGATTATTTGTAGTCATTCTTTGTGGAAAATTTGTAAGCTTTCAAATTAGATTAGAGTAAAAAAGACGAAATAAGTAACTATTATTAAGTAGTTAAAGAAAATTTGTCCACTGGTATTACTGCATAACGGCACAATACGAATAATGTAGTTATTTCCTGTAAAAGCACCACTAGATAACCGATCGACAGTTCTTGACTCATGCCAATATTCACGAAGAATGTGAGACACGTTTCACTGTTCAGTAGTCAGGGTTGCGTACTTAGGCAGAAGCAATATTTTGATATGAAACAAAATTGTTTTGAAAGCTAATTTCATTCCCTTTCACGGAAAAATACTGCCAGTGACCCACAATTACTTGTTGACCTTAAAAACATTGGTCAAAAATTAGTGTTCTTCGAAAAAAACTTGCAAAATCCACCGGATTTATTCCAAAAAAACATTTTTTGTATGTTTTATTACACTATTATTATAGATAGGTCAAAAATTGTGTTCTTCGAAAAAAAAACATGCAAAATCCACCGGATTTGTTCCAAAAAAAAAATTTCGTATGTTTTATTACACTAATATTATAGATTTTGAGACGAGAAACACGATTCCACTGTTTAAAAATCGAAAAAAATTTTAACACCTCAATTTAAGAAATTAATTTTTTTTATTTGCATGCAGCTGTGCATCCTTCTCACAATTTTATATCACTCAAATAACAAGTACGCTGTAGTGCTATTCAAAATCTTTAATTTGAACCTAGGTAGAAGTCACTAGGCCCGTTAAGAACCAAATTATAGCGATTCTGAAGTTAAACTTAGAAATTTCATCCGACTTTTTTGTATATTTATACCTTTCATGAGCATGAAATGGTATTATAACTTTGGTCCGATGTTTGTAAGTACCAGAACAAAAAGAGATAGACCCATTAAAATGTATACTTATTTGATCAGAACGTCGAGCTGAGTTGATTTATCCATGTCCGTCTGTCCGTCTGTCCGTCTGTCTGTCTGTTTGTATGCAATCTAGTCTCTCAGTTTTCGAGATATCCGGATCAAATTTGGTAAGTGGGTGTATTTTTATAATGTATTAATCATTTGTCGGAACCGGAAGAATCGGACCACTATAACATATAGCTCCCATACAACTGATTGTTCAGATATGAGATTTTTCGTTATAACTTCTCCATTTATGCAGCTAGGAACATGAAATTTTGCAGTCAGTACTTGCACCTATTATCAACAGAATACTTACAGTGGAAATTACAAAGATCGGGTCACTATAACCTATAGCTCCCATACAACTGATTGTTCAGATATGAGATTTTTCGTTATAACTTCTACATTTATGCAGCTACGAACATGAAATTTTGCAGCACTTGCACCCATTATTAACAGAATGCTTACAGTGAAAATTACAAAGATCGGTTCACTATAACCTATAGCTCCCATACAACTGATTGTTCAGATATAAAATTTTTCGTTATAACTCCTCCATTTATATAGCTGGGAACAGGAAATTCCGCACTGTTTTCAATAATTATCAACAGAAAACTTACAGTGAAAATTAAAAAGATCGGATAACTATAACCTATAGCTCCCATACAACTGATTGTTCAGATATGAGATTTTTCGTTATAATTCATGCATTTATGCAGCTAGGAACATGAAATTTCGCACCATTTTTACTCATTATTAACAGAATACTTACAGTGAAAATAACAAGGATCGGGTGACTACAACATATATCTTCCATACATCTGATTGTTCAGATATGGGATTTTACTGTAAAACTCCTTTATTTGAACAGCTAAAACCGATAAATTTCGTAAGATATTTTATAAATAATAATACAAAGTCTACTGAGAAAATCGTCAAAATCTATGCTGTATAAGCTTTATCTCCTATAGCACTGATTGTTCAGATACCAGTTTTTGCGATATATCTCCTTTATGTAGGAAACTAAACCCAATAAATTGTGTCGGTTTACATACCGATCACATAGCAGTGAAAATCACTTAGATTGGTGCTAATATAAGGTATATCTTCCATACCTCTGTTTGTTCAGATGCGATTTTTTATATAGGTATGTAACTCCTCTATCGATGTATGCAGATGTACTCAAAAGCAGTAATCTGTCAAAGTAAAATTTGCAGATGTTCATGAAAGGTATGAAGCCTTCGGCATAGCCGAAGACAGCGCTGCTCTTACTTGTTTTCTTCTAATTTCAGAGTAAAAACTCGTACAGCAGATTCGAAGTTTGGTTTAAAATTGTTATAACTTGGCTCTTAGAGGGCCTAAAGATTTCCACCGAGTGAAATAAAATTGTGAGAAGGATGCACAACTGCATGCAAATAAAAAAAAATTCATTTCTTAAATTGAGATGTTAAAATTTTTTTCGATTTTTAAACAGTGGAATCGTGTTTCTCGTCTCAAAATCTATAATATTAGTACAATAAAACATACGAAAATTTTTTTTGGAACAAATCCGGTGGATTTTGCATGTTTTTTTCGAAGAACACAATTTTTTACCAATTGTTTTAAGGTCAAGGAGTAGTTGTGGGTCAATGGCAGTATTTTTCCGTGAAAGAGAATAACATTAGCTTTCAAAACTACTTTCTTTCATATCAAAATATCGCTTCTGTCGAAAGCGCTACGATTAATTCGCATTGAGTGTTCAAACAGCACACTGTGCGCCCCCTGTCGGATTGGTAACAAGTAAAGTAAGTATGTCGAGGTGCCACAGAAAAATATGGTTATTTATTAACCTGATCCGGTGCAAATGTTGTCAAAATGTCTAAATTCGTAGAAATGCAACAGGACAACATTCAAAACATTATCCATTTGCAAATTGCTGCTGTTTTCTCTGTTATTCGTTGTGTCACGTATACAACAACAAATAACTCTAGCAGCCTAATGGCCTTATTCATAATAGACGTATGGCTGAATCCATTCAAAACGACAAATGAATCATTCGTATTCTAATTCAATGAATGCGATTGGCTTTGAATTTTATTGAATAGGTGTAATGATATGAGTATCGACATAGCATAGCATAGTTGTAAAACAAATTGTTACCTTGGCTGATCCGCACGATCTCACATAGACAATTAGTTTAGTGTTACCAAGAAAATGGAAACCTATAGTGATGATTCATATTTTAACGAGTTTTAACAAATTCGTTGTGCTTTGATGTGCCAATTATTTCAGTTAATAAAAGTAAAAGAACCTAGTTGCTCAGTCGTGATCTTCCGAAATCTGCCATGCATTCTTCACTCTGTGTAAGTCCTATCTTGAACGCTTGAGATGATGTGAGACAGCGTCCCGTATGAACCCCAACTAGTATTTTGTAATCCGGCCATAGAAAAGGTGATCAAAACGGAGCATGGTTTTGGCTGTCAATAGTACATATTTCTCTTAATTATTTTACTAGTATAACTTACAACCAGAGGCACAACTATAGGGTGGCATGGCTGGTAAAATGCCACGGGCGCCCGATCCAGAGGGCCCCGGCCCAAGAGACCGTGAGCTCAGAATTATCCTAACATTTTTAACAAAACTGAGCACTTAAAAGTTATAAATTTTTTAGTCCTTAAAATCAATTAACCCGTCGTCAATGAAAATGGGTGTGAAACACGCTAGCCGTTTTTAAATGCGTACTGTTTGGCTATTTGGCGCTATGATGTCGCAAAATTCTTTGTAGCTGCAGCTTACAGGTAGAGTTGTCGATCGCGAGTATTTAGTCTTTGATTGGTCGCGAGCAAGTGCGTGTGTATAGTCGAAAACTTTCGCTCGAGTGTCGCACACCCATGTTCATTGACGACGTAAGAATTTTTATAAGTGTGAATTTTCAAAATAATCAGTATTATCGAATAAAAAAACTTATTTAAGTATGTAAATATTTTTGAATACTTGAATTTATAAATGCTTAGTCACAATTTTTGAAGTTTTTACACTACGTCTTATTTAAAACATAATCACCCTCATTGCAAGAGTCGTATCGAATGTAAGTCGTTTTTCGAGAGTCGAATCGTATCGAAAGTTTCACGTCATGGCCTAAACTTTCCACTCGACTAGTGTATTAAAACGGAAAAACTTGGCAGCACTGCGAAGTTTTCGACGATTTTCGACGTTTACTTATTTCAGCACGACAGTATGCAATGCCAATGTTGTCGGGTCGTACAATTTAGCCTAATTTACGTCTTGCGCAATGAGGCTGATTATAACTGAAAGCACTTAATTTTGTATTAATTTTTTAATATAAAAAAAAACCCAAAAATATGTATGTAAAATTAGCTGAATACGCTTTTTTATTTTTTATTTTTCAACACATATTGTCAACACAACAAACAACATACAAAAATTCATTCAACTGTAGTTCTTTTTTTATATACACATATATTTTTCCCCGGGTGTTACACACCTAGCTCATTCACGGTATGACAAAAAATATGTTCATTGACGGTGGGTTAAAGACAGACACAACTAAAGACCATATGAGCGTTTCCACAGAATGGTCAATTAGGGCCGAGAACTAAAATGAACAATCAGTTGAATGGGAACTATAAGTTATAGTGGACCGATTTTGACGGTTCCGACAAATGATTAATATATTATAAAATTACACTCGCTTACCAAATTTCAGTCGCATATCTCGAAAACTGAGGGACTAAATTGCGTTCAAACAGACAGATAGCTGGACTTGGATTTATCGACTCAGCTCGATGTTCTGATCATTTTGGCAAACATTTATGTGGGTCTATATCTCCTTCTTCTGGTACTTACAAACATTGGACCAAATCAATGATACCATTTCATGTTCATGAAATGTATACAAAATGACGGAAAAATCGTACGTTCGCGACCCCTATGTTCGCGACCGGTACTTAAGCTTATGAATAAAAAACTAATAAGAGATATTTCAACGCGCAATTAGTTAGGAGAAAGTGCTTTTATTCCACTTTAGTTTAAAATTAATCGCTTTAGAATATTCTGTTCCATTTCACAGTTTCTTGCATTTTTCAATTTGCAGCCAAAAGCGACTTACATTATTATTCGTACGTTCGCGACCGCATGTTTGTTGCTAACATATTAAAAAATAAAAATCCAAAGAACATCCCTTTTACACCAAAGATATACCTACCTAGCAAAATGCTATCGAAAAAGAATTAATAAAAATTTATGTTTTCCTTGTTTTTTGAACTTCAAAAGCGTACGAACGTACGGTTCGCGACCGTTGGAAATGTCCATATATGTACCTATACTTTATTTTATGTCGTCCTGATTTTCTGAGGTATGTACTGCATTAATGTTCAGGGACCGAACATAATAGTTATTGATGAAAACTGTCATGGAAAAAT
>NW_023458556.1:77639229-77639953 GCF_013731165.1 Rhagoletis pomonella
TGATCGCCATACTTAATACATCTAGCATTAAAATCCCCTAGTAGGATTACATTTCTAAAATTGCTCAGAAATATTAACAAGCGGTTTATTTCTGTCGAGAAATCATTGAATCTTAGGCTAGGCGGTAAGTATGCGTTACATATGGTTATGTTGGTGTTTAGGCTAGTAGTCTTTGCTATTAATACATCCATATTGCTGTTATACTTAATTTTCGTGAATTTGAGTCCTTTTTTGAAGCCGATAGCTACCCCTCCATAACCATCCGGCCTAGTCTTTCTTAGTAGATTAAAACCTATAAGGTTGTGATTTGTTGTCAATTCGTCGTGTGAAAATATTTCCTGAAGGCATATAATGTCTATGTCGGGCCTATTATTAAAGTGGTCTAAATAGCTCTTATTTGCCTTAAGGCTTGTATATTATATTGTAGGACTTTCGTGTTCATTTGTGGGAGTTGGTGTAATTCTGTCGCTAACTCTAACTTTACAAATTTTCTCTAGCAACTGTACTAGGGGTTCGTTTTGATCTATTTCAAACTTTTTAATGAGTAAGCTAACCAGTTTCTCTATTTCTGTCACTCTGTCCCACTGTGCACTTAAAAAGACAGGCTGTTTAGTTGTGTCTTTTCTTTTTACACTGATTGTTTCTTTTTCGGTGTGCATGTTTGCGGGTTTGTACTGCGTTACTTGGCTATACTTCTTTCTTGTCAATTTTTGTTTAACTACCT
>NW_023458556.1:77640053-77643583 GCF_013731165.1 Rhagoletis pomonella
GGTATAAATGTCAATGAAAAGGCAGACATCGCGGCCAAAACAGCACTTGTACATGGCAAAGGTCGTACCGTTGATCTAACACCCCAGGAAGATATTAGGAAAATAGGGTGTATGTTATGGAAGGAAACTATACAAGAGGTTAAATACAATTGCATCAACTGGGACCGAGATCTAATCGACAGCATTACGGCTACTGCACGAAAACCGTGGACTCAGACCTTACGATATCAAACTCATCAACAGACTAATGACTGGATACACGTACAATAAATCCTTTTTACACCTGATGCATAGCCACATTTCAAACATGTGTAATAGTTGTAACATCATAGATACACCAAATCATACAATCTTTGAATGCTCCAAATACAGGCAACTGAGAGACCATTTTCACATTTTTAAAAAATTTAATAACATTGACGAAGTCCTTATGACAAAAAACCCACAACATTTTCAAGAACTTATTTCGTTTATTTACAAAGCCAAGCTTGACAAAGCGCTTTAAACTTCAAAAAAAAAAAGAGGAGGTAGAGAGTTCAGAGATGTTCAAACAAAATCAATTTTTTATTAATAAATATAGAAAAGAAATAAAAAAGAAATGAAAAGTATAGTACAAATTTGCAATCCTAAGACTGAACTAAAATTAAAATGTAGTCTAACCATTGTAAAAATCGCTTAGATATAAATATATATGTATATTTGTAGCCAAAAGCACACACCCATGTAATAATAATCATACTAGATGGTTTCATAAAACTAAAGATTAGCATTCAAAATAATGTTTTCTATTTTTAAGAAGTACCCACACAATACATAACAATGTACTAGTCGTGACTTAAAATAGGCTGTGCCCAAAAAAAAAAAAATATTTTATGTAATCAATGTAAATATCATTTACTCTCATATATATACATGTCAATCAATGAACAACATCAAAATGTACAACAATCATAAACAATCACTCAAATGTACTAATACAACTCATATTATATTTGTCTAATCTATCGTTATCGATTAAGAATGCTCATAAAATTATACATTTCTCTTTGTGAACGACAACCTCCACCCTACCACAGCTGCAAAGGACAACGAAATTCCAAACCAAACCAATATAAATCACATCGATTTTTGTAAAATACAACATACACGTGAATAATCTGGCACTGTAATCAAGCCCTGCCATCAACACCTTCGGAAGTAAGGACTCCAAAGTCACAAAAAAAAAAAAAAAAATCTTATGGCCCTATTCATAAAAAATAAAAGAGCTTTAAAAAAGGTTTCTAAACTGAAAAATGTATGAAAACGTCATTTTATAAAGCTCTTTAAACCTGCTTTATTTTTTTGAATTAGACCTCTGCATGAGTTGATTCAAACTTCCAGCCAAACAGAGTACAGTAGATTTTGATATTCTACTTCATATACAAAACACTCAGCATTCTGAATTTTGTAATTTATGAAATCATTCAAAGTCATTTTGGTTACAAACATTGTGTAGGCTTACAAGTATGGAAAGCGCCATTTTATTTGTTTACATTTGAAAACAGCTGAGATCACCTGATTTTCAATTCTCTCATTCTCCGCACAGAGTTACATTCAAGTTTCAGAAAAAACTTTAAAATGTAAATTGAGAAATATTTTAGAAAATGTGTTTGTAACGTAGCATATCCGCTACGATACAATCAGGGCTATCACAGAACCCATCGTAGCTTCGATTTTCGTGAAATCTACGAAAGTGCCATCACAGAATCCGAATGGCTACGAACGTAAATTCGAAATTCGTAGAGAGCCTTCATTGAATCCGTTCGTAATGAAGATTCGTACAGATACTTTACGACGAGATCATGCTGTCGGAACAAAATTTAAAATCACTCAAACTCAACTCAACTCAACTTAAAAATAGGGGAAGAAAGCTGCATTATTTTTAATATTAAATATTTATTATACTCCAAATTTGTTATAGTTTGATATAATTCCATATATTTGTGTAAACGTAGACGTAAAATACCAATGCTATACATACATACATATGCACATACACGCATTCATCTGCTAGACGCTATTTAATGAATTAATATTTTGTATGAATCGAGGAAATAATAGTTTAGCAACAATTTATTAGGAAATAAACCTAATTACTTTAATATAAAAATTTATTTAAAAAAAAAAAAATTTTCCATTTAAAATAATAAAATCTAAGCTAAAAATAAACTAAAAAAATATATTTATTAAAAAAATAGAAAAAAATTAAATCAAAAAAGAAAAAAATCTCCACTGCCCCACGACTCGGACTCGAACTCGGCTCTCTCAATTGGCAGTCTAGTGCTTTGCACAATCGGCCATTGCGCCTGATGGGGCAGCGTGAGCAAAATGACATACATAAATGTCTGTTGTTTCCTTTGCACTAACTGATTTCGAATCAGCATTCGAAGCTGGCAACGATATTTTCGAGTTCACTCGGATTCAGTGATAGCAATTTTTTCGTATTCGTAGCGGGCATTTGAATTCGTAGATTTTCTACGATGGATTCCGTGATAGCCCTGAATAACATACAGCATCGTACATACATACAATATTGTACATACATACTGCACCGCACATACATACAACATTGTACATACCCTGTGGGGAAAATCTCTAGTTTTGAACTGGGGCGCTTCTAGTACATTTAGACCCAGTACTGGTTCGCGATAAATCTCTTTTGCATGCAAGCAACTGGCGAATTTAACATGGCGATGTCCTAGGAAGTGTCAATTGCCCCCCGCTGCATCCCTTTTTCGATAGTTCCGAACTAGTCCTAAATTCTATAGTTCCGAACCAGTTCTAAAATCGACAGACGAAAGAAAAAAGTATCATGATTTTTCCATCTTTATGGTTCTTCCTTGTGTGCGATTTTAAGTTATTTTGGAAGAAATGTGTTTTCAATTTGAAATTAAATTTGTTGAAATGTACGTTTACATACCGTGCTGTAGCTGACTTTGCAGAGGTGCTCGCTGTTATTGGTTAGATTCCATACGGCCCCAAGATGTTAATATGTTAACACAAAGCTTTGTTTTGTATTACCAAACTATGAAATAGCATCTGCGAAGCACAGAATGGAAGCGTATTTGAACGAAAAAGCCGCCGAACACATATCTATGTAAAGTAAACAAGCCCCCCGCTGCATCCCTTATTCGATAGTTCCGAAATAGTTCTAAATTCGACAAATAGGATCTAGTTCGTTCTACATCCCTTTTTCTATAGTTCCGAACCATTTCTAAATTCGTCACTTTAGATATAGATTTGTAGTGAAAAAAACTGAAAAAATTAGTTTCTTAACAGTACCACTTTTCGCCGATTTTGGACTGGTGGGGATCTAGTTCCTATGGGCCTAGTTCCTTTTCGGCGATAAAGACCTAGTACGGAACTAGAAATTTGATTCACTAGTCCGCGGTTTCCCTGCAGGGTACATACTCCACCGTACATGTAAATACAGCCATACATACAGCGACGTACATACACACACCATTGTACATACACACCACCAGGGTTGC
>NW_023458556.1:77643683-77644375 GCF_013731165.1 Rhagoletis pomonella
AAGGAAATCTTCATTTTGAAGATAAATCTTCACTTATGGCAACGCTGCAAGCCAAAACCAAGTACGACTCAACCCGCCGGCAGACCAGGATTGCACGCCTTTTAGGCATCCTAATTGGTCGCCGGCGGTTGAGCCTCAAGTTCTGAACACATTGAAAACGACGAGCTACCGACCACAGCTTCCAATTTGTCATCTTTATTATCTAAGCGCTTTGTCGATGGCAACATGATTTCTTTGAACGCGGCAGCGACATCATGAATTTGTATGAGTTTGACATAAAAGAAGAGGAAGAACCTTATCTGTCGCCAGAAAAATAGAAATGGATCTAATCTGGCCACAACCACAGCCGTCGCGTAGCCCGGTCGTCGCCAAAATAATTATCTACATAAGAGTACGTGTTAAAATAATTTGACAGCTGTGGTTTGTAGCTCGTCGTTTTCATTGTGTTCGGGCTATCCGACATCGCCGACCCGTTCCAGCCCCTACTTTTGTAGAGTGCGATTAGGGGAATGGCGGTGCCTGGAGTGAGTCTTGCTAGGTCGTTTCGCTCCACCGGTTGCCGAGGGCCAGTTGCTGTTAGAAGTCGCCCGCTGCCGCATATCATCCGTCGGGACACCCTCGTTGCTCAACAGTTGTTGAGAGTCTCCCGCCGTGCCGCCGCCGCTGCCCAACCGTTGCTCAACAGTTGTTGA
>NW_023458556.1:77644385-77644821 GCF_013731165.1 Rhagoletis pomonella
CCGTTGCTCAACAGTTGTTGAGAATCACCCGCCGTGCTGCTAGCGCTTCCACCGTTGCTCAACCGTTGCTCCGCTATTGCCAAGAGTCACCCGCCGTGCTGTTGCGATCTCACCGTTGCTTCGCTTCTCCTGAGAGTCACCCGCCGTGCTGCTAGCGCTCCCGCCATCATCCGCCCCGACCCGACCGCACGACCACAACGAACGTCACCTTTCTCTCGCTCTCCCTCTCTTTGGACATAAGGTTGCTTGCACTCTAGTCGTAGCGCCGTGTGCGTGTGTGTGTTCGAAGTAAATACACGAAAATAGTGTGTTTTATTTGGTGGGGGTTAGTGGGACCTTCGCTGGACTCTGGATCGGCTGAGTTCACCTCAGCCTTTGACAAAACCCTCCTCATATGTTTTTATTCATTTGAATTCATTAAATAAGAAATTAAAAA
>NW_023458556.1:77644921-77646292 GCF_013731165.1 Rhagoletis pomonella
TCTATTGTCCTACCTAACCATTTGAGATTGTGTACTTGTTCTATTTTGTGGCCTCCTACCTCTATGCAATATCTGTTTCTTTTTCCTGCCGTCATAAGCATAAATTTCGTCTTACTGAGGTTTAGTGTTAGGTGTAGGGAGTTTAAAATCGCCGGAATTTCCTCAATTTTGGAAGCTAGTTTTATAATGGCTGTTTTTTCATCTTTATTGTGCACCACAATCGCCAGATCATCTGCAAACTGGAAAAGCTGAGTTTTCTCTTCGTTGATGTTGTGAAGTTTAGCGGTATATATATTGAATAGTGTTGGTGAAAGGCAACTTCCTTGCGGCAGTCCGTTGTTTACTTCTATTGTATGTTTTCCCAAACTAAGTTGCCGTGATGCGAAAAAGTTATGAATCCAATCTGCAATTTTTGTGTTAACGTTGTGGTCCATCAGTGTTTGATGCAGAGTTGTGAGATCAACGCAGTTGTATGCATCCGCAATGTCCAGGAGGCAAACGACCACTTTTTCCTTGTTGTGTTCACTGGTGGCCACTAGATGTAACATCTCATTCAGACACATTGTTGTAGATCGGATTTTTCGGTAAGCAAAGCTTTTTGGAGGGATGATGTTTTTTTGTTCGACTTCTTCTGATAAGGCGTCCTTGATGAGCAAGTTAAGGCTTTTTGCAACCACAGATATAAGTGATATGGGCCGAAAATTGCGAAAATCTTCTAGGTCTCTGTTCCCTTTTGGTATTGGTACTATTTTTATTTTTCTCCAAGTGTCTGGAACTTCATTTATGTTAAATTGGTGTTCTAGGGCTTTCAGAAATTCTTGTAGAGTTTCTTCTGATAAGTTTTTCAATATTTGGAACGTGATGTTGTCGTGTCCTCCTGCTGTCGACTTTTTCTTGTTTAATTTACGCAAAAAATTTTCTACAGTGAAATTTAAATTTGTTACGTTCGTCAATTCTTGACTGTCTGTGCCTGCTGTGTGTCTCGTTCGTGTGGTGGAGCCTGTTCTTACCTGGTTTTTGATGTGTTCCAAATACTTTAAGTTGTCCTCAGAAGCCCATTCTTGGTTTGTATATTTTCTTCCTTTGACATTGTTTATGAAGTTCCAGGCAGCTTTGGTGTTCGGTTCGCAATTTAGTTCTTCCACTCTTCTCTTGTAGCTGCTGCTCTTTGCCTCTTTTACTGCCTTTTTCCATTCTGCAGTCGCTATTCTGGACGCCTCCAGGTCCTCTATATTATTTGTAAGGTTAGCTTTTTTCCTGTTGGCCGTATGTAGTCTGAATAATTTATTCAGGTCTTCATTCCACCTTGGGCTGCCATCTTTTTATGTTTAAATCTATGCTTACGCTTTCCCTGGCCTCTTTAACATCTTT
>NW_023458556.1:77646392-77649154 GCF_013731165.1 Rhagoletis pomonella
AATTGTTATTTTCGATTTATAAAATAAAAGTCAGAAATAACGGTTATATAAAGAGTAATTAAATAAAAGTCAAAAAATAATTGTTAAAGAGTGATTTTTTTAATAAAAGTTGTAACTGTTACGGTCCCTGTTAATGTTATTTGTTCCAATTCCTGTGCCTACAGCTGAACTATCATTTTCGAAACTAAAATTAATAAACACCTATTTGAGAAACTCTATGGGAAAAGACAGGGTACGTAACTCTATTGCAAATTCTATGGCTCTATCTTTAAACTTCGGTGATGTTATAGATTCTTTTGCGGAACAGAAAGCTCGGAGAAAAGAAATTTTATTAATAAATATCTTATCAAAATTAAATTGTTCTTGAAAACAAGTAAGAAAGTCTAAGTTCGGGCGGAGCCGAACATTAAATACCCGGCGCAAATATTAAATATATGTTTTTCACCTTTCCGAAAGCTACCGCTACATGGTAATCAGCGGTGTATCAATTTTGAGTAAATTAGCGTCCTTAAATTTCGAAATATTGACGTTTCAAGCATTTCTAAAATTTACCGTTATATGAAAAGCCGTAATTTTAGTCCGATTTCAAATAATTTTGAACGGTTTGCTTTTAAATGGCAAGCACAATAACCATACCGAGTTTGGTACAAATTCGTAGAACGGTTACCGAGATACATATATGTGATCATAAGTGGGCGGTGCCACGCTCATTTTCCAAAATTATATCATTAACGTATTTCTTGGTAAAGAATTGTTGCAAGCGTCAATTTTGAATAAATTAGCTTTAATATTTCTGATTTATCGAAGATTTCGTATTTCTCTAAATTACCCTTATATGGAATGTGGGCGTGGTTATTGTCCGATTTTAAAAATTTTCGGCCATTTGGTATGCTGTACCAAGGCCAATAACTGTGCCAAGTTTGAAAGAAATCGGTGCAGCGGTTGCCAAGATATACACATGTAACCATAAGTGGGCGTGGCTACGCCCATTTTTCAAAAATTTATAATATTCTTATTTTTCGTCTGAAAGTTATTGTAAATATCAATTTTGAGTGAATTATCTTCAGTAGTTACTAAAATATCGCATTTTCGTATTTCTGGAAATTACCGTTATATGGGAAGTGGGCGTGGTTACAGTCCGATTTGACCCATTTTCAATACCAACCTACCTTGGATTAATGGAAACCCACATACCAAATTTCGTTGAGATATCTCAATTTTTGCTCGAGTTATCGTGCACACGGACGGACAGACGGACGGACAGACGGAGAGACGGACGGACAGACAGACATGGCTCAATCGACTTCTCTATTCATTCTGAGCATTTATGTATACATTTGTCTATATCAATCTCGATTCGTTTTGGCTGTTACAAACAACCGTTATGTGAACAAAATTAATATACCCTTGTGCACAAGTGCGCTAGGGTTTAATAAAATGTATTAGATATTTAACTTAAATCCACACATTATTGTTAATAGTGTTGGGTAACTACTTAAGTGGTTTATTAAAATTAAATTACAACGTGACGATTTTCACTGAGAGGGCCCCATGTAAGAATTTGCCACTGGTCTCAGACGCCAGTGCTTACAAAGTTTTACTATTATCATAATACTCGTAGTAATAAGAAATATGGACGAAAAATCATACATAGCGACCATCGAATTCATGTATATATTTTTTCATCCAACTTGAAATGTTCAAGTACATTCTTAAATAGCCGAAAAATATGTGTCCATTTTCTCGTTGTCAATTTTATATGCACAGTTTTAGCTATAAATGATTCTTCAATTCCCAGTACCAGGCGTTCATGTGTATAGAACAGCAAGTTTTCTATACGAATAAACTTCTTTGTAACCATCGTATATACTGACAAGTATGGAATCCTATGACCCTTTTTGTCTATTCTCTTTCTAACAGCGGACGTGCCTGCCAAACTGAAAAGCATGATGGCGGCAGTGTTTGACAGGCACGTTCGATGATGCGAACGGCAATGGAAGGTGAGAAATGGAAGATGGATGACATGAGAATGAAAGAATTATGAAATAGCAGAATGTCGGACCAAAACGAATTTCAAAAATCTGACAATGCGAATGACGTCAAAATGAAAGAAATGCAAAATAGCGAAATGTCGAAACAGAAGAAATAGATGACAGGCACGTGTTCAAGGGTTTCGTGCAACAAAAAGAGTTGCTGTGTTGCGCCATTGAATATTTAAGAACTTTTTAATGTGGTTAAATTTACTCATACGCTTTTTTACTTAGTTGACATAAGTACATATTTCGCCAGCCAAAACATATATATGTACATATGTATTTATATAGCGTGACGCTACAAGATTCATTTATAAAAACCGTATATGCTAGTGGCCTTATTTAAAAAAAAAAAATAAAATAGATTTATATAGCTCTGTACAGTGACATTTTTATACAAAATTCGATTTCTTAATTTTTTATGAATTTGGGTAAAATATTAACTTTGTGTGCACTCTTTTCCTGTTTATTACTTTTCAGAATTTTATTTTCTTTAATAGCACTTTGACTGAGTTACACCCAGCAAAAGTCAAATATTTTATAAATGTATTGACCTTTTTAAAACGGCATTTAAAGCCTTCTCACACTTCAGTGATGCTTTTTTATTGTAGGTATTATTCTGTTGACATCTAAATTTTTATGCGTTTCCTCTGTGAACTTTTTTAACTACATTCATAAAAACATTACTAATTTAGGTTTCTTTTTTCATCTTGGACTGGTACACATGTA
>NW_023458556.1:77649254-77650880 GCF_013731165.1 Rhagoletis pomonella
TTATAGAAAATTTTATTACCTTTTAAAAGCTTCAAACCGTTTTGGAATTGCTTAATTCGTTCTTGAGATATATATGATTATATGATTTTACATACGAATTTCATAACGGCGTCTCTGGTAAATTTTGGCCGTCGACCAGTGCTATCGAAACGGTTTGGCAAGTGAGGAAACATCTTTTGATAGTTCCCCAAGTGGCGTATATAAAAATTAGCTTTTATACTGTGACGAAAGTACAACTTAAATTTTTCATAGTTTAAGGGTGTCTGGCAGGGGGTAGGAGCCATGCTAAGTGTCTGGCAATGAACGATATGGTTTCTAATGTTATTACGAGTAAAATATATAAAAACTGACCTTTATACTATCACGAATTTGAGGTGGTATTTTATACACCTTTACTACCTGTTACCTGCCAAAGCCACCACTATCCAAATTACATAGTCTGGGTTTGTTATTACCTGTGTTGGGAGCATACATAGAGAACCTTTCAGCCTTTATAAAATAACGAAGGTCTGGCCGCCGATGGCACTTGCTCTAAATGGATCTGCTAAATTAATATTTGATGGTATTTTCCATTCCGAAGAAAGGCTGAAGTTAGGTCGATAATTTGTAATGTTGGGTGTGACTACAGCAGCGAACGAAGTTTCGTAGCTTTTGTCTTGCGACTGGGCGAAAACTTCAATCTCTTTGTCGGCAACGAAGTTGGATTCGCCGATGCTGGAAATTAAAATTGTTGATTGTTTTAATGGAAGTTGCAGCAGATTTGCCAAGCGAGTGGTTACAAAATTTATTTGAGAGGCCGAGTCGAGAATAGCACGACATGGAACGAAGTTTCGTGAGCGATTTTTTACTGAAAGTATAGCTGTAGCAAGCAACACATTACTGTTGACTAGCGATTTCGGGGCTTGAGGAACTAAACTTGAAGTTAGGGATGAAATGAGTATTTGCTGCGGAGAGCCTGTGAGTTCAATTATTGGTCGATTTGAAGACGAGGATATAGACGAGAGAAGTGGGCTCATATGGAGAAGCGAGTTGTGTTTGCCTGAGCAATGACGGCAATGCCCGAACTTACACCGTTGTAGATTATGGCCTTTGCGTAGGCAATTCAAACAAAGTTGCAGCCGCTTAGCATCTTTGTAGCGCAAAGTCGGCGACAAGTTTAAAATTTTATACAGTTATTTATGTAATGATCTTTCGAATCGCAGCATACGCAAAAACTAGAGCTACTTGAAGATGCTACCAAAACGTTTCTAATGCCTTTATTTGTATTAGAATTTTTGCCCACCTGGTTGCTAGGTGTTTGCGTTACCGTAGCAGTTTCCAAATTTTCCCTCATTCGGCACCGCTTCTCCAGAAACAAGGTTAGTGAATTCAAAGTTCGCAATGTCTGCGTTGGCAAGTCCTCATCCCACTTTTCCTGCGTCTTCTGATCGAACTTTCTGGTAACAAGATGTATGAGTATACCATCCGAAATTTTTTCAGGTGTTGCCAATGTGTTCAGTGCACGAAGATGCGAATTACACTTGTCGCTAAATTCCCGCAAACCCCTACCAGAACTCTTGTCGACAGTCTTAAATCCGAAAATCGCCTTAATGTGCGCCTGAAAAACAAGTAATTTGTTATCGAATC
>NW_023458556.1:77650890-77653762 GCF_013731165.1 Rhagoletis pomonella
CGAAATCATAAAATGATTTGGGGTTATATATTATACGTCGTTTGATTTTACACAAGTAATCTTTATAACACTTTTTGTTTAATTCAAAGAACTTGTGACGCAAAAGTGAGTAGTTTACATAGTATGAGTGTAAGCCGGTTTTTTTGTGTAATCTAAAATAACGTGACTTTCTGTTTTTCAAGTTTCTCAGTTCTTTAGTGAACCATAACTGTGTTTGTTCTTCAGGAACACACATGCGTTTAGGCACATACTTTTCAAATAATCTATGTACAGTACAATTAAAATGTGCAACGCTTTGCTCAACTTTTTCTTTGTATATAGGCCACGACAAGTTAGACAATTCTTTATTCAGTTTTTTAAAGATGGCTTTCGAAAAATCAAAGCGAATATTTGGTTCGTATGTTTGGACATCGCAATTTTGACCACCGTTTATAATTTCGTAAGATATCTCAATAGCAGGGTGGTAGACATCTTCGGGCAAAACTAGTGGGTCACATTTATTTACAGCCGACTTAGATGCATCATCAACATAAACAAGATCTAATACTTTGCCAAACTTATTGCGAAGTACATTAACTTGATTCAGGCAGCGTTCAGCCATCTCCTCTAAAAAATACGTTGTTGCACGCGCTAGACGAGAAAGGTACAATATCATTGTCAATGATGTTCCATGATACATTTGGTAAATTAAAGTCACCCAACACAATCAATGAATCAGAGGGTTTAATCATTGAATTAATTGATTTCAGTAAAGATACATGTTGTGAATACATTGATAAGTCAGATCGGGGAGGAATATAGCATAGAGCTAAGTAAGTAAACCCCCTTCCAACCTGAACACGAATGCATTTGAATTCTGCAGATTCAATGTGTGGAAGACTAACTTCTTCAGATGGTATTGAAGAGTCTACGGCAAAGAGTACGCCACCGCCGACTCTGTCCTCCCGAACTTTTCTGTAGATATGATAATTATTTGAAAGAATCTCTGAATTAAAAGTGTGAGGTTTGAGCCAAGTTTCAGTCAAAGAAATTATATTATAATTCCATTCAAGGCCATTAAGATTTAAATTCGTTAATTTAGTATTTATGCCTCTTACGTTTTGATAATAAATACTTAAAGCAGATTTAGTAATCAGTTTTTTGGTTCTGTATTCTGACGGGGAATATTTGCTAAATTATAATTTTTGTTGGACCTATACTCAAATTCACGAACGAAAGCTCCGGATGGCCAAAAAGAACTTCTAAGCAGCATGTCAAAATTTTCTAAATTTACGTCTATTTTAAATGAAGAAATATTTCTTTCATATTTAAAATTAAATTTTCTGATACTTAAGTTGACAGTTTTAACTTTGGACGAGATGTAAAACTTTATATCGTCCTCGGAAGTATCCCTCGAAAATCTAGATACAAATATAGACTTCTTTGGGGGAACCACAACCGGTCTCCTAGTATTAGACTCGATTACCGGCGGACGGGGTTGAGTAACTGAGTTACCAATTGAGAGTAGAGTAAGCGTTGGAAGATTAGATGGCGGTGCCACAACTTCAACGGGGGAAGGGGAAGATACTGCAGGGTCGTTATTATTAGAAGCAGACTTTGATATATGTTCTTTTGAGGAAGATAAATCCGTTGTCTGTCGACATGGAGAAGAAAGATTAGTTAAGTCATTCGGAAGATTGTTCTGACGTGGAACGGTCCTTTCATTAGGCGGACTATGAAGACGCTTACGTTTTGACACATGAATGTCCTTCATAGATTGTACGGTATCTAAGCATTTAAAAGATTTAAATACATTTTCATAATGTTTAAATTTTTCGGTCAGTACCGACAACTCTCTCCCTACCTCAGAAAACCCATTTCTGGTTTGCCTAAACAACTTAAAGAGATCAACTTCGGTTGACCTGCACTTTAAGCAAGACCAGCGAAGACCTTTGCCATCATTAATAGCGTCCAGAATTCTTCCTGTCAAACCAGCACATTTTAGATGGCAAATACCATCACAGAGCCAGCACGCTAAGTAGCGTTCAGATTCGCTTTTAATTTGGCAGTTATCAAGATCACACTTCATATTGAAAGATTTAATAACACTTATGTTAATAAAAAGACAAGCAAAATAAGTTTAACACAGCACACACAACAATCTAGGAGCTGATGTATTTAGCTTAAAAATATATGTAGCGAACAGTTTGAGTATCACTGTATTGTGGCACTTAATAAACGCAGCGCAAACAGCTGTGACAAGAAATACTAAACGAAGTAAACAAAAAGAGCAAAGAGAAATGTGCAAAAATAGAAACGATCTCAGTTAACTACAAAGGAATAACAACAACAATGATAACAACAAATGACTCGGCAAGATTAGATGTAAGCTAGGGAAATTTAATTAAATTTAATATAAACCACAAAAATCACAAAACTTTCACTTAGCTTCGATTATTATCACACTAAGATGCTCGTAGGCACTTTTTATAGCAACTTTTACTCAGAAATTAGCACAATAAACTTTGCAAAATACAAAGACAAAACAGAGCTCAATATAAGTAGAACTTCACAGCTTGACGTTTGCTTATGCATCTGATACCAGTTTTTGCCATATATATCCTTTATGTACGAAACTAAACCCAATAAATTGTGTTACCGGTTTACATACCGATCACATAGCGGTGAAAATCACTTAGATTGGTGTCATATAAAGTATATCTTCCATACCTCTGATTGTTTAGATGCGATTTTTTATATAAGTATGTAACTCCTCTATCGATGTATGCAGATGTATTCAAAAGCAGTAATCTGGCAAAGTAAAATTTGCAGATGTTCATGAAAGGTATGAAGCCTTCGGCATAGCCGAAGACAGCGCTGCTCTTACTTGTTT
>NW_023458556.1:77653862-77662091 GCF_013731165.1 Rhagoletis pomonella
TATAAGTATCACGAGTGCTTGTATTTGTTTTTTATTTGTATGTATTTATTTGAAAGGACACTAGCACAACAAGTATATTACTTATAATTAGGCTAGAATGCATTTTTTCACCTACGTACTCGCATATCATTCTTGCTATTTCCTTTATGTAAGTAGTTGTTATATTCTTCGGATGTGCTGGCTTTAATAATACTAGTATCGCCCAGTTGTCGAAATTCGACATCTTTTTTTCATACACTTTTGAATTTTACCTGTCACCAATACTAAATCCTTTATGCGAATCACTATTTTGTAGTCCGCCATAATTTATAGCGAATTTACAGGAAAATTTAAAATCGAATTATGAACGTTAATACCGGATTGGTTAATGCTAATTCTACCAAGTCTCCTCCTCAGTAGCTTTTGAAAATAGACCGAAAAAGGAACCTCGATTTTCATTTATAAAAAATATGCATATGTATTTGTATGTATACATGAGATGTTCACCACTGACTAATATGTCAAACAATTCAGACTGTAAATAAGTCCGCAAGTACGGTATTGACAACATATATTGCTGTGTCAAATTTCAGGACGTTAGCATAGGTGGTTACAGAGATAAGCGATATGAAAATTTCAGTTTGCATGGGCGGTGCCACGCCCCCTTTTCCAAAATTGACCACTTTTCGCCATAAGTACGTTATTGATATCATAAATAGCTGTGTCAAATTTCAGGATGTCAGCATAAGCAGTTCCAGAGATAAGCTATATAAGAATTTCAGTTTGCATGGGCGGTGCCAAACCCCCCTTTCCAAAATCTACCACTTTTCGCCATAAGTACGTTATTGATATCATAAATAGCTGTGTCAAATTTCAGGACGTCAGCATAAGCGGTTCCAGAGATAAGCGATATGAGAATTGCAGTTTTTATGCGCGGCGCCACGCCTCCTTTTCCAAAATCTATAACTTTTCGCCGTAAATACGGTATTGACAACATATGTTGCTGTGTCAAATTTCAGGACGTTAGACTATGTTCAAACAGGCACCTAATTGGCAATTAAGAACCTTTTCACCAATTTAAGTCTTAATTGTTACCCAATTTATCATACAAAAATTCAATTTATTAATTGCCAATTAAATATTAATTGGCAATTAATTTGTGTCAGATTCTCTATGCAACCCTGCTAGGTATGTTTAATTTTGACTTGGAGGTATGTTTATTGAACAAAGAGCAATCAGCTGTTTGTTTCTGTCCCTCTTTTACAGTTGATATTCCGTCAGGGATGGAAAATTTAATTATAAAATTGTACCTAATTTACGGAAAGCTTTATCTAAAAGTAGATAGATGTACCTAAAAAGTAAATATGTATTTCTATATAAAGAAGATAGGAGGATAACAATTCCCATCGATACCACATCAACTCTGTACTCACATTAAACAAATTTTGGCTATGAAAAGAATATCCTCGAGCAGCGCGATACAAAACTATGTTGTAGAAAAGGTGAATCACTTTCCTCCCAGTTCTCCGATCTGACGTTTAAAAATAAATATTTTTCGTCTATCTGGCGAAATCAACTACAGTTGCGTTACTTTGACCACCTTTTTGTATCATTTGTATGCCCCTTCACAAAGGAGGGAAGGTATTGGACCAGTTGCCCGCAACAGAAAATGCATTGAAATGTCAATAAAAATAAGAACTGATTTCCTGAGAAGTTAATTGGCTACGTTCCAAATGAACCTAAAATTGTGTGTTTGTACCGAATGCACTTGCAAACTAAATAAAGGTACGATTGTACCAACTTTTCCATCAGCTGATTTCGTATCGCTAATTGCGCAGCTGACTTATGTGTGAACACCGAACTCAATTCCGCAATTTAAAGCTTAATTGCCTCAGCTAATTGGCCTGTTTGAACATAGTCTTAGCATAGCCGGTTACAGAGATGACCGATAAGAGAATTTCAGTTTGTATAGGAGGTGCCACGCCCACTTTCCCAGTACCTACCATTTTTTACCGTAAGTAGGGTATTTACAATCTATGCATCTGTGCTACGTTTCAGTTCCCCACCATAATTCGTTTTAGAGATATAGAGGTTTTCACATTTTAGTCTATATGTCAGAGCCCACGCCCCCTATATATCGGGATTAACATTTCTGGATTAGAGGAAGTTATATCCTTTAAATCGGCGTATGTTTCATTGAAATCGAGCGAACGGTGCCTTCAAAAAAGGGATTGCAAAATTTTCTTGTGGCATATTTATATATAGATTTCGTAGCAAAATGTGTAAGAAAGCAGTTTTTTTTGCACCTTTGTTGACTGCTTCTTTACAAACATCGAAAACATGGCAAAACACACGTGGAAGTTTTCTAAGAAAAAATGCCATTATTCAAAAGGTTCAAGAAAGCGCAACATGATTCTTGAAGACCACCAAATGAAACCAATTTTTTATAGCTCTACTTAAAGTGGAATTTTATTACCCGAATTAGAGTCCATTTTGAAAATGAGTTTGTGTTAATTAGCAAATTATATGCTAGTTTTCTTTTTTGTTAATCACACAAATATTACCTTCGTTATTCATATCCATTCTTTTTTTTGAAGTATCTTTCTCACTCGAAGATTTATTCGAATTCGAATTACAAGAATACTGACTACGAAAGAAAAAAATGTAAACTTTTAGTAGAAATGTCAATTTTAACATGTGATATCTCAACGGGAGAATTACACCCCTATTGCGAATGTCGACTGGCAGTAGATAAACGACTATTAAGCGATTATCGATTATCGATGCTATTGCGAGTATCGCTTAGTCGCACAATTAGCGGCTGTGAATACTTTTTAATCGCTCATCCTTCTATTGCTGTTTTTTAGTCGTTGGAGTTTGCGTTTATAAAATTTACATAAGAAAGTGGTACTATAATGGATAAAAAGTAAGTCAATTGAACTGGAAGTTGTAAAAAATTGTGAAATATACATATGTATGTATGTGTCTGAATTACAGATCAAAAATTATAATCAACAAAAGGCAACTTGCGCGGTTGGGCGTGCTGATGCAGGAGAGTGAGGACGTAGGCAAAGGAATTTCCGGAAAGAGGAGGGGAGGAAGCTCTGCTTCTATTGGGAAAGATACATATACAATATTTCTTGTGCATATAACTCCGGCTACGCCATCCACAGTCTTTTTGCGCAGAACCAACATCAAAAGTTTACAAAAAACTGCATAATTTATTGACTAGTCCTCGGAAAATGAAATCTTTATTTTAAATTAAAGTTGAATTCTTTCACTACACTTGTATGTTAAAGTTTTTAAACTCGGGTCACGCGTTTGGACACAAATACCCAACATCATTGTACAAATATCTAAACCGTACCGTACTTCTTAAACTTCCATAAAGTTTATTAATGAGGAAAACAGCTTTTCCTGCAAATCATGTAAAGCCTAAGAACCGTGAAGCATCGGGAACGCAACTTCTATTCATAAAACTCACATATGTACCTACACTTCAGCTTCCAATTCCAAGGGATCCGACGAATCTCGCCATTCCCTCCTTGCTTTAGCCAACTCTACTAATCTATTAGCTTCCACATCATCTTCCTCATCACTAAACCATATTTCAACTGTGTCCATTTTTTTAAATTTTATAATAAAAGCAATTATTTTAAAAATGATGTAAATAAAACACTAAAGAAACAAATGTAAACAAACAAACCGCTGTTTACAATTCTGTCAACCATTCACAATAGTACAAATGTTTATCGATCAAGTTACACAATAGCAAAATAAAAGATGATCGACTCGATCGACAAATTTCTATTCTACTCTCAGTCGACACTCTCAATAGGGGCCTTAGTTTAGGGAAGGAACAAAAAAAACTCGATTTATCGATACTTTAAAAAATGACTTTTGGCCAGGAAATAGTAGCTGCCAGACCATAGGTCAGTGTATGAAAAGTGAAAAAAGGAATTTACGTGATGGAATGTTTTTACCTTTTTTTTTGTTCGTAGCTCACTTTGAAGGCCATTTAGCAGTTGGAAAGAGGTTATTTTATGAACCTTAGAGATTCCATATCTCTACGTTTTAGGCTGTACACATTGCCTTAAGACTTAAGAATCAGGGCTAAGAATAGTTGAGTTACTGCAACTAAGAACATATTCAGGGTCATAATCAAACCCAAATGCATTCATTTTAAACCAGTCTCGCTTGTGTTCAGGACGAAATATTAACAGACGCAATACGAATAACAACGTTTTAATATATCCAGTTCATAACCACACACAACTTTGGCTGGCCAAATTAATGGTTCATAAATATCTTTAAAATTATTTTGATATTAAATAGAAAAAAAGTTGGTATTCTTTGCAAAAATTTTTGGATTTGAATAAAGTTTTCCAAATTGAGCAAGACTTTGCTTGCTGTATAGTATACTTATGTTTTGGTTGCCTATTAATTTTTCAATCAAATAATTTCTCCAGCAATCCACTGAAGCATCATCGACACAACACTTTGCAGCGAAATCAAGTGTTTCCCTGCTGCAGCACGCCTCAAACAATTGCCACCCCTAAGCCATCGCGGCGAATGTCAGTTCTCCCGCTGCTGCTTAAAAATTGCTCCGGGCGCACATATGTAAACTTTTCCACTTTTTCTGTGCTTTTGCAGATTGAAGGACGAGGATGTCGCTTTTTGACGACTTTAAGAGCGAAAACTTGAAATTGGAATCTTTTGAAATGCCCTCTTATCAAAATCGTATAATTTGAATGTAATTTGCAACTGCCATGGGGTATCCGTGTACTTCCGTTTTCATAAAGATTCATATACTTAGTATATGCATGTATAAGAGCCATTAAGTCGGACGGATTTCGTAAAAAAATTATGTCATGTCTCCTATTCGCTTAAAATTTTTTTTCTGGGTTATATATTTTTTCTTTTTTTTGTTCGGAGATATGATTTGTCAAAGTTTGCATTTTTTCGTGATTCTGACTAGTCATGTACTACTTCAATACGTTATATCTCGGGTTCTGCGCATCGTACAGACTTTTAAATCCCTAATTTACTGATCTTCACTATGCAAATCGTCTTCAAAAAGTTCAATTGTTTATAGCTAAGTTAGCTTTGGGACAATCTTGACCACTTTATATATAGAAATGTTAAGCCCGTTTCTTTAGCTTTAAAACGACGATAAGATGAAGACTACGATGCGCAGAACCCGAGATATAACGATTTGAAGTAGTACATGATTAGACAGAATCACAAAAAAATACAAACTTTGACAGATCATATCTCCGAAGAAAAAAAAAATTAAAAAAATTCCTCGAACACGTGTTGGCTTATTTCATCTATAGAATCCATAAAAAAAAGTTTAAGCCAATCGAAAGTGTTACACCAAATTTGGTGTCGGATATGAAAAAGAATGTCACATATACTAAAACGTTTGCGTTAGTTCGCTCCTATAATGCGCTAGGGGCATAAGACGTATACATACATAAATATGTGCATGAAAAAAAAAATTGTCAACATTAGCCGTGTTTTATTTGTCCAGAAATTTAAGCTATTAGCTTATTTTGTATGGAGGACTTACCCAACATAATTATATTGGCTTATGAAAAGCTATCTTGGCTTGTATATTGAACACGAGGCATTGCCATTCAGCATCAGAAATTTTCTCCTTCAGCCAATCAGAAAGAGGCAAAAACTTACTTTGACACTATTTGCAGTCAAACAACTGTCAAAATTAGGCTAACATAGGAAATAAGCTAATTTCGTTTTATTTGACCAAGATTTAGCTATTTGCTTGTGATGGTTGAATAAAACATGCCTATCACAGCGCACGGCAGTGCACGCGAGTGACGAAAGCAGCCACAGTAGCATGCTGAAATGACTCGCTTATATATACACGAGATTTGGAAGTTTTTATCCAGACGTCCAATCGACATGTTTGAGATATCGTTGGAAAGGTCTTGCAGAGTGTGTCCAGAAAATGTATTCAAGCTTCATAACCGATTAACCGGATTCTTAAAAATTAGGCTAAAGTGTTGCGAAACAAAAAACGTTTTTTTGCTTTTGCCGGTTTAAGGGGGTATGAGGGTACACCGGACATATTTAGTGTTATTCTATAGGCCAATACCTTTCAAACGGTACCTTACATATTAAGTTCCGGCTACTAATTGGAAAGATATAGAGGTAAATGTGTTTTGGTTCGTGTCTCCACTACGAGATGCTTTGGTATGTATGTGGCGTCTGCACGTACCTTCATTTAATTTTTTCCAAACTTTCAGGAATTAAAGTACAAGAAAAACTAAGAAGGTTTTGTTCCAGGATGTTTTGATTCGTATGTCTTTGTGGGCGTGCTGCTGCCTGAAATTCGAAAAAAGACAATTTTTTAAACTACCACTGAGGCCGCACTACTCAGTCCATGTCATTGATGTGGATATCAGTAGACGGGTCTTCAAACAACCTATCTAACGCTATCTTTTGTGTTTATAAATTATAAATATGTCATAACTTTACCGCCTGAAAACTAAAAATCGGACTGCTGAAAATATCCATTTCGGGCATTTTCTCAAAAACTGGTCAGTCGATTTTATTCTAAGTTTCCACAAATCTAGCCCAAAATCTTAGCTTTCATCTGGCGTACAGCTTATATCTGGGAAAACTCTTGTTGTGGAGATATTGCGATTCAAATTGAAAAAATGTCGCTCCAAAAAGGGTCAAATGGTTAAAAATTAACATGTCCGTGTAATTTAAGATATAAAAATAACATACCCAGTTCCCCGAAAAAATTGCAAATTCCCCGATTGCCACTTAAACCGAAATTCCCTGGAAATCGGGGAATTTCCCGCGAGTTGACAAGTTGAAGGATGCAGCTGTGCTAATCACTTCGTACATGTCTTGGAAACCACAATTTGTATGTATTTTAGAGTTTTTTTCAGTCACATGCCAAAATTGTAACATTTTTCCCCATTTTAATTGCATGTAAATATGCTACATGGGTTTATCACCCGCACTTAACCTACCTGGGAAGACGCGTTATCTACAGTTGTACATAAATATGTATGTATGAATGCATTTAGTTCACCCAATGTGCCGCTACTACTTACATACATACGCCTAAGGAGCCCATTACGCTACCCAAATGGTTGACAAAGTTGACATTATAGACAATGTTTTTATGTAAAAAAAAAATTTAAAAAGGTTATAATAAAAAAAAACAAAAAAAAAATTTTTAATATTTTTATTGAGCTATGTACCACGATTGTTTATTAGGAAAAATTGAAAGAGCAACAAAGTCTAAGCGGTAGAAGTTATAGCAGCTATTTCGGAGATCACCACATCTCCTCATCAGACTTCTTTTTTCTAAAGTTTACGGATTGTACATAGCTCAGTGGTTAACGCTTCTGACTTTGCACATCGATTACGCAGGTTCGATCCCTGCTGAAAGTCTAGAAAAAAGAAGTCTTATGAGGAGATGTGGTGATCTCCGAAATAGATAGCTGCTATAACTTCTACCGCTTAGACTTTGTTGCTTTTTCAATCTTTCCTAATAAACAATCGTGGTACAAAGCTCAATAAAAACATTAAAAATAAAATGTTAATAAGCCACAATAACATTGCCAAAAAGAAAAATGTTTACTTATTTTTTTTTGTTTTTTATACGTTGCACATTAATGTAAAATATGTATAATTAAAGCCCATAATAAGACGGAAGAATAACTTCTTTTTCATTAAGTTTCGTTAAAAGGTTTCCAAGATACAGCACTTTAAAAAAAGGTATGTATAACGTTTTCTTAAAATTTAAGCCCCGTGTAAATAGGCAACCCTACGACATATCGGAAAAATATGCTGCACGTATATTCATATCACCTAGACCTTCAATCTCTTGAACTGTCTTCCAAATCATTAAAGGTCGCGCACAGAGGTGGCCACGGTGACATGAAATGCCCCATAAAACACTTTTTATATGGTGCTAAGCAAGAAATATATAGGAACATAAAATTTCATTTCGTTTTGTACTAAAATACACTCTTTTGCACTCAATGCATAAGAACTTATATGTTAGGTATGTATGTACCATACATATAGTGGTCCACAGAATAAAAGAATTGCGATATTTTGACCGGTTTTCATTTGGCATTTGTGTTTTATTTATTATCTATGTTGAGAATTCGCCCACACACCCTAATACTAATTAGCTTTGTGGTATTTAAGCGCAATTCTCTTTGTGAACATATTCTTTGTACATAAGCAGGTTTGTCTATA
>NW_023458556.1:77662191-77664923 GCF_013731165.1 Rhagoletis pomonella
GTGAGTAGAATAACTCCGGTCGGAGTCGCTTTGTTGTCGATTGTCCGGGTGAATTTGTAAACATTTACAACCCCCTCAGATTCTAATTCTTTTGCGATTTCCTCGTCGGGTAGAGATTTGAGGTACGGGGCAAATACCGTCCCTTTTACAAAATTTAGATTTTCATGATATTTGCATCTGATTTCGCATTGTCCTAGTAGTTGTTTGGAGGCAATGAATTTTTCCGCCGTGTATTTGTCCTTGACTAAGAGGAGTAGGTTACCATCTCTGAGCTCAGAAATTTTTTCTACATCCTTGCTTATCAGATTTAAAGACCTTTGCACCGCGAAGCACGAATAATGTGATAGAGGTTTCTGATTATTGGTGGATGACACAACAACGTATTTAGGGTTGGGTATTGATCTGCTTATATCGGCTAGTTCGGGAAATTCACAAAACGTTTTCATAGGGCGTTTCTTTTTACGTTTGGGACTGGACGCCAAAGCAGCGAACCTATTGTCTCCAGGGTTATACGCCCCAAAGGGCATTGTCAAGGTTGAATTTCACTTTCAAATCAACCACGTGGGTAGCTTTCAGGCGAATATGAAAAGGGAACAACTAAAACGCAAGGTAGTAGTTGTTGTAAATTATAACTGCACCAAGAATAAACGCAAAGCGAACGCTATAGTAACACAACCGTTTGCCACGAATGTTAGTCGACGACTGGATGAGAATATAATTCTTGACTAGATTCCGTTATTTTTTAATCCCTCTTTGCTTTAATTCGCTCGCACCGGGCTCTCAAAGTGCCGTGTTTGTAATAGTTTATTTGGTTTTTAAATGTGTTTAATACAAGCCGAAGTTGTAAAAATCTGCTTTAAATCCTGTGTTCATTTTTTAAATTATATTAAATTAGATAATTGTAAAGCAGAGAAATACCATATGATCCAAATAGTTTAATACAAATATAATATGAACTGGTACCGGCAGAGCTACAAGGAAAAATATCGTATTTTTGCAAATTTTAGTGGATTAGAGAAATGAACTACAGTCATAAAGTTATGTAACACCACTCAACGGCGCTGAGATTCTTGCTTGGGTGTTATGCTTGACAGTTCGTAGTAGGGGTTCAATATAAAAATTTGGAGAGTTGCAGGGAGAAAATAGTTGTCAGTACATTTAGAAATCAATTCTCTACTTAAGGGTAAGTTCTAGTAAAAATTTGCAAATAAGTTTTTAAGGCAATAAAATCGTACGATTTTTTTCTCAAACTACATATATGTATGTATTTCATTACTTTAAACAATCGATTCTTGTAAATATATATGTATATATATCCAAAGTTTTCTAGGAAACGACTCTAACGATTTTGATGGAATTTGGTATTCAGATAATATTTTGATTTTCAAGGGTATCTGGAGATATTTGTACAAAGTTGCCACGTATTCGAAATTATTTATAATTATTAATTCTAATAAGGCACAAAAGATTCACAAAAATGAAAGTTAAAAGACATTTCAAATAAAACAAACTACTATACACTATAGTTAGTTCGATGAGTGTATGAAATTTCTGCGTGTTAGATAAGGTGCAAATTATTTCAATAAAACTCAACATAAGGGTACTCCGTATAGTGTTTTTTAATCATGTTATCTTGATTTAATTTGGTTTTTTAAAGAGTAGCAATCCTACTAAATGTAATTGAAAATTAAGCCCTTTCAAAGCCGAAAAAGTCGATTTAGTCTGACATTTACGGCACCTTTTCTCACTTGTCGATTTGTAGTAATAACTCGACTTCAGCACCACCTGGAAGCTCTTTTTTGCAATTTGACTGCCTTTACCGTTTCCAATACATGTTTTGAATATTCGCCAATATTTTTAGTAATAACTCAACTCCAGCGCGAACTGGCGTATTAAATTGTGAAACTAGGCTATCCAGAGACCAACTCAAACACACACACAAAACTTTGTTAAAATCCCTCCATCCATTTAGGATTTCACACACAAATATACCTACAGAAGAATTATATACACATTCAAAGATAAGTAAAAGTCAGTACGTTTGTACTTTGCCATGCCCTCCTTTCAAAGAGCCCATTTTTCTCTATGAGTATAAATCCCATTTCATATAGCTCCATACGAAGTTCCAGTACTGTACCATGAACACTTCCAGAGATATGCAGTAAGAAATTCGGCTTGTATAGTAGGTGCCACGCCTCCTTTTCCAATAGCTCCATATTTTCTCCATGACTATGCGATTAATTTCATATATCACCACACCAAGTTCCAGTACTCTACCAAGAACAATTCTAGAGATATGCAATAAGAAAAATTCGACTTGTATGGGAGGTGCCACGCCCGTATAAAGTTCCAGGACTCTACCCTTAACACTTCCAGAGATATTTATTATGAAAAATTCGGTTTGTATGGAAGGTGCCACGCCCCCTTTTCAAATAGTCCGAATTTTTCTTCATGAGTAAGCGATTGATTTCATATGTATATCTCCATACCAAGTTCCAGTACTCTACCATGAACATTTCCAGAGATATACAGTATGACAATTTCGTTTGTATAGGAGGTGCCACGCCCTTTTCCAACAACTCCAATTTTTCTCCATGAGTATGTGATTGATTTCATATATTTCCGTACCAAGTTCAAAAATTTTACCATGAACGCTTCCAGAAATATGCAGTATGAAATATTCGGGTTGTATGGGAGGTAAAACGCCCTCTTTTCCAACAGCTCCAATTTTT
>NW_023458556.1:77664933-77666667 GCF_013731165.1 Rhagoletis pomonella
TGAAAATAGTAACATTTATATTTCGTATGTACGTGCATCTGCTTTGTACAGAAACAAATCTAATTTGCCTTTACACGATATGTTGGCATTTCCATATGTAAAAAGTGCCATGTACACATGCAAAAACATATCGTGTAAGAACACCTTTAAAGCGTACGTAAAATAATTTAATAGAACATTTTGCAAAGAAAATACAAAAAAAAAAAGAGTTGTAATAAAATCGAAAGCGAAGATTTGGCAAATTATATTGGGGTACAGTTGCATAGTGGCTACGCCGGCTTTGGTTGCCTTCTAGCGGCAGCAAAAGTACACTTATAATTCGTCTTAACGAGGTGCCTGCTGACGAGCGGGGCAACAGTGTAGCCCTTTGGTGGCTAAATTTGGCTACCAAATTCTTTTTTTGGCCACAAAAATTTGAAATTGCCCCTAGCCCTTTTTTTAGCCCTTTTCAAAATTTATTCATCATTGACATTCAAATTTTTTTTATGATTTTCATGAATTTAACTCTTCGCTCATAAAGCGAACGCCTTTCCTTTAAGGCAAGTAAACATATTTCTATGTATGTTCCTTACGTTTCTGGGCCGTTATCTTATCCGTTAACGATTTAACTATACTTTAAAATAGGTAAGTTGGTGGCCCTTAATATGCTTTCTGTGTTACACAAAAAGTTTTTTTGTTGAATAAAATAGTAATTCTTTTCAGAGTTCATTGTTTTTCTATACCAGTAATTATAGAAAATGTTTGCGTGTATACTTACATATTTATACTAGCAGTACCCCGGTGTGCTTCTCTACACCAAATATTGAAAAACGAATGAAAAGTCCTGGAATTTTTCTATATGAAAATTTATCATTTGTTTTATTTCAAAATTTTTGATTCTTTATTTTAAAACTTAATCCAACAGATTTGGATATACAACATTTTTTGTTTTTCCATCTTGGGTATGAATAAATAAACAATTTGGATTGCCAACTCTTGAACAGGCCACGTATAGCTACCAATTCCAGTAATCTACCACAAATATTTCAAGAGATATACCAGATGAAAATTTTTGTTAGTATGGGTGGTGCCACGCCCCCTTTTCCGAATTCGGGGAAACTTAACACAAACCATCTGCATAATAGCCCGACTATGCCGTATAAATTTGGTTGAAATCTTGCACTTATTCTTTATATATAAGATGTGAGGTGCCACGCCCTCTTTTCCAATACTGCCCATTTTTATCCATGAGTATGGAATTATTTGTTATACCTCTATACCAACTTCCAGTACTCTACCACAAATATTTCAAGAGATATACAACAAAAAAATTTTAGTTAGTATGGAAGGTGCCACACCCATTTTTACGAATTCGGGCAAACTTCACATAAACCATCTACATGATAGCCTGAATATGCCGTATAAATTTGGTTGAATTCGGTGAAGCTGTTCTCAAGTTATAAGCTCACACCAAAAACGTGTACTTATTTGTATAAATAAGATACATACATATGCCACGCCCCTTTTCCAAATTTGGGAAAACTCCACATAAAATATCTGCATGATGGCCCGAATATGCCGCATAAATTTGGTTGAATTCGGTGAAGCCGTTCTTAAGTTATATTGTCACACCAAAAACGTTCACTTATTTTTATATTCTAGTTAGTATGGGTGGTGCCACGCCCCCTCTTCCGAATTCGGGAAAACTTCGCATAAACCATCTGCATGATAAATCGAATATGCCACATAAATTTG
>NW_023458556.1:77666677-77670395 GCF_013731165.1 Rhagoletis pomonella
CTGCATGATAAATCGAATATGCCACATAAATTTGGTTGAATTCGGTCAAGCTGTTTTCAAGTTATGAGGTCACACCAAAAACGTGCACTTATTTTTATATATAAGATGTAGGTAAAAAAATTTAGCTACCATTTTTAGCCACAACGACGATTTTTAGCTCTTTTTTAGCCCTATTTTAGCTGTAATTTAGCTACCACTAAAAATGTTTCGCGGCAACACTGCGGGGCAAGTGCCCAACACACACAACACAAACAACAAAACATATTCACACCATTTGAATGACGACGAAGCCGAACAAGGGGATCGTGGAGAAAATGAGACAATGCCACAAGAACATCAGCAAAACAACAGCGGAATCCAATTGCTAGCAGAGCATCGAACTGAGCGAGAGAACCAATCAACGAGCGTTAACGTATTCGAATTTGAAATGCTGAAACGGGAAGCTGATTTGTTGCGTAGTGAAAAACACTTTTTGGAAAGACTGCTTTTACACAGTTCAAGTATTGAATTCAATTCTGCTCGCATGTGGAAGAGAGGGGGTGAGAAGAAAAGGGACGAGTACACATGCGTCTGTACCGTCAAGTCGTTTCAACTTTCTTGCTTTGCTTTTGGCATTTTCGTTGCTTCCCATTTAAAGCTCGGAACACTTTGACGACTGCAACTTCACGACGTAACGACAGCGACATCATTTTGTCGACAAATGTCACCTTGAAGCCAGCTTCTTAAACATTTTGAACACCTCAGCGACATAGCAAACAGCTGATTTTAAAGTTTGACATTTTGGTATATTTATTTCACAAATTGTGTATTTTTATTTAAGTAAATAAGAAAAACATGAACAATCAAGAATATGTGATTAATTTTGCGACAATTTAATTTTGCAGCACTACATCTACTCATTGTCGCCGGCAAAATTAGAAATAGATTTAATTTGGCGACGTCGACAATTGCAGTCCTGCAGCCAAGATGTCGTGCTGTCGTCAAAATAATTGTGTCCGTAAGAACGTGTGTATTTAAAATTTGACAGATGCTGCTTGTCGCTTGCTGTCGTCAAAGTGTTTCGAGCTTAAAGAACCAAAAACTTGAATTCAACAGAATTGAAACGTGTAAAAGCAAATAGAAAACACAAAAGAGAATGAGCAAGAATTGCTTTCAAGTACTTGAATCATGTAAATCGGGTGAAAGAGAGAACCTTCTACTGCGTAGCTATGAAATAGCAACTAGCGCAGCTGAAGTTCAACCGAAAATTTCGTTGGATACCCTGCAAAAAATTGTGCGACTAATCTCTAAAGAGAGTATTCCGAGATTACTCTCAATTGGGTACAATTGGGCATTAATTAGTCCCAACTAGTCTCATACGGGTACTAATGGAGGTCAATTAGTCTCGACTCATCCCTTGTGGGTATAATTGGAGATCAATTAGTCCCCAACTCATCTCTAACGGTTACTATTAACGATTTAATGATATGTACGCTCTTAGTGAATGAAATTTCATGTGCGGCGTTGGCACACAGAGAGAGTATTCGCCTAACAAAACTGAGCTCCCCGGTTCGAATCTCAGCTGGCGAAAATTTTTATTTTTATTTTTTTAAAAGCGACTAGTCGCTTTTTATACCCTTTCGGGTATAAATGTGAACAATTAGTCTCTTCATAGGACATGCCCGAACAAAAGCGATCAGTTCATTCCATATAAAGAGATCAAAAGTGGTATTAGTCGCATGCTCCTTTGCGATTGCTCTCGGAGTCATCCCGGTTTAGTCCCATTTTTTTGCAGGGTATGATCAGAGGTGGCACTACCACAAACAAGCGTGAGCTAAAAGTGAGATTGTGTTGGTGTGCCTAATTCATTTTGCATGCCGTCGTGTTCTTATCGCTGCGCTCTCGCTTGTATACGTACACGCGACGCTTACGCTCTTTTAGCACCTGCTAACTCTCTGCCCATGCCTGGTTATGATTGAACACATGAATTGAATGTCAATAAAACTAAATTTGTGGTTATATCAAGGCAAAATTTTTAGAGCAGTGCAGCGCTAACTCTAAATATATACAATGAAGCACTGGAAAAAGGTTATACATTCAAATTCCTAGGAATAAAGATCGATGATAAACTGAAATAAAAATGGATTCTAAGTATATATTCAGTTAGACTTCTAGCAGAGGTGGGCACTACCACCAACAAGCGTGAGCTAAAAGTGAGAATGTCTTAGAGTATCCAATTCATTTTGCATGCTGTCGCGTTCTCATCGTTACGTTCTCGCTTGTATACGTACACGTGATGCTTACGCTCTTTTAGCACCTGCTAAGTCTCTACCCACGCCTGCTTCTAGCAATATGTACATCGGTGAAAACTGCCTTTAATTCTACACATTAGTTTTTGCGTGATGCGCTTACAAACATGTTGCCATACAGACAGACAGACAGACCAAAATTCTAAAAATTTTTGATTTGGCTTATTGTCAAATACCTTCGTTTGATACCCATATGGCAACATTTAGGTTATCTTATCAATTTAACTAAATCAAATTTTTCAAATACGTGGCAACCCGCTTCAAAATTATTTTTGAAAGTAAGCTTCCGAAATCTCTTTAGTTTAATATCCGTATTGCAATATTGCATTTATTTTACCAATTTAAATGAATAAAATTTTTCAAACAGGTGGCAGATCCCCTAAAAAATTTTCGTCATTAAAATTTCTTAACCTCTTTAGTTTTATGCCAATATACCAATATTTAATTTACGTTATCAATTCAATTAAATAAAAGATTTCAAATATTCATTTATTTTATCAATTTAATTCAATAAAATTTTTCAAACAGGTGACAACCCTCCTAAAAAATACTTTCGGCGGTAAAATTTCCTAAACCTCTTCAGTTTGATACACATATTGCAATATTCAAATTAAATTAAAAGGCTTCTTAAACCTCTCTCTTTTGGTGTCCATATTACAATATTCACGGTTTCTTATCAATTTACTTAACCTGCAATTTTCAAACAGGTGGCAACTCTCAAACTTTTTTCCTTCTATATTTTAAGTTAGACCTCTAGCAATACATTCTTGCAAATCACCATATCTCCTCATCAGACTTCTTTTTTTCTAGACTTCAGCAGCGATGTACAAAGTCAGAAGCGTTAACAACTGAGCTATTCACACCCCGCAAACTCGTGTTGCTAATTCATTTTCCTTATTCAACCTACTGCTATCAAGTGCAGCTGATTTGCCGCTATTTCATTTTTACTATGCGTTATATCCCTTAGTACACTATGGTCTGGCGACTATCATTTGCTGGCCAAAAGTCGAGAAGTAACCAAATTGATTTGAAACTTATTGTTTGGGGCTTTTTAAGGTCGTTGCTTTCGAAATGGCGGATCTAACATGGCGACCAAATTTTATACTTATTTCCCTTTCTCACAAAACTTTTGTATACATAAGCGGGGTTTTCAAGATCGCTGATTTCGAATCCGATGTAAGATTTTTGGAATTTAAAATGGCGGATCCAATATGCCGACCAAATTTTTCTTTTTCACCAAAAACTTATATATAAAGGGAGTTTTCGAGTTCGATGATTTCAAAACTGATGCCAGATTTTTGAAGTTGAAAATGGCGGATCCAATATGGCGTTATCGGAAGAAAATTTTAGTTTAAAAAATTTGTTTAGTTTTTGCTGTATATTTTTTTCTAATCATAGCTGCTTGAACTGAAAACGTTTCCCTTTAGATA
>NW_023458556.1:77670495-77671744 GCF_013731165.1 Rhagoletis pomonella
GTAGAGTTTAATTTTATTTGCCAAAAGAAAAAATTTATTTGCCAAAAGATTAATTTTATTTGCGAAAAGGTTAAATTTATTTGCCAAAGGATTAAATTTATTTGCCAAAATATTAAATTTATTTGTCAAAAGATTAAATTTATTTGCCAAAAGATTACATTTATTTGCCAAAAGATTAATTTTATTTGCCAAAAGTTTAGCTTAATGTGTCAATGCTATATAACCTGTTATGTAAAAAAGCAAAGCCATGGTGTTTTTATTTTTGTATATGCCTTAGACTTTAGTTACATATACTTTTGCTTTATTTTTAACAGGGCTGTGGGTGAACAAGAACGAATTAACGCTTAAAACACAATAAATTATTTCTTTTACTTAAATACGGTATTCAATTGTATTACTAATTAGTAATTTTTTTGTAAAATTTTTGTTTATAAGAAAAAATTTGTATTTTTCCCTTTTAAGTGTTTTTTTATCAAATTTTTATATTCGAAGTATACAAATATGCATATTAGACGAAAGGGGTTTAATCGTTTTAACAACGATGCCAATTTTTTTAAAATCGGTGAGTAATTTTTTTTTTGAATTTTTTTTATTAAAACAGTTATTTTTTGCTCTTAAGTGTTTTTTCTCAAATTTTTATTCACGAAGTATACAAATATGCATATAAGAAGAAAGGGGGTTTAATCGCCTTTACCACGATACAATTCTTTAAAAATCGGTTAGTAATTTTTTTGTTTAAAATATTTTTTTTATACAAAAAAGAGTTATTTTTTTTCATTTAAATGTGTTTTCTCAAATTTTTATATACGAAGTATACAAATATGCATATCACAAGAAGGAAGGTTAAATCGCCTTAACAACAATACGAATTTAAAAAAAAATAAGTTCAAAATTTTCTTAGATATTAAGTTTTTAATTTTTGGAAGATCTGACCGAGTCAAAGGTCAAAGTATAGCACCTGTAACATAAGTTTTCACAAAAAATGTATATACCATATAAATAAGAGCAAAAGGCGGACCACGTATGTATTTTTAATTTTTTTTCTTTTTACATGTAATATTTAAAAATAATATTTTACCAAAGGTCTAATTTCCAACTTCGAAGGCCCATATCTCGATTTCGGAGGCTAACTTCGAAAAACGGAGAAATTACTTTTTTTACTTATGACTCAGTCTCTTAAAAAAATTTGGTTTGGTCCAATACCCAACCGAGTGCTGTACAGTGTAATAATAGATTGGCGCTTACACAT
>NW_023458556.1:77671844-77675077 GCF_013731165.1 Rhagoletis pomonella
TCATCAAGTTTAATATAGCCCTCAAACTACTATATCCGCTAATAAACCGGAAATCTAAGCTTAGTAATGACAACAAAATTACAGTTGAAAAAGTTATATTTCAATCCATTATTTTGTACGGAAGTCCGGTCTGGGGTAATTTTGCTAAAACTCATATTAATAAATTGCAAATACGACAAAATAAATTATTAAAAATGATGCTTAATTTACCATGGCACTTTTCAACCGCAGAGTTGCATACCCAAAATAATATGATTCTTCTCTCGAATCGTATTGATAAAATTACTAATAAATTTAAGCGTCTCTGTGATATATCGACAAATCCATTAGTTAGTAGTTTAAATGATTCTTAATTTTTTTTTCTAGTAATGCATACAGAAACTTTACCTGTACAGCCTTATTAGTTATATACTACGTTGTATTCTATGTGCTTCCTCTTTTCTTTCACCTTTGAAATTTGTTTGTATAAAAGGTTTTTTTTTCTAAACTTTTCAAGATTAGAAGTTGTTTTTTTCCTTTAAGCTCATTTATATAAATCATAACCAACAATTCTCTTTTATACAATATATAATAGTCTAGTTCTCTCCTCTTGAAATGTATTCTATTGGAAATAAAATAAATAAAAATATTAAAAATTGTTGAATTTTTTTTATTTTCTCTCAGTATACACATTTTGTCTTCTCAAAAAGGTATTTTATATTATTTTATTTCATTTCAGTACGAATATACTATAAAAAAGCAAATTTTGTTTAGAAGAAAATATGAAATTTAAATTTTTCCCCCAAATGGGGATTAATTTCTTCCCGTTTTTCTTCTTATTCTACTGAGCTAAGGCAGTGTCAAATCGAGCTGTCACAACTGATACCACCTTGTATTATTGCATCATGGTCAATATCCATCTCGATTCGTGCGCACGGGAATAAAAACATGGAAGGCCCTAGACGCGTTTAGGCTTCTATCGCTTTTACAAAACCAAACACTACCGTCACTTCGTAGTTCATCTGTGTGTTCATTTACCATTCTTGTACGTAAGGAATGCACAGACATTTTCTTTGCCCCTTGGCATTTGATTTAACAAAGAAATCAAAAAATTTTGTGAACATCTTCGCGCGCAGATTTGACAAGTGTATGACTTTTGATATTAGTAGCGATTAGAGATGGGCACGGGCCTAAATTTTCAGGCCCGGCCCGGCACGAGTGCAAAATCAACTTTCAAAAACACGCACATGCCCGCACGCTAAGAATTTTAGTGGGGCCCGGCCCGGCCCGGCCCGGCACGACGGGACACGCCCCAGCCCGGAAATAAAAGCCAACTTTTATTGTATGTATACATATGTACATATTTTTAATTTTGTGTTTATGTTCATACGTATATTTACTTAAGCGAATCAATATTTTACATCTAAGATTTTTATAATATATTTTCTGGGAAGTAGACAAAGTGGAAGGTATTTTATGTACAGATATGTATGTAAACAAAACTACTAAGTATCATATATTTTCTATAGGTTTCCAAATATTTCTTTTTTTTGCTTTTCTCTTATCAAAAGAGTTTTAAATAAGTACTATTTTTTTTTTTTGTATAAACACAAAAGCTCATCTAAATTTTTAGTATTAGCAACGGGCTTTTCCGTGTCTTTTCGTGCTTTTCTGAAATTTTACTGAACGCCCAGGCCCGCACGAGTTCGTGCTGACAGCAAATATTCCGGCCCGTACCTGCGGGCTTAGGCAGGGGCCCGTCGGGCCCCTGCCAAAAGCCCGGCCCGTGCCCATCTCTAGTTGCGATCCCGTACGAGTCCGGACTAGTCAGAATTAGTCAGATTTTACTGGAAATCGATCCCGTACTCGGTTCTCTGACTATTGAGAGGACAAAAAAGAGAGTAAATAAGGTCCTCTCTCTTTCAGAAGTTACCAGTTTTAGACCGAAGATTTTTTTGCTGGTAAATTCTGGTAAATGTGTCAAACGATCAGCTGTAGTGTATTTGGCAACCAAATTGTAAACAAAAGAAAAGTACACTCTGCTAATTCATGTTGAAAAGTATTTAATTATGTACTAGTTTAAGTGGATTCTAATGAATTTCAAAGTATTTTTGGTTATTTACATGGGTGAGCTGAGTGTGTTTACATACAAAATAAGCAAAACTTTACAACCAAAATTTTGGAGGTTGACAGAAGTTACCATTTTTTAGTAGAAAGCGATCCCGTACTTTTCAATCTTACTCTCTCGCTCTGAGCGATTTTTTATTTTTGCACACTTTTACTAGTTGTAGTCCGAGGAATACGGGATTGCACCTATTTTGTATATGCGAAAATAGACGACTGTATATATACCATATTGAAATATTTTGGAGGATGTAAAGTGCTGGCATATTTTTAATATTAAAATTAAAATGTATTTATATAAAGTTAAAAACTCCAAAAAACACTTCTAAAGAATCTATTTACCAAAACCATCCCGAAAATATGCTTGATAGTTAAAATATGCGCTATCATATCTAAAATTCGAGAAAATATGCAAAAAAAAATAAAATATAAAAAATACAAAAATAAAATATATTGCAATACAAATCATTAGATTTAATTGACTATAGTCAAACTACATAACATAGACCTAAAATTTCTACAAAGAAAGTACACATTTGAGATCGATTTTAAGCGGTCGTTATTCATATACCCACATGCATACATATATTACTTTTCTTATCAATTTAGGTCTATTACATGCACCCCACGCTTTTCATTTTCAATCTCATAAATTGTTTATAATGACTTTTGCTAAAATTTCAAAATCAAAAGTTATTAAAACAAATTCTATGGGACTGAGAAATATTATTTTCTAATTTTTAGTTCATTTATAAAAGCGTGGTATATTAAAAAGCTTATTTTATTTTATTTATTTTCTATTTACAAGACTGTATAAAATTTGCAATAGATATTAAAATAATTCAACTTGCAGTGAAAAGGGAACAGAAGACTATGCAAGCAAAATGTTTTGTGCTCACGTTTAGTATAGACATATACATATATATAGCAGCAATTAATTTAATTTACTGAAATGGCGTGTCATCCATTTCCGCTGTAGCGTATGTAGTGCAAATGTAGTGCGATATATAACTACTTGCGGCGAGGCGACATCTATCCCTAGAGTTTTAATATGATACCAGGCGACGAGGTTGATGTCTAGACTTTTTATAACGGGTGATTTTTTTGAGGTTAGGATTTTCATGCATTAG
>NW_023458556.1:77675177-77675304 GCF_013731165.1 Rhagoletis pomonella
GATCATTGTTTATGACTTGATTGTGATTGGAAAGAGTGGCCGGAAAGTTTTCCTCAAAATCTAACAGCGAAAAACGATTTGCTCTATTTTCTAAACTATACATGCCTCTTTTTTGAGATTTTTTTTT
>NW_023458556.1:77675314-77689222 GCF_013731165.1 Rhagoletis pomonella
TTAAAATCGATTATATGACTCCACCTGTTATTACTGGAGTTTAATTCAATGAGTTCAGGTCTTTTGGAAATCATGCGTGGCATCAGTCGGTCTACGCAGATCGATTTGTACGGACATACATATGTATGTATTTTTGTCCACTGGACCCAGGGTTGCCAGCTTTTTCATTCTTGAAACCGGGACACACAATGTTAGGAAGGAGGGTAGGTAAAATAACAAATTAAACGACATCAATTTTAATGGTTAATTTTTAAATATTTTTATTTTTAACCACAAAACAATATGAAATTTCATAGATACATAAAAATTTTCACAGAACAACAAAACAATATAAAATTTCATCTTCTTCTTTATTGGCGCTGTAACCAAGTTGGGATGTTAATTTTTTAGATTTTTGCGATCCCGGGATTTTCGGCATGTCGTTGGTTTAATCCCGGGATCACGGGATCAGTCCCGGGATTTAGATATTTATTATTTTTCAATGACTTAACATGAAAAAATTCCATCAATATGGTTTGAGAAGCTCTCCTACCGTATAATAAATAATAAGTAAATGGGTTTGGAACGTACTTTTTTGTTTAAAGTGAAAATTAATTCATAAGCAACAAAACGACAGACAGTAATTAAATTTGTATGCATTTAATAATTCTTTAGTGTGTGTAAAAAAAATTTATTTTGTGGTTGAAAGAAGTTCATAATTCTAGTGGCAGAAATAAAAGAAGCGCCTTAATTCGACCAGTTTTGACTATATTCCTTTTGTTTATCCAAAATTTACATTTTTTTATAAAAGTTTACTTCATATTACACATAATTATATTAAATAATTTTTTGAATTACTCATATCTTTCAAATTTCAAAGTTCTTTTTAAAAATCCTGACGTCAGAGAGAAGAATTAAGAATGCAATTTTACTATATTTGGGCCTTGGGCGAATATATTGATTCTTTTTTGTCTGCAAAATTGCCTGCCGCAAGGTATTATATCGAGCCCTAACCGCCAAAATAACGTAAGCGCCATTTTTTTTTTCCAAATTTTCTTTTTGGTGCAGAAATACATCTAGATGCCCTAGGAATACTTCTGCATCAAAAATAAAATTTTGAAAAAAATGTAATCTTTGTACGACGAGAGAAGATCTTACTTCTCAATTGCCTACTCAGTCCAAAGTAGCACTTGTTGGCAAGAGTGATTCTCCGTTGGATTTCAAGTAGAGCTGTCAATCTATCGATGGAATTATCGATAGTATCGATGGTTTTGGGTTTCGGTCTACTATCGATAGTTTTTAACACTATCGATACTATCGAAAAATTACCACTCTTAGCTTTGAGCCATTTTCCGAGCAGTATATAGTTGTAGTTTATTTTGGAAAACAGCTCTAAATCTTGCCAAAAACGAATGGCTATTGTGATTTTTAAAATATGCAATTTAATGTTTAATAGTTATAACCAGGGAACGGATTTTTAGGACCAAAAAACCTATAAAAAAGGCAAAATAAAATAACGAAATAGGCTGGAAAAGGCAAAATAAAATAGCGAAAAAGGCAGGAAAAGGCACTAGGTATTGCAAAAAAGGCAAAAAAAGGCAAAACAAAATATCGAAAAAGGCACTAGGTATTGCAAAAAAAGCAAAATAAGGCACTAAAAAAAGACCGAAAATACGAACAACAAAAAAAAATACATTTATTTTAGAAATGGTTATATTACAAGTAAAAAGAGAAAAACTATGAACTAGTTTCATTATATGAAATATTTTTACTTTGAATCTTTGACTGTTTTATCCTTTCGAGTTTCTAACTCATAAAACTTTAATCTGTATAGTTGTAGTAACATTGAACCACAAAATGCATTCTGACGTTTTCTGGCAGCATTTTCATTGGATTTTCGCGAAGAAAAGCCTTGAATGTACTAAATGTGCGCTCGACGTAAGTTGATACAAGTAGAGCCCAATTTAAATATGGAACGTGTGAAACGTTCATATTATCAGGAATAAGGGCGTTTTCCTTGCCCTTTACAAATTTTTCCACACCCCTTATTGTCTCCAAGCCTACGTTAGCTGAGAAAACGGCTTTGAATTTTTCCAACACCAATTTGGCAAGAGGTCCCTGCGCTTCTATAAGCCGCATGGGCATGTGTATATTTTTTAATCTTCAAAAAAATATTGTAAATGCTATAATCACTTTTTTAAAGGCAGAAAATGCAAAAAAAGGCAAATATCTTAAAAAAGGCAAAAAAGGCAACATCAAATGGGTATACATGGAATCAGGGAAAGCTAAATCGTGGACATTCTTAATCGAATATACTCTATCTCTTTAGCAGAAAAAAGGCAATTTCCATAAAATCCGTTCCCTGGTTATAACTATTGAACTGATCCCTTCATAAAACAAATCGAGCCTTAAATTTGTCAAATATTTTTAGTGTTTGAAGCATTTATTATTTTATGTTATACTAGCAGACCCGGCGAACTTCGTCCCGTCCAAAAATAAATTTTTTTATTGAAACATTTGGTTCAACGTTTTCGCCAGCAATTTACGTTCACGTTGAAAGCGTTATACCGGGAAGAAGTCCTTGCGGCTCGATAGTGAATCGTTCTTGAATCTGTATAGTATAGTTGGTGGCAATTTCTAAACTGGTGAGTATCATTGGTCCACATTCTGTTTAGTCATCGTAAAGCAAGGACCGCAATTGTTCTGATGGTTGATTTAACGGGAGTAAAGTGACTTTGATCCCTGGTGCCTCCGGGATCGGCTCCAGCACCACTAAAAATCATCATTAAAATCGTTTAGGGGGAGTTAAGCCACCAGAATAAGTCTTTTACATACTGACACTCTTCGGCGTTTTTTCCCATACAAAAAACTATCACGCATTCGTTATACGGAGAAAATGCGCAACATCATCATCCCTGAAATCAACGGTAACGGGCGAACTACAAAACTGCATACTCAATTTGGTGCCATTTGATGCAAAATGAACTATAAAAAAAATAACGAAAAAATGTATTATGAAAAAAACACTGTGTTCTGGGTGTATATATACAGATAGGTTAAAGTTTCAATATGTTCGGAAAGCGCCACGTCCCTTTTCCAGTAGCCCCAAAATCTCTATACCAATTTCCACGACACTACCGCAAATACTTCCAGAGATATACGGTATGAAAAATTCGATATGTATGTATATAAGTAGGTGTCCAAAATTTAAAAAAAAATCGGTACAGGCGTTCGCGAGATAACCTCTTATAAAAAGAAGGAGCTTCTCTTTATATAATTAGTGTAGGTAACACAGAGCAACACCGATTTTGATGCGGCAAATGTTGAAGCTGTTTTTGATAGGGTTTTTTGTGCTGGTTATGAATCCGTAACTATAAAGTTTTCATCAGCTCCAGATTTGGGAAAATTGTGGTGAAAAAATCGGGCTTTTTGAAATATTTGAGAAGTTTTAGTAATGAAGCAAAATGTGATAGAACCTTCCACTTAGGCTTAAATTAAAGCTAGAACTACAGACTACTATCCTTGAAAGTACTATTCCTGCACCTTGCCCTGATGGTCACCTATACTCATTTACTTTTTACCGTCCAACAATAAAAAAAATACTGGAAAATTATGCAATTGAAAAAAGGTGTAAAAATCAGTTTTAGCTGTTCAATAAATGACTATAGGTGACCTTAGGGTCAAGGTGTATGAACGGTATTTTCAGGGATTGAAGTCAGAAGCCCAAGGCTTAATTTAAGCCTAAGTGGAAGGTTCTATCACCTTTTGCTTAATTGCGGTCGGTACTCAAACTTCCCAAAATCAGTTATTTCTGTTCAACAAATGACTATAAGTGACCATAAAGCAAAGGTGTAGGGATATGCAAGGATAGTATTCGAGAGTTCTAGCTTTAATTTAGGTCTAAGGAAAGGGTTCTATTGCTTTTTGTTTCTTTGCTAGAGCTTCTCATAAAAACCTTCTCCTGGCAATTACGAATAACTAAAAAAAAATTTTAGCCAAATCGGCCCAACCGTTCTCAATTGATGAATTACTATACATCTTTCACACCATTTTTATATATATAGAAGATAAAAAAAAGGGATGTCTTATGGAATGTATATATACATACATAATTACACAAGTTTAAAACTAAGGTTGTTGGTGCAATAATAAAAATTTGTTTTCAGTTTTTGAAAATAATATTGGGTCTTATTTTGGTTTTCGACGTCGACGTCGATGTCATTGTTTCAACAAAAAATAGCCCTCGTAGGTCCAACTGCAGCTACGTTGACCACAATATTTTTGAGGAAAGGAGTTCTTCCTGGAGTAAGCGTAGCTAGAGTTGGACCTACGAGCCCTTTTTTTTGATGAAAAAATTACTTCGACATCGACCTCGAGAACCATAATAGGGCCATTATGTTCTTTGCACATTTTTTGGGGTATTGATTACTGTACACTTATAGAAATAAAAGAAAATATGCTTAATATATAATACAAAATTTCGATAGTAGCGATAGTATCGATAGTGCAGCTAAACTATCGCAAACTATCGAGTGGCCCCACTATCGATAGTTTGACAGCTCTAATTTCAAGGCTGAAATTATTATTGGTGTTAATGCTGGTTCCCAAATAAACGAAGTCGTATACTTTTTCAAACTTGTAACTGTCAACAGTGACGTGGGTGCCAAGACGCGTATGCTCTGACTGTTTGTGTGATGACAGGAGATACTTCGTTTTGTCCTCGTTCACCACCAAACCAATTTGCTTTGCTTCTCTATCCAATCCCGAGAAGGCAGAACAGACGCAGCCCTTGTTTTTACCGATAATATCGATGTCGTCGGCATACGCCAGCAATTGTACGCTCTTGTAAAGTATTGTGCCTGAGCGGTTCAGTTCTGCGGCTCTTATTATCTTCTCCAACATTAGATTAAAGAAATCACACGAGAGGGAGTCACCATGTCTGAAACCTCGATAATACCTTATAACCAGGGCTCGGATTTTGTTGACCTAAAAACTAGCGAAAAATTACAAAAAAAAAATTACTTTATGACCTTAAAAATCATTAAAAATGACCAAAAAAAGGAAAAAATGCCCTTAAAAATTTTACATTTTTTATACATTTAGAAAAAAAATATTTTTTTACCGCTTTTAATTTTCACTTTTATTGCATTTTATAGTTTTTTGTTACAATAAATAACTAGACACATTTTTAAGTTCTCAACATAGAATGATCTTCTATTATCGGCGAATATATTTTTGTACATAGAAACACTTCTTTCTACGTCAGCACTAGATAACGGAGAATACTTGTACAAGAAAATGTCGTTTAAAGCCAAAGCATTAAAATGTGTTGTGTTAAAATTTTCACCATTCAAAACATTAGCAATTGACTTTAAACTTTTGTACCCAACATTTTTATCTAGCACTGGATTTAATTTACAATATACTTTGTTAGCGGCTACGCCATGCACAGTACTTAATTTGCTTTTAAGATCTTGAATCAAATTTACACCCACATCAAAAGATAAATGTTTCGACTGAAGGGATTCTATCGTTTTTGAAATCATCAAGGCTATTAAACGAATTTATAACATTTTTCACTGCCTCAAAATGTTCGCAGTAGTATGCACATGCACTTAACCACGTACCCCAACGGGTGATTACAGGCTCTGGAGGGAAAGACACACTAGGTGCAATCATTTTAAATTGATCTTTTCGTGATGGTGCCTTGATAAAAACCTTTTTTGTTTTTGATATCAGCCCATCAACGACTGGAAATATTGATCGTATTTCCTCCGCGACCCTGTGTAAAGCGTGAGCTAGGCACGTTAGGTGTATCATTATAGGATAAAAACTGTTAATAGATTTTCCTGCTTTGAACATGAGCAGCATCGGTCACAAAGAGCAAGACGTCATCATGTCGAATACCTACAAGCAAAAATTAAAAGAATCAAACCTATTATAAAAGTACATACACAATACTCGTAGTAACTTCTAGCCAAAGTAAAGTCATTTATTTATGAAAAAGCTGGCATATGGTGGTGTGGTTAACTTTTTCGATCATCTCACATGTATGTCTGGCATGGTTCTTCTTGCTCACTCTAACGTTGGCAATATAACGGCCTTCCTCGTCGCTTATTTTGTCCATTGATACAACAATTTTTTTGCCAGCAATGCAGTTTCTTATATTATTTATCGTTGCCTCATAGCAAAACGGTAAGTATTTTTTTCGCAGAGTCGATTCGTCGGATATCTTACGCCCTGTGTAAGTTTCCAAAAAACTTTTCAGTTTAATGTTGTTTATTTTACTAATCGGAATATCAGCTGAAACCAATACATCGCACAATTCCCTGAAAAAGTCGTTGTTTCTGCAACTGTTTGATGCAGCTTCAATCAAAAGTAACTGCTTGGATTTTATTTTTTCCGAAAGCTCCTGACCACGCTTGTTCTTTTCGCGGCCTGTTGCTGCACTGTGTATCTCTTATCCGCCAAAACTTTAACTTCACAAACTTTACAAAATAATATTGCGCCATCAGTCGAAAATATTTCGGAGCCAAATTCATCAACCAATTTATTTAAGTGACTGCTTTTCGATGGCTTTTGTTTTGGCATTTTATTCTCAGAACTTCAAATGTATTCTGAAAACGGTAAACTTATACGGAAAAGATAACGCCATAACACACCAACATAAAAATCTAAGTATGTCTAATTCAGTGTTGCAAAGCGAACTTAAGAAAATGTCTGTAGTTATAAAAATAGATTTAAAAGTCGCCAAAATGACCTAAAAACGGTAAAAAGTATCCAAAAAATCTCTCAAAACTATGAAAAATTACCTATTAATAAAAAATTGGGGAAAAAAGCAAAAAGTTGACCTAAAAACTTTTCGGTTTTGAAATCTAGACTAAATAAACGAAGATTATAAATATACAGGAAACGTCTCCGAAGCACCAAAGAAATGTTGACAAGTCAACAGAATCCTAGCCCTGCTTATAACCTATGCTTAGAAGGCTGATTCCGCGGTAGTTGGCGCGAATGGCGGGATCGCCTTTCTTGTCGATTGGGCAGAGCACACTTAAATTCCAGTCGTCGGGAATGCGTTCATCTGACCATATTCTGCATATGAGTTGATGCATACACCTACGGTTGCCAGACGTACTGATTTTATCAGTACAGTACTGATTTTTCAGCTCTTGTACTGATTTTATTCATTTCTTCAATCAGTATGCTAATGTCCTGATATTTAAAAATTTGTACTGATTTGTACTGAAGTTTCAATTCAAACAAAATACTTTATGAATTTCTTAAGGTTTTTACATAACGTTCGAACTTCCTTAAACTGTACTTTGAAAAGTAAGAAGAATATAATTTAATTATAGTTGACATGCTTCAGATAATGTTTGATATGACCAAGAAATTAATACAACAAAAATATCAATTGTTTTATGGGCATATCGCCGGGTCGTTACGTACCAGTTGCGATAATATGATGGAGGTTTAATTATTTAAAAAAAGGCTGACGTTTTTTGGTCGAGGTTTCAGTTTAATAACAACAAAATTGAATATTCGAATGGCTTTTGCCCATAATTTACAATTCTTATTTCACAGACATTGTAAAAGAGTTTTGCATACAAGGCATAGAGTTAGATACTCTTTTTAGCGAATTCTTAGTCTATCGAAGTTTTTGCGTAGTTGAAAAAGTTAGTTTAAGCCATGAGGAAACATAGACGAAGTCCTTAAGTAGTGGTACTTTTCCAAAGCTTGAAAAAATTTGTATTTTTTTTTCAATACCACACTCAAACGAAGCACAGCGAAGCAAGCTTAAGTACAAAGTTTGCTTCCTGACGCAAAGAGAGAAATCGGCTTCTAATAAAAATTGTTTAAAGTGAACTTCATATTAAAAGTAATTTTAAAATGAAATGTTTAGAATTCTTTGACTATTTAAACACTGAAGATGGATATGATCTCATTATTGCTATTCGAAAATGTCATAAATATAAAATAATTTATTGGCTTTTGTGTACACTCATGTTAAAATGAATAACACGTTTATTTTTTATGAACTATATTTTATTAATATACCAAAATATTGTTAAAAACAACTACTTTGGCGTTTTAAAGTATTATCTAATACTTACATTCATAATTTTGCTTTGAATAAAAATGTACTGAAAAGTACTGATTTTTTTAGCATGAAAATGTCTAACGTACTGATGTCGCGCATAAAAAATCTGGCAACCCTACATGCACCTTATCAACTCCTCACCACCATACTTTAATAGCTCAGCTAGCAGGCTGTCAGCTCCAGCAGCTTTGTGGGTTTTCAAGCGTGCTATCGCTATTCGTAGCTCGTCATAGTCAGGTGGTGGAACATCGACTCCATCGTCATCGAATGGAGGCTCGGGTTCGTCTTCTCCACTAATTTCAGCGCTGCTACCATTCAGTAGGGTGGAAAAGTGTTCCCTCCATAATTTAAGTCATTCTGGACATCGGTCGCTAGGTCGCCATTGTTGTTCTTAAAGGAGTTCGCCCTGGTCTTGAAACCTTCCGAAATTCGCCTAACCCTCTGGTAAAATTTTCGTGCGTTTTTCCTGTCGGCTAGCATTTCTCTCTTCTTATTGCGGCAAATACGTCTCGCTTCGTTCTTTAGTTCAGAGAGCAGGTGTGTGAGTCGAGTGGCTAATAAATTGGCCATCTGTTGTGATTCGACGTTAAGCTTTCCTTGCATTGTTCGGCGCACATTATTTGCTGCACAGAGGCGATGTTTGGCCCTCGGAGTGTACGAACGTCTAAAACGCTGGAAGTATGTCTTCCGTCTATCACAACGTGGTCGATTTGGTTTCTCGTTTTTCGATCTGGAGACAGCCATGTAGCTTGGTGGGTGTTCCTATGCTGGAACCTAGTACTACATATTACCATGTTTCGGGTCCCGGCGAAGTCGATCAGCCTCAGTCCGTTATCGGACGTTTCGTCAATGTATGTATTTTCAGCTGAGATAGGGCGCTTTTGAATCGGCAGGCCAGTTTGAAGTTGGTAAAAAATCGCGTCTTCTTTAAGCAGCCACTGCTTGAATTCTTTGTTTAAAATCCATTCGTCATTAATCGCGTTTTTGACTTTTTCGTGTAATTCACTCATTTTAACCTGGATACAATTACACTCATTTTTTACATCTGTAGTCAAGAATTTCCACATTCAAAAGAAAACAATTAACTTTTTACTATTATCAGCTGATTCAACGGCGTTGTCACGAATTGTTAGCAGACAGCTGTATGCACGGCACTACCGCATTGCGCAGTTTGTTTATTGCATTTAGTTATGTATGAAATAGTCTGCAGGAAATCGCAGTTGCAAACAAAATATGTACGGTGTATAGTGACGATTAGTAAATAGAATTTGTAAAATATATGTACATATTTTAAGAGTTCTAAATTTTTTTACAACGAGATGTCTATTTTTTTTTCTTGCAAAAAAACGGGACATTTGTGTCCCGGCATGTGTCGTACCGGGACCGGGACATATCTTTTAAATCTGGGACAGTCCCGCCGAAAACGGGACGGTTGGTAACCGTGACTGGACCCCGTGTGACCATATGTAGCAAAGTCCAATAGCAGGCAATAGTAGCACATACGTTTTTATACCCGAGCGCACTTGTGCACAAGGGTATATTAATTTTGTTCACATAACGGTTGTTTGTAACAGCCAAAACGAATCGAGATAGATATAGACAAATGTATACATACATAAATGCTCAGAATGAATAGAGAAGTCGATTGAGCCATGCCTGTCTGTCCGTCCGTCTGTCCGTCCGTCCGTGTACACGATAACTCGAGCAAAAATTGAGATATCTCAACGAAATTTGGTATGTGGGTTTCCATTAATCCAAGGTAGGTTTTGAAAATGGGTGAAATCGGACTGTAACGACGCCCACTTCCCATATAACGGTAATTTCCAGAAATACGAAAACTGCGATATTTTAGTAACTACTGAAGATAATTCACTCAAAATTGATATTTACAATAATTTTCAGACGAAAAATAAGGATATTATACATTTTTGAAAAATGGGCGTAGCCACGCCCACTTATGGTTACATGTGTATATCTTGACAACCGCTGCACCGATTTCTTCCAAACTTGGCACAGTTATTGGCCTTGGTACAGCATACCAAATGGCCGAAAACTTTTAAAATCGGACAATAACCACGCCCACATTCCATATAAGGTTAATTTAGAGAAATACGAAATCTTCGATAAATCAGTAAATATTAAAGCTAATTTATTCAAAATTGACGCTTGCAACAATTCTTTACCAAGAAATACGTTTATGATATAATTTTGGAAAATGAGCGTGGCACCGCCCACTTATGATTACATATATGTATCTCGGTAACCGTTCTACCAATTTGTACCAAACTCGGTATGGTTATTGTGCTTGCCATTTAAAAGCAAACCGTTCAAAATTATTGAAATCGGACTAAAATTACGGCTTTTCATATAACGGTAAATTTTAGAAGTGCTTGAAACTTCAATATTTCGAAATTTAAGGACGCTTATTTACTCAAAATTGATACACCGCTGATTACCATGTAGCGGAAGCTTTCGGAAAGGTGAAAAACATATATCTAATATTTGCGCCGGGTATTTAATGTTCGGCTCCGCCCGAACTTAGACATTCTTACTTGTTTATATATTATAGTCTGTTCCAATAGCAGTCCGGTTTACAGGATTTAGTCAGAACTTACAGGAAGTCGTTCCTATTGACACAAAACCTGTAAATGGGAACACATTTGAGAGAGTAAATGAGCAACTGTTCCTAGTCAGAAGTTACAGGATTTAGTCCGGAGATTTTTTTCCTGTAAGTTCATGAAAAGTGTCAAACGATCAGCTGATTTACATGTGCAAACAAAAACAGAAAGCAGTGAAAGCAAAGAAGCTTATATTTGTTAAAAAATGGAAGTAAACAACGAAATATTTGAATATGTATAAATTTTAATAATTATTTAGTGATATTTCAGCCAAATCGGTGTAGTACCAATGACATGTAAACAAACCGTCTGACGTTTTTACAGGAAATAGTGCTTTTTGCGTTCCTATGCACTTCTGCATCTGTTCTCCTTTTACTCTCATTTGAGAGCGTAAAATTGTAGTTTGACAGTTCCACAGGTTTTAGTCCGAAGTTCAAAGGAACAGACTATTAAATAGGTTTTTGTGGCGTAGATTCTAATGGTGACTACATACGGGGCAACCGTTTAGGCAACGTGTTGAGGCAACCTGATTTTCTTGTTCAATACACATGAGGCAGCCAATACGGAAACCTCAGTAGTGTGTGCTCTGTTATGAAATGGACATGCGGAAGATAATTTTGTTTTCTACAAAAAGTCCTTTTCAGCTCACTTCTTGTAACGAACTAAGCCAATAAACCAGAGACCGTACCGGTTATGCATTTTATAATAAAAGGCAAAAATTAAAGTTATTTTTTGACTTTTATTATTTGAGCAAATAATACCGGTTAATTCTGCTTTTTATTTTTTAAGGCAAAAATAAAAGTTAAGATTTGCCTTTTTTGAGCAGAAATTAATCGGTAATTGTTGCCTTTTATTTTATCAGGCAAAAATAAAAGTCAAAGTGACAAATCATGTATTATAGAGTTGTGTATACTCGAATTTAATAGTTTTAAAGCTCCTATCTGGATTCTAAGAACCCCCTAAAACCAGTGTTAGATCAAATCTATATACATATGTATATATGTAATACTATGTATACATACAATACATGAATGCACTTTTTGTTAACGGCATCAGATCTGCACCGATTATTCGACTTTCAAAACTGAGGTTCCAAATTAAAGGGCTTGGCCTCTAAATGTACAACAAGGTATGCAATTTTTGGAAAGGGTTGCCACCTTTTTTTAAATTATAAATCTTGCACCGTTCGTTGTATTAGAAAAAAATTAGGTGTCAAATGAAAGGGCTGGGCCTCTAGATGTCCAAGAAGGTTTAATTTTTTTGAATAGAGTTGCCACCTGCTTAAAAAAATAATAAGATTAACACCGTTTGCGCAATTAAAAAAAAGATATAATATGCCTTATAAACTGGCTTAGTCTATAGACCTGCAAGGAAGAACCTCTTATCTTTTTGAAAAGGGTTGCCACCTGTTACAAATAATTTTGTTTTCGTGCAGAGCATCATATTTATATCGGTCTCCCGAGTTTCAAAATGAGGTGTCAAATGAAGGGGATTGACCTATAGACGTGCTTTGGTTTTTTTTAAGGGTTACCGCCTAATTAAAAATGCATTGTTTAAAATATGATAGTCAGTAAAATATCACAACATGGGCATTAAGCGAATGGGGATTGAGATTAAATTAATATGTTGGGGTTTTTAATAGAGCTGCTACCTCTTAAACCAGTGGCGGACCCAGGTAGGGGAAATTGGGGAAGTATTGTGTTATTTAAGTAGGCCTCTCAGTTTTTCGAATTCACTTCACACAATACTTAATTTTAAATTTTGATTTTTTTTGTTATATTTTCGAATTTGTATTATTTTACGCAGTTAAAAGTCACAGCAAGTTAGTTTGAATATTTTCACAGGTTCAGAAAACAACGAAAATTCCAAAATTTTGAATTTTATAATATTATTAAATTTCTTGAGATTTCTTATTTTTAGGATAATTTCCATAATTTTAAAAACTATCGAAATCCGGGAGATTCTAGAAATTTTGGTAAAATGAGAATATTTTGAAAAGTACAAAATTATTGAGATTTTAGAAATTTTCATATTTTCCAAAATTTTGAGAATTTTATTCATCCTAAAATCCATCCTAAAATGTAAAAATGTGAAACATCACAAATTGTCGGAAAATTCTTATGTTCATGTACTCGTGTGTAAAAAATAGAAAATTTTTAGAATTCTGAAAGATATGAACATTTTTGAAAAATTCCAAAATTGTTCCACTTTTCTGAACTTTTCCAAAATTTTCTATTGATATAAAGTTTGAGAATTTAAAATTTTTTGAAAATTTTGAAAACAACGTCCAAAAATTTTTTGAATCTTCAAGAATTACGAAAATTTTTTAAATTTTCAAAAAACGACGAAATATGAAAATGTTTTCAACATTCGAAAACTTTTAATTTCGTTTGATCAATTTTGTATATTCGACACTTTTACTTAGAAAAAATTTGTTAGAATTCCTACAATTCTCAAAATTATTGAAAAATAAAAAATTTCTAGAAATCGAGTATTCATCATTATATTGAATTAATTGAATTATTGGGATTTACTAAAATTTCTCAAATTCACAAAGTTTTGAAAGTTTAGAAAATCTTGAAATTCCACTCAAGTTATTAAAAAGGGGAAACTTCAAGAAATTAAAAACTATCAAAACTCTAAAAATTTTAAATTGCGGTGATTTTTAAATTTATATACACGATATATGTTGAACAATTTTTCCCCCTCCAAGAAATGCTGCTGGGTCCGCCCCTGCTTAAACACATTTATAACTATGAATGGTAAGTAATGTATGAAGGGCTACCAAACGAAAGCTAATGAAGAGTTGTTAACTAGATGAAAACTCTCGAAAATTCGCATACATTTACACAAAATCTCTTTTAATTAGCTGTCGTTTGATACGTCTTTAATACGTGACTTACCTTTCGTAGCTATATATTTTTTTAATAGTGGCAACTCTTAAAAGCACGAACATATTAATTTAGTATAAAAACCTTTCGCTTGATGCCCATATTGCGATATTTTACTGAGTATTATATTTCAAACAATAGATTTATAGTTAGTAGTTTAAAAAAATTATACCCAAGGCAAATCTCTAGGTCAATACCTTTCATTTGGCACCTCATTTTAAAATCGAGAGACCGTATAATAATAATTTTTAACAAGTGGCAACACTTTTATAATTTTTTAAAATTGTGCGAATGGTGTAAGTCTTGTGATTTTTAAAGC
>NW_023458556.1:77689232-77696288 GCF_013731165.1 Rhagoletis pomonella
GACTTCTTTGACCGAAAAAAGCTTTGGTAAGAGTAACTTACAAAAACAAATACTTCTGGGTTATTAAATAATAATTTAAAACTTTCTTAATATAAATTACAGGATTTGACCAGCGTAAAGCAAAATTAGCAGGCCCAGCTTGGAAGTAAGGCAGGAACATCTGTATGTATGTATTTATGTATGTATATAGTAATATGTAAAACATCTGTATTTCATTTATTAAATGTTGTAACTTATTTATAAGTATATGTGTATCAATATATTTTTGACAATGTGTGTACCAAACGACTTGTTGTGATTTAATAAAAATAAAATTTGGATATCATATTTGAAAAAGCATATTTTTTAAAATAAAGAAAAAACAATTTAGGATTTAATTTCAACATGCGCATATTCAATTATCAAACGATCGTTTTTAAAAACGATTTGAAAACGTTCGTATCAAAAACAAAAGCATGGGTTTTGGAAATTGAATTGAAAATTTTCGTTCTCAAAATTTAAATAAATATTGCAGGTCCAAAACCTGGGTCAAAACGTTTTTAAAAGTAAAACGTTCCATACAAATTTGAAAACGAAAATTCCTCTGTGTAGAATCCAGATAGCAGCTTCACACCTATTAAATTCGAGTATACACAACTCTGGAATACTTGACTTTTAACTTTGACTTTTATTTTTGCGCGAAAAAATAAAAGGCAACAATTACCGATTATTTTCTGCTCAAAAAAGAAAAGGCAAATTTTAACTTTTATTTTTGCCTTAACTTGTTAAATGGCGCATGAAGTCGATTAACCGTGTGTGTTCTTGTGGTGTGATTGTACCAGCTGCTGGTGTCGTGGGTGGTGAAATTAGCTAAATTTTCTAAGTAAAAAGTATTTTGGAGGAAATTTCTTGCACTATATGAGTCAAAGAAGTGTTTGTGGGAGATTAATAGCGTTTTCTTTTCTCGAAATAATGTTGCATTTATTCTGCCCTGCCAAGTTTTCGTGTTCTTTTCTCAGCATCTTCACATGCATATTGCGTGCTCTTTCTTTAAAATGTTGCACTCCGATAATGTTGCCACATAAGAAGGTGACATTTTTTTGCGAGAAAAGAAAACGCCATAAGTTCCCGATATTGCAGTTGTGATAAAAAAAACAAACAATGTTTAACAAAATGGTAGAAAAATTATGAAATTTCGGCTCTAATAATTTCGATCTTTTGTCGACCTCATTTGTAAAGAAACAAATATTGTACCAGCATGCTGGTAAGTTATATGCTTCGAGCCTGACGGTACAATCACTTGATGAAGCCAGCAAACTGGTGTCGTATATTTCCCCTTTTATACAAAAAGGTTTTTGGTTGGATAAAATATTAGCTTTTTTTTCCATAGTTCACTCTTTTTCTATGCCAATTCTTATTGAAAATGTTTGCGTGTATACTTATATATGTATATGTAAGTAAAAAATTTTAGCTACCATTTTTAGCCACAACGACTTTTTTTTAGCTCTTTTTTAGCCCTTTTTTTAAAGGAATTTGGCTACCACTAAAAAGATTGGCGGCAACACTGCACACGAGGCAACCGACTCGGCAATCAACACAAAAGATCAAAATAATTTGATTTTCGTGCAACGAACAGTGCATAATTTCGGCAATTTGGTGGAAGGGAAATCATAGCGCCCACAATTTTGACTCTAGAATTTTTTTAGATTCTAATAGACCAGTAGTGTCCAACCGGTAGCTCGCGGGCGCCTGGTAGCTCGCGACCTAAATTTTAGGCGCCCGCAAACAAGAAGATGAACAGAATATTTTGTATTGAATTGAAAAATTTAACAATTGGAAGCTTTTTTGGTACATAAGTAGGCTTTTACTTTTGAATTTTCATTCACTTCTTATCTTTCTATGCTAGCATGATAAAAACATAGCAAGGTATAACCGTTCTCTCAATTTGTCGGCCATGATTTTTTTTTGAAGTTTGCCAACATTTTAAAATCATATAAAAGTGAAAATAAAAAATTGAAATTGTTCGAAATTGTTGTTGCTTGAGATTGAAAATGAAAATGTGTGTGTGAGTTTGTGAGTAAATTTAATAATTAAATTGTTTGGAAACGTCAAGAATTTTAAAAGTGACTCTCAGCGGTTCTACCTTACTATATTTTTATCATGTATGCTAGACATGACAGAATTTCTGTTTCAGGATTTTCAAAACAAAAATAGCGTAATCTCAGCAATAAAAGTGATGATGATGACCTACTAAACGATATTCATGGCCAAATAAAAAGCAATTTCAAGAAATGTGACTAGGTTTCCTTACAAATGGATGAGTCGACCGATGTTTCAGACTCTCCGCACTTATTTGTGTTCACCAGAGTGGTATTTTCTGATTTTTCTGCTAAGGAGGCACTGTTAGTCAATCTGACTTTGGAAACTCGTACTCGTGGGCAAGATATATATATATAACGTAGTGAAAAAGAAGGAAAATCTGATTGCAAAAACACTCAACCTTGACAATGTTATGAGCACAATCGTTCGTATTGTGAATTTGATTCGCCCTATAAAACCCTATAAAACCTAAAAACCTATAAAATAGGCAAAATAAAATAATGAAATAGGCAGGAAAAGGCAAAACAAAATAGCGAAAAAGGCAGGAAAAGGCACTAGAAAAACCGAAAAATAATCAAAAAATACATTTATTTTAGAAATGTTTATTTTACAAGTAAAAAGAGAAAAACTATGAAACGTTTGAAACTTTCATATTATCAGGAGTAAGGGCTTTTTCCTTGTCCTTTACAACTAAAGGCCAGTATGCAGCTCTCACGAAAACGGACAAGAAAAAATTTCCATTATTTCGTATGTGTGCCAAAGGAATTTGGACATCTGTTACTTGATCCTGTTGCCTCACTCTTTCCTCAAGAAAAAATGAAACGGGAATATATTTTTGTTGCAAACATCGGTTGCCTTGTGCTCGTTTTTCACATAAAAACTTTAGAAACCGGTACTAGAAAGCCTAGCAAATTTTTTAAGAACTGCGAACTGCCTAAGGAATTTTGGCACAAGAAAATTTCTTAGCCATTTCTTGTACGTCATTTTATATGGAGTTTTTGCTCTTCTTGAGAGCTGCATACTGGCCTTTAAGATATAAAAGGCAAATATCTTAAAAGAGGCAAAAAAAGGCAACATCAGGGAAAGTTAAATCGTGGACATTCTTAATTGAATATACTCTATCTCTTTAGCAGAAAAAAGGCAACTTCCATAAAATCCGTTCCCTGGTTATAAATCTATCTTAGTTATGGTCGAATCTGGTTTATTTTTTCCATGTATATTGATTGTATATGCAGGCAAATTTACCCGTTAGGTGGCGCCAGTGTCGAAATATTTTGAAAGCCCGTATTTATGGACCGATTTTGTTAATATTTGCAATAAGTATTAGATAACACTGTACGGCAAAATCAACTTTTTTTCTGGGTATTGGACCAAACCAATTTTTTTAAGAGCTTGAGTCGTAGGTAAAACAGTGATTTCTCCGTTTTGCGAAGTTGGCCTCCGAAATCGAGATATGGGCCTTCGAAGTTCGAAATAGGACCTTTAGTAAAAAATTATATTTAATTATTGAATGGAAATAACTAAAAACCTAAAAATATAGACGTAGTCCTCATTTTGCTCTTATTTAAATAGAATATAACTTTGTTTGTGCAAACTTATATTACAGGTGCTATAAGGGGTGAAAGTTCAGGTCTGCGAAAAATTAAATTCCTTATATTGCAAACAATTTTGAACTGATTTTTAAAAAATTTATATCGCTGTAAAGGTGATTCGTACATAAAAATTTTAGAAAAAACACATTTAAATGAAAAAATAACTTTTTTTTATAAAAAACATATTTTAAACAAAAAAATTACTAACAGTTTTCTAAAAAATTGGTATCGTTGTAAAGACAATTAAATTCCTTTCTTCTGATATGCATATTTGTATACTTCGTATAAAAAAATTTGAGAAAAAGCACATTTAAAAGAAAAAATACCTTTTTTATAAAAAAATTTTAAACAAAAAAAATACTAACCGATTATTGAAAGGTTGGTATCGTTATAAAGGCGATTAAACCCCCTTCATTTTAATATGCATATTTTTATACTTCGTATATAAGAATTAAAAAAAAAAACCCATTTAAAGGAAAACATACCTTTTTTTATAAAAAAAAATATTTTAGACAAAAAAAATACTAACCGATTTTTAAAAAATTGGTATTGCTGTAAAGGCGATTAAACCCCTTTCTTCTGAAATGCATATTTGTATAGTTACTTCGTATATAACAATTTGAGAAAAACCACATTTAAAGGAAAAAATAACTTTTTTTTATAAAAAAAATGTTTTGAACAATAAAATTACTAACTGATTTTTAAACAATTGATACCGTTGTAAAGAGGATTAAACCTCCTTTCTTCTGATATGCATATTTGTATACTTCGTACATAAAAATTTGAGAAAAACACTTAAAAAGGAAAAAATAAAAATTTTTTCTTATAAAAAATATTTTAAACAAAACAAGTAAGAAAGTCTAAGTTCGGGCGGAGCCGAACATTAAATACCCGGCGCAAATATTAAATATATGTTTTTCACCTTTTCGAAAGCTACCGCTACATGGTAATCAGCGGTGTATCAATTTTGAGTAAATTAGCGTCCTTAAATTTCGAAATATTGAAGTTTTAAGCATTTCTAAAATTTACCGTTATATGAAAAGCCGTAATTTTAGTCCGATTTCAATAATTTTGAACGGGTTGCTTTTAAATTGCAAGCACAATAACCATACCGAGTTTGGTACAAATTGGTAGAACGGTTACCGAGATACATATATGTAATCATAAGTGGGCGGTGCCACGCTCATTTTCCAAAATTATATCATAAACGTATTTCTTGGTAAAAAATTGTTGCAAGCGTCAATTTTGAATAAACTAGCTTTAATATTTACTGATTTATCGAAGATTTCGTATTTCTCTAAATTACCCTATATGGAATGTGGGCGTGGTTATTGTCCGATTTTAAAAATTTTGGTATGCTGTACCAAGGCCAATAACTGTGCCAAGTTTGGAAGAAATCGGTGCAGCGGTTGCCAAGATATACACATGTGACCATAAGTGGGCGTAGCTACGCCCATTTTTCAAAAATTTATAATATTCTTATTTTTCGTCTGAAAATTATTGTAAATATCAATTTTGAGTGAATTATCTTCAGTAGTTACTAAAATATCGCAGTTTTCGTATTTCTGGAAATTACCGTTATATGGGAGGTGGGCGTGGTTACAGTCCGATTTCGCCCTACCAACCTACGTTGGATTAATGGAAACCCACATACCAAATTTCGTTGAGATATCTCAATTTTTGCTCGAGTTATCGTGTACACGGACGGACGGACAGACGGACGGACAGACAGACATGGCTCAATCGACTTCTCTATTCATTCTGAGCATTCATGTATACATTTGTCTATATCTTCTCGATTCGTTTTGGCTGTTACAAACAACCGTTATGTGAACAAAATTAATATACCCTTGTGCACAAGTACGCTCGGGTATAAAAATTACTAATTAGTAATACAACTGAATACTTTATTTAAATAAAACAGAAAATTATCTTTAATTTTTATATATAACCTGTTATGTAAAAAATCAAAAACGATGGTGTTTTCATGTTTTTATATGCCTTAGACTTCTGTTACATATACTTTTGCTTTATTTTTAACAGGGCTGTGGGTGAAAAAGAACGAATTAACGCTTAAAACACTATAAATTAGTTGTTTTATTTAAATACGGTATTCAATTGTGTTAATAATTAGTAATTTTATTGTAATTGTTTTTTATAAGAAAAAAGGGTATTTTTTCCTTTTAAGTGCTTTTTCTACAATTTTTATATAACACCGATGCCAATTTTTTAAAAATCGGTAAGTAATATTTTTGTTTAAAATATTTTTTGATAAAAAAGTTATTTTTTCCTTTTAAGTGTTTTTTCTCAAATTTTTATTCATGAGGTATACAAATATGCATACCAGAAGAAAGGGGGTTTAATCGTCTTTACAACGATGCCAATTTTTTAAAAATCGGTTAATAATTTTTTTGTTTAAAATATTTTTTTTTTATACAAAAAAAGTATTTTAACCTTTACAATGATACGAATTTTATAAAAATCAGTTCAAAATTTACTGAAATATTAAGTTTTTAATTTTTCGAAGATCTGACCTTTGACCCGTTATAGCACCTGTAATATAAGTTTTCACAAAAAAATTTATATACCGTATAAATAAGAGCAAAAGGCGGACCACGTCTGTATTTTTACTTTTTTTGCTTTTTACATGCAATTAAAAATTATTTTTTACCAAAGGTCCAATTTCGAACTTCGAAGGCCCATATCTCGATATAGGAGGCTAACTTCGAAAAATGGAGAAATTACTTTTTTTACTTATTACTCAGTCTCATAAAAAAAAGCTGGTTTGGTCCAATACCCAGCCGAGTGCTGTACAGTGTAATAATAGATTGGCGCTTCACATATGTTAGTATTTGGCCGAGCTTCTCCTCCGATTTGTGGCGTGCGCCTTGATGTTGTCACACAATCGGGAGGGACATACAGTTTTACGCCGACTCCGAAGGGCGATTGTATTTTTATGAGAAGCTGTTTTTCATGGCAGAAATACACTCGGAGGTTTGCCATTGCCTTCCGAAGGGGCGACCGCTGTTAAGAAAAAACCTTTTTTCTAAATTTTTTTGCGATGTTGCTTTGACCAGGGCGTGAACCCAGGCCCAGGGGAGTGGAAGCGTGCACTGCTTACCACTACATCACAGCGGCGTATTATATACATAGTAATATTATGATATAATCTTATTTCTAATGACTGGCTCTTGCAACAAAAAAAAAATGTAATTATTATTTGTGTTTCTCCCCCTGAGAGTTGTTCGACTGTGTCGCTGGATACCATGTACGAATACGCGTAAATTGATTGAGAAATAAGTTTGTGTTTATTAATACATTTATATATAATACATGAGAATAATAATAATAATAATAATAATAATAATAATAATAATAATAATAA
>NW_023458556.1:77696298-77722184 GCF_013731165.1 Rhagoletis pomonella
AATAATAATAATAATAATAATAATAATAATAATAATAATAATAATAATAATAATAATAATAATAATAATAATAACAATAGTATAATAATATTTTGCCGCTTACAGTTTGGTTAAGTTTTTGGCTAAGCTTCACTTCCAATTTATGGTGTGCGTCCTGCTGTTATAACACAAACGCCTGCATGTGTTTGATGACAGCCGCGTCCTTCGCTCCCACCACGAGCCCGCTACTCACCCTTTCTAAAAGTTCTCTTTTTATGAGATTTGTAGCTACCATGCTTCAAAATGAGAAAAATCGCAATGACTAAATTTTTGTCACCAAAAATACACAAAAAACCGATTTTTTTTACTTTAAATCGACTTTTTTTTTTAATTGTGCAATTTTGTGCAAATTTTTATTTTGGCCCTTGATGATCGATTAAAGGTTTCTGAAAAGATTCGATTTGTACACGCTGATATACAATTTATATGCTTATGTGAAAAAAGTGAAATCCCTTTTTTTAATCTAAAGGAGAGCAATTGGCATGTAGGGATGACGTTTAAAATTTCAAAATAATGTTTTTAATTAAGCTTACAATGTGTAAAATGAAAAGTGTACCCAAGACTGCAATCTCGTTAGGAAATGAAATGAGACGGATACGACCATTGATTAATAAAGGCCGGAAAACTGGCGATTATCGTTCGTCAAAACAGGCATGTTTGTACAAGCTCAGTATTCTTCCAGGTGATTTTCAAACAATTTGGGACTGGTTTTCTATTATATCAGACATCCATACGCACATATATCGTATCTGAACTTTTTTTACCAACTTCTATTTTCGATTTTCCTTCCCTTATATCGCCCAAATTACGCACTATGCGACGGTTGCGGCAACACGAATTTCAATGAGCAACAATGATACATACGAGCGCACTTGTGCACAAGGGTATATGAACTTTATTCACATAACGGTTGTTTGTAACGGCCAAAAAGAATCGAGATAGATATAGACAAATGTATACATAAATGCTGAGAATGAATAGAGAAGTCGATTAAGCCATGTCTGTCTGTCCGTCCGTCTGTCCGTCGTCCGTGTACGCGATAACTCGAGTAAAAATTGAGATATCTCAACGAAATTTGGTACGTAGGTTGCCCTTTATCCAAGGTAGGTTGGTATTCAAAAAGGGGGAAATCGGACTGTAACCACGCCCACTTCCAATATAACGGTATTTTCGAAAAATGCAAAAACTACCATATTTCAGTAAATATTGGATCCAAATTGTTGAAAATTGGTATGTCGAGTAGAATTGTGGTAAAAAATTATATTGTTATGAAATTTTTGGAAAATGGGCGTGACCCCGCCCACTTATGATGAAATGCTGTATCTCAGCAGCCGCTTCATCAATCCTTACCAAACTCGGTACGAGGATTGGGTAGGGCCTAGCTAAGAAATCTGTTGAAAATCTTTAAAATCGGGCAATAACCACGCCCACCTGCCATATAACGGTGATTTACAGAAACACTAAAACTGCGATAAATTAGTACTAACTACTGGAGCTAATTCACTTAAAATCGATGATTGCACTTAGCAGAAAATTTGAATATTATAAATTTTTGGATAATGGGCGTGGCGCCGCCCACTTATGACCACACAGGTGTATCTCGGTAACCGATTTATCAATTTCCATCAAACTCGGTGCACTTAAAAATCTTAGTACGGAAAAGCAATTTGTTGAAAATTATTCAAATCGGACTAAAATTACACCCGCTTCCCGTATAACGGTAAATTTCAGAAATACGAAAACTCCAATATTTCAATAACTGAGGACGCTACCTTACTTCAAGTTAATAGTTACAAAAATCTCCTAACAATAAATAAGACTACTATAGACTTTTAACAATTGGACGTAGCACCGCCCACTTTATAACTACGAAGGTGTACCTCGGTAACCACTTAATCGATTTGTACCTAACTAGGTTCAATTATATCATTAAGTCTCTGCATATTATCGGAAACGTTTGAAATCGGGTAAAGACCCCTACTTATCATGCAAAGGTAGTTCAGAGAAAGTTGAAACGACGATATTTGATACCTGCGCCATGTATATAAGGTTCGGTTTCACCCGAACTTATACTTATTTACTTGTTTCTTCTATTCCACATATTTTTTCCTTTTAATTGATACCTCTATTGTTATTTTATATGCACCGAATCTTTTGAATAATTTTTTTATTCAATCATATTCTAGAAACTATCCAATGCCCGCTTGCTTGGCGGCGCCTAATAAGAACTTTTCCGTTGGCCAATGCAAAAGAGTATTTAAAAGCAAAAATAGTCTGTAAAATCTAAATTTTTAGTTTAAGTTGAAACCACTAAAGCGCAGTATCCTCCTCACACATAGGCCAAGAATAGTAACGCTGTGATACCATATGGAATACTAATCCCTTTTAATGTCATGAGCTGTGAGATCTCTGCCAAGAATGCGTAATCTTTTTCTATAATCTTGCAACTAAAACTTTGGTCCGATGCGTAAGCCAATAAAAGACAACTCAAGAGTACCGATGTGCGTTTTCTGTTATTGGAGGCCCAGGAATCCTCGCTATCCCACAGGATGAAAAGTTTTCCGGTACATTGCCGAAATGAGTCGTGTGATCTCTTGAATATCGTTCAAATGAAGCAATTGATATACCTACGGTGATCTTTCCTTGCTAATTCGCCACTTTTACAATTCTGATTTCTAGGTAGATGCAAGATCGCATTTAGGGTGCATACCTATATTTGTTTTTTACGTTTTAGTCTGTATAAGAATTTTAGGAATATCCCGACCCCAGCGCCACATACCGATTAAGTTTTTGGTCGGAATATTTATTTTCAAGGTGCTGGCATACATATGTTCCAAATATGAACCAAATCGGTGTAGCCGTTTATTAGTTTAGTGAAATACAATTACAGAACCATATGAAATTGCTAAAACCTGACCTCTAAGATTTCTCAATTTTTTGGCAGAAACTAAAAAAAGTTTTGATTTTTTTAGCGAAAAACTTTCTCCACAGCAGTTCCAAAGACGTGCGATTGGTTATGATCAGAGGTGGACACTACCACAAACAAGCGTGAGCTAAAAGTTAGTGTGCCTAATTCATTTTGCATGCCGTCGTGTTCTCATCGCTGCGCTCTCGCTTGTATATCCTGTGGGGAAAATCTCTAGTTCTGAACTGGGGCGCTTTTAGTACATTTAGACCCAGTACTGGTTCGCGATAAATCTCTTTTGCATGCAAGCAACTGGCGAATTTAACATGGCGATGTCCTAGGAAGTGGCAATTGCCCCTCGCTGCATCCCTTTTTCGATAGTTCTGAACTAGTCCTAAATTCTATAGTTCCGAACCAGTTCTAAAATCGACAGACGAAAGAAAAAAGTATCATGATTTTTCAATCTTTTTGGTTCTTCCGTGTGTGCGATTTTAAGTTATTTTGGAAGAAAAGTGTTTTTAATTTGAAATTAAATTTGTTTGAATAATTGTATGAAACGTACGTTTACATACCTTTAGCTGTAGCTGAGTTTGCAGAGGTGCTCGCTGTTATTTCTTAGATTCCAGACGGTCCCAAGATGTTGAAATGTTAACACAAATTTTAGTTTTGTATTACCAAGCTATGAAAAAGCATCTGCGAAGCACAGATTAGAAGCGTATTTGAACGAAAAAGCCGCCGAACACATATCTATGTAAAGTAAACAAGCCCCCGCTGCATACCTTATTCGATAGTTCCGAAATAGTTCTAAATTCGACAAATAGGATCTAGTTCGTTCTGCATCCCTTTTTCTATAGTTCCGAACCATTTCTAAATTCGTCACTTTAGGTATAGATTTCTAGTGAAAAAAACTGAAAAAAATAGTTGCTTAAAAGTACCACTTTTCGCCGATTTTGGACTGGTAGGGATCTAGTTCGTATCGGACTAGTTCCTTTTTGGCGATGAAGACTTAGTACGGAACTAGAAATTTGATTCACTAGTCCGCTAAAAGTGAGCTAAAAGTGAGAATGTGTTAGAGTATCCAATTCATTTTGCATGCTGTCGCGTTCTCATCGTTACGCTCTTGCTTGTATACGTACACGCGATGCTTACGCTCTTTTAGCACCTGCTAAATCTCTGCCCATGCCTGCTTCTAGCAATATGACCAAAATTCTAAAAATTGTTGATTTGGCTATTCTCAAATACTTTCGTTTGATACCCATATGGCAACATTTAGATTATCTTATCAATTTAACTAAATAAAATTTTTCAAATAGGTGGCAACCCGCTTCTAAAATATTTTTGAAAGTAAGCTTCCTAAATCTCTTTAGTTTAATATCCGCATTGCAATATTTCTTTTATTTTACCAATTTAAATGAATAAAATTTTTCAAACAGGTGGCAGATCCCCTAAAAATATTTTCGGCATTAAAATTTCGTAACCTCTTTAGTTTGATGCCAATATACAAATATTTAATTTATGTTATCAATTCAAATAAATAAAAGATTTCAAATATTTCATTTATTTTATCAATTTAATTCAATAAAATTTTTCAAACAGGTGACAACCCTCCTAAAAAATACTTTTGGCGGTAAAATTTCCTAAACCTCTTCAGTTTGATACACATATTGCAATATTCAAATTTAATTTAATTAAATTAAAATTTTCAACAAGTGGCAACCCTCAAAAAATATTTTCGGCTGTAAGGCTTCTTAAACCTCCCTCTTTTGGTGCCCATATTACAATATTCACGGTTTCTTATCAATTTACTTAACCTGCAATTTTCAAACAGGTGGCAACTCTCAAACTTTTTTCCTTCTATATTTTAAGTTAGACCTCTAGCAATACATTCGTGCAAATCACCACATCTCCTCATCAGACTTCTTTTTTTCTAAACTTCAGCAGGGATCGAACCCGCGTCATCGATGTACAAAGTCAGAAGCGTTAACAACTGAGCTATGCACACCACGCAAACTCGTGTTGCTAATTCATTTTCCTTATTCAACCTACTGCTATCAAGTGCAGCTGATTTGCCGCTATTTCATTTTTACTATGCGTCATTTCCCTTAGTGCACTATGGTCTGGCGACTATCATTTGCTGGCCAAAAGTCGAGAAGTAACCAAATTGATTTGAAACTTACTGTTTGGGGCTTTTTAAGGTCGTTGATTTCGAAATGGCGGATCTAACATGGCGACCAAATTTTATACTTATTTCCCTTTCTCACAAAACTTTTGTATACATAAGCGGGGTTTTCAAGATCGCTGATTTCGAATCCGATGTAAGATTTTTGGAATTTAAAATGGCGGATCCAATATGCCGACCAAATTTTTCTTTTTCACCAAAAACTTATATATAAAGGGAGTTCTCGAGTTCGATGATTTCAAAACTGATGCCAGATTTTTGAAGTTGAAAATGGCGGATCCAATATGGCGTTATCGGAAGAAAATTTTAGTTTATAAATTTGTTTAGCTTTTGCTGTATATTTTTTTCTATCATAGCTGCTTCGACTGAAACCGTTTCCCTTTAGATATACCCAGCCAGCAAGAAAACGTACATTTTACGAACATTATGTTTTACGAGGGATTCTCGTATCGCCAAAAAGTTAGAGAAAAGCTCGTAAACGATAAAACAAAAAAATATAATAGAAAGAGGCTTGTAATAATTTGTCAGCACAAGAAAAAATTTTAGTTTTGTTGACAATTTTTCTTCAATCACAATATTTTATAAGTAAGTAGTTTGTTAAATATTTAATTTAAGAAAATTATTAAGTATGTGATTTATTGGCAGACTGGTGCAAACGCAAAGGACGATCTACCACTTTCTTACAAAAAAAAAACCGTGGACCCCTTAAACGAAAAAGTGAATCAGATGGATGCAAAAATTGGAGCTGTTTTGGAGCGGTTATTTTCAGAGGTGATTGCTTTAAGGAAAGAAAATGGTACCCTTCGAAACAATAAGAGACCAACCATTGCAGAGGGCGTCTTGCCAAGAAGCCCATTTAAGGAAAAGCATGCATTTATGGAATTTGAAAAAGACTTTGGGAGTTCAAGTGAAAAACAACAATTATTGGTAACTAAAAACATAAATTAACCATAATAAAATAATTTTTATTGCATTCTTTAAACACTTTATAGGTTTCTGAACTCGAAGCTATAAATATTTTAAATGTAGATAAATGTTTAAGAACGTACTGGCGGAAAATTATTACAGATGAGGTAGCAGAACTTTTCTCGTGGAAGGGAACTGGTACCAAATGCAACGCTATTGGTTTGGCAACGACTGCGGCAATAATAAGTACTGATTATAATATTATTTATTACCACTTTTTATTTAATTCAATTTTCCGATTTCCAATGGAGTTTAATCTTTAACTTTATTTTTTTAGGTGCTTTTCGTCAAAAATTTAACTCCGACGAAGAAGTTTTTATTTCCGTTTCAAAGAAGCACTTCCAATATGCACACGACCGGCAAAAAAAATTGGCAGCCTATCGGCAAAAAGATAAAAAATATATTCAGCTACCTTATAATATATATTAAACCCCTCTTATTTAATTGTTAATTTGGAAATAGATAGTTTGTTAATATTTATTTATCTGAAAATATCTTCACATATACAGTGCCGGAAAAAAATATTGGCACAGAGAATTTTTCGCCATGAATGCAAAGTTTTTTATTCTGATTTCTTCTCTAATTGTTTTTTATAAAAATATAGTTAGTAAGAAGTTCTACTTTCAAATCAGATTTTTAGAAAAATTTTAAGTATGCAGTTTTATAGCCCATTTAATTTTAGTATAACAAAGTGCACACTTGAATAGCTAGAAAACCTCTTGGTTTTTTGACAATTTTTTATACGCAGTTTCTTCCATACAAAAAAAAAATGTCGCACATAATTTGCATGGAAGAAACTGCGTGAAAAAATTGCCAAAAATCAACTCGGTTTTCTGGCAACTTCAAGCTTGCACTATGTTATACTACAATATAATGGGATATAAAACTGCATACTTAGAATTTTTCTCAAAAATCTGATTTGAAAGTACTAACTATATTTAAAAATAATAATGTGCGAAAAGAAATTCAAGTAAAAAACTTTGCATACATTGAGAAAAATTCTCTATGCTAATACTTACTATAAATATTTATTAATTATAATTCCATTCAATAAAAGAACTACAATAATTTGAATTAATTAATTGCCTTTATTTTTAGCATTCAAAAACAGTAGATAAAGCAGTGTAAAAAAACGCTTTTTTAACGTAAATTAATCGTTTACGAGACTCGTTTACAATTAAAAAACGGACGTAAAAATATTCGCATACGAATGCTTTTTCGATCCGTTTACGACTGTTCGTAGGCGATGCACAATTTAAAGCGAAAAAGTGCTCGAAAAAGAGTCGTAAACGGCTATCATAAACGATTTTTAATCCGGTTTTTCTTCGAGAAAATATCCAATTACGAGTTTGTTTACGATGATTTTGCTGGCTGGGTAAGTATCACGAGTGCTTGTATTTGTTTTTGATTTGTATGTATTTATTTGAAAGGACACTAGCACAACAAGTATATTACTTATAATTAGGCTAGAATGCATTTTTCACCTACGTACTCGCATATCATTCTTGCTATTTCCTTTATGTAAGTAGTTGTTATATTCTTCGGATGTGCTGGCTTTAATAATACTAGTATCGCCCAGTTGTCGAAATTCGACATCTTTTTTCATACACTTTTGAATTTTACCTGTCACCAATACTAAATCCTTTATGCGAATCACTATTTTGTAGTCCGCCATAATTTATAGCGAATTTACAGGAAAATTTAAAATCGAATTATGAACGTTAATACCGGATTGGTTAATGCTAATTCTACCAAGTCTCCTCCTCAGTAGCTTTTGAATATAGACCGAAAAAGGAACCTCGATTTTCATTTATAAAAAATATGCATATGTATTTGTATGTATACATGAGATGTTCATCACTGACTAATATGTCAAACAATTCAGACTGTAAATAAGTCCGCAAGTACGGTATTGACAACATATATTGTACGTCATTGATATCATCGTAAAAAGCTGTGTCAAATTTCAGGACGTTAGCATAAGTGCTTCCAGAGATAAGCGATATGAGAATTTCAGTTTGTTTGGGTGGTGCCACGCCCCCTTTTCCAAAATCTACCATATTTCGCCATAAGTACGTTATTGATATCATAAATAGCTGTGTCAAATTTCAGGATGTCAGCATAAGCAGTTCCAGAGATAAGCTATATCAGAATTTCAGTTTGCATGGGCGGTGCCAAGCCCCCCTTTCCAAAATCTACCACTTTTCGCCATAAGTACGTTATTGATATCATAAATAGCTGTGTCAAATTTCAGGACGTCAGCATAAGCGGTTCCAGAGATAAGCGATATGGGAATTGCAGTTTGTATGGGCGGCGCCACGCCTCCTTTTCCAAAATCTATCACTTTTCGCCGTAAATACGGTATTGACAACATATGTTGCTGTGTCAAATTTCAGGACATTAGACTATGTTCAAACAGGCACCTAATTGACAATTAAGAACCTTTTCACCAATTTAAGTCTTAATTGTTACCCAATTTATCATACAAAAATTCAATTTATTAATTGCCAATTAAATATTAATTGACAATTAATTTGTGTCAGATTCTCTATGCAACCTTCTAGGTATGTTTAATTTTGACTTGAAGGTATTGCAAACTAAATAAAGGTACGATTGTACCAACTTTTCCATCACTGTAGGTAATCCAGCAGCTGATTTCGTATCGCTAATTGCGCAGCTGACTTATGTGTGAACACCGAACTCAATACCGCAAATTTAAGGCTAAATTGCCTCAGCTAATTGGCCTGTTTGAACATAGTCTTAGCATAGGCGGTTACAGAGATGACCGATAAGAGAATTTCAGTTTGTGTAGGAGGTGCTACGCCCACTTTCCCAGTACCTACCATGTTTTACCGTAAGTAGGGTATTTACAATCTATGCATCTGTGCTACGTTTCAGTTCCCCAGCATAATTCGTTTTAGAGATATAGTGGTTTTCACATTTTAGTCTATATGTCAGATGCCACGCCCCCTATATATCGGGATTAACATTTCTGGATTAGAGGAAGTTATATCCTTTAAAACGGTGTATGTTTCATTGAAATCGAGCGAACGGTGCCTTCAAAAAAGGGATTGCAAAATTTTCTTGTGGCGTATTTATATATAGATTTCGTAGCAAAATGTGTAAAAAAGCAGTTTTTTTGCACCTTTGTTGACTGCTTCTTTACAAACATCGAAAACATGGCAAAGCACACGTGGAAGTTTTCTAAGAAAAAATGCCATTATTCAAAAGGTTCAAGAAAGTGCAACATGATTCTTGAAGACCACCAAATGAAACCAATTTTTTATAGCTCTACTTAAAGTGGAATTTTATTACCCGAATTAGAGTCCATTTTGAAAACGAGTTTTATTTTAATTTGCAAATTATATGGTAGTTTTCTTTTTTGTTAATCACACAAATATTACCTTCGTTATTCATATCCATTCTTTTTTTTTAAGTATCTTTCTCACGCGAAGACTTATTCGAATTCGAATTACAAGAATACTGACTACGAAAGAAAAAAATGTAAACTTTTAGTAGAAATGTCAACTTTAACATGTGATATCTCAACGGGAGAATTAGTTTAGTGAAGGAACAAAAAAACTCGATTTATCGATACTTTAAAAAATGACTTTTGGCCAGGAAATAGTAGCTGCCAGACCATAGGTCAGTGTATGAAAAGTGAAAAAAGGAATTTACGTGATGGAATGTTTTTAATATTTTTTTTTTTCGTAGCTCACTTTGAAGGCCATCTAGCAGTTGGAAAGAGGTTATTTTATGAACCTTAGACATTCCATATCTCTACGTTTTAGGCTGTACACAATGCCTTAAGACTTAAGAATCAGGGCTAAGAATAGTTGAGTTACTGCAACTAAGAACATATTCGGGGTCATAATCAAACCCAAATGCATTCATTTTAAACCAGTCTCGCTAGTGTTCAGGACGAAATATTAACAGACGCAATACGAATAACAACGTTTTAATATATCCAGTTCATAACCACACACAACTTTGGCTGGCCAAATTAATGGTTCATAAATATCTTTAAAATTATTTTGATATTAAATAGAAAAAAAGTTAGTATTATTTTCAAAAAATTTTTGGATTTGAATAAAGTTTTCCAAATCGAGCAAGACTTTGCTTGCTGTATAGTATACTTATGTTTTGGTTGCCTATTAATTTTTCAATCAAATAATTTCTCCAGCAATCCACTGAAGCATCTCGACACAACACTTTGCAGCGAAATCAAGTGTTTCCCTGCTGCAGCACGCCTCAAACAATTGCCACCCCTAAGCCATCGCGGCGAATGTCAGTTCTCCCGCTGCTGCTTAAAAATTGCTCCGGGCGCACATATGTCAACTTTTCCACTTTTTCTGTGCTTTTGCAGATTGAAGGACGAGGATGTCGCTTTTTGACGACTTCAAGAGCGAAAAACTTGAAATTGGAAACTTTTGAAATGCCCTCTTATCAAAATCGTATAATTTGAATGCAATTTGCAACTGCCATGGGGTGTCCGTGTACTTCCGTTTTCATAAAGATTCATATACTTAGTATATGCATGTATATGCGCCATTAAGTCGGACGGATTTCGTAAAAAAATTATGTCATGTCTCCTATTCGCTTAAAATTTTTTTTCTGGGTTATATATTTTTTCTTCGGATATATGATCTGTCAAAGTTTGCATTTTTTCGTGATTCTGACTAGTCATGTACTACTTCAATACGTTATATCTCGGGCAAAAACTTACTTTGACACTATTTGCAGTCAAACAACTGTCAAAATTAGGCTAACATAGGAAATAAGCTAATTTCGTTTTATTTGACCAAGATTTAGCTATTTGCTTATGATCGTTGAATAAAACATGCCTATCACAGCGCACGGCAGTGCGCGCGAGTCACGAAAGCAGCCACAGTAGCATGCTGAAATGAGTCGCTTATATATACACGAGATTTGGAAGTTTTTATCCAGACGTCCAATAGACATGTTTGAGATATCGTTGGAAAGGTCTTGCAGAGTGTGTCCAGAAAATGTATTCAAGCTTCATAAACGATTAACCGGATTCTTAAAAATTAGGCTAAGGTGTTGCGAAACAAAAAACGTTTTTTTTGCTTTTGCCGGTTTAAGGGGGTATGAGGGTACACCGGACATATTTAGTGTTATTCTATAGGCCAATACCTTTCAAACGGTACCTTACATATTAAGTTCCGGCTACTAATTGGAAAGATATAGAGGTAAATGTGTTTTGGTTCGTGTCACCACTACGAGATGCTTTGGTATGTATGTGGCGTCTGTACGTACCTTCATTTAATTTTTTCCAAACTTTCAGGAATTAAAGTACAAGAAAAACTAAGAAGGTTTTGTTCCAGGATTTTTTGATTCGTATGTCTTTGTGGGCGTGGCTGCTGCCTGAAATTCGAAAAAAGACAATTTTTTAAACTACCACTGAGGCCGCACTACTCAGTCCATGTCATTGATGTGGATATCATTAGGGTCTACAAACAAGCTATCTAATGCTATCTTTTGTGTTTATAAAATGTAAATATGTCATAACTTTACCGCCTGAAAACTAAAAATCGGACTGCTGAAAATATACATTTCGGGCATTTTCTCAAAAACTGGTCAGTCGATTTTATTCTAAGTTTCCACAAATCTAGCCCAAAATCTTAGCTTTCATCTGGCGTACAGCTTATATCTGGGAAAACTCTTGTTGTGGAGATATTGCGATTCAAATTGAAAAAATGTCGCTCCAAAAAGGGTCAAATGGTTAAAAATTAACATGTCCGCCTAATATGGTTACTTTAGGATATAAAAATAACATACCCAGTTCCCCGAAAAAAATTGCTAATTCCCCGATTGCCACTTAAACCGAAATTCCCTGGAAATCGGGGAATTCCCGCGAGTTGACAAGTTGAAGGATGCAGCTGTGCTAATCACTTCGTACATGTCTTGGAAACCACAATTTGTATGTATTTTAGAGTTTCTTTCAGTCACATGCCAAAATTGTAAAATTTTTCCCCATTTTAATTGCAGGTATGTACACAGTATGTAACTATGCTACATTGGTTTATCACCCGCACTTAACCTACCTGGGAAGCCGCGTTACCTACAGTTGTACATAAATATGTATGTATGAATGCATTTAGTTCACCCAATGTGCCGCTACTACTTACATACATATGTATAAATTGCTACTGAGCAAAACTACTTGAGAAAAAAGGATTAGTTTAATAGCACGAGTGCAACATCGTACACGCGATAGAAGTAAAACTTCTTAAAAAAAGCACATGCGTGCGCCCCACACCCGGTAGAAATCTTAACAAAAATTTAACTACGAGGCAATCAGACGAATACAGTTGTTAATTGTATCCAAAGTTGGTACCAAGTTGATAAGTTTTTATAATATCTCTTATTTTTATACCCGAGCGCACTTGTGCACAAGGGTATATTAATTTTGTTCACATAACGGTTGTTTGTAACAGCCAAAACGAATCGAGATAGATATAGACAAATGTATACATAAATGATCAGGATGAAAAAAGAAATCGATTAAGCCATGTCTGTCTGTCCGTCCGTCTGTCCGTCTGTCCGTCTGTCCGTCTGTCCGTCTGTCCGTGTACACGATAACTCGAGCAAAAATTGAGATATCTTAACGAAATTTGGTATGTAGGTTTCCCTTAATCCAAGGTAGGTTGGTATTGAAAATGGGCGAAATCGGACTTTAACCACGCCCACTTCCCATATAACGGTAATTTCCAGAAATACGAAAACTGCGATATTTTAGTAACTACTGAAGATTATTCACTCAAAATTGATATTTACAATAATTTTTAGACGAAAAATAAGAATATTATAAATTTTGGAAAATGGGCGTAGCCACGCCCACTTATGGTTATATGTGTATATCTTGGTAACCGCTGCACCAATTTCTTCCAAACTTGGCACAGTTGTTGGCCTTCGCACAACATACTAAATGGCCGAAAATGTTTAAAATCGCTCAATAACCACGCCTACTTCCCATATAACGGTAATTTTCAGAAATACGAAAACTGCGATATTTTAGTAACTACTAGAGATTATTCGCTCAAAATTGATATTTACAATAATTTTTCGATGAAAAATAAGAATATTATAAATTTTTGGAAAATGGGCGTAGCCACGCCCACTTATGGTTACATGTGTATATCTTGGTAACCGCTGCACCAATTTCTTCCAAACTTGGCACAGTTGTTGGCCCTGGTACAGCATAAAAAATCGCCGAAACTTTTTAAAATCGGACAATAACCACGCCCACATCCCATATAACGGTAATTTAGAGAAATACAAAATCTTCGATAAATCAGTAAATATTGAAGCTAATTTATTCAAAATTGATACTTGCAACAATTCTTTACCAAGAAATACGTTTATGGTAAAATTTTGGAAAATGGGCATGGCACCGCCCACTTATGATCACATATATGTATGTATATCGGTAACCGTTCTACCAATTTGTACCAAACTCGGTGTGGTTATTGTGCTTGCCACATATAAGCAAAACGTTGAAAATTATTGAAATCGGACTAAAATAACGGCCGCTTCTCATATAACGGTAAATTTCAGAAATGCTTAAAACTTCAATATTTCGAAATTGAAGGACGCTAATTTACTCAAAACTGATACACACCGGCTTACCATGTAGCGGTACCTGCGCCGGGTATTTAATGTTCGGATCCGCCCGAACTTAGACTTTCTTACTTGTTTTTTTTAATTTTTTCGAAAACAAAAGATATGATCATTGATGTATTGTGGAACGATTTTCCGTCATCCCTTGTCAAATTTGGTTTGGAGACAAACCGGTTTCGGCGTTGTGCCATCTTCAGTGTCATTTTTCGTTTCGGAAAGTTCTGTTTTTTATTTTGTGTTTCTAGCAGTAGACGGAATTTCGCAACGTTCCGAATAAATAAAAAAACGATTTCCGTGCGTTTCAAAGGCAGTTAAAAAATGCGTATAATTTTCGTCACGAAATTGATATCATAAATTTTGTGTTTCTAGTTCAGCTTTCGTCACTCGAAAATTTTACCTCAAAGGTGTGTTTTATTTGATTATACAATTACATTAGTACATACGGGGTAGTGGGGTAATGTCGTTCTTCTGGTTTGCAGTTACAGTTGCATGACCATACTCAATCCCGACGATTTTTGATTTTGAGGACGACCACGCGGAATGTACATACTGTATACCTGGAATGTACGGACCCTCAAAGAGGGAGATGCCTCTGTTCGGCTGTTTGAAAGGCAAGGCAAAAAATATCTGCGCCCTTGCGACGTCTACTACAGTTGCCATATAAAGGAGTGAAGATTCGGTAAGGGGTTTGTGGTGGATGAGAGACTCCATCGCCGAGTACTGTCGCACAGTGGTCTGAGAGTGGCAAAAAGTTCTAGTTTCGAAATGTCTCCAAATAGCCAACTAAGCGGTTGGTCAGATTCTAGACGTATATATTAACACGATTTAAGTATTTTTTTTCCGGGAAAGATGGTACTAAATAGTAGCATTCAAAGGGTCGGTGTTGTATGAAACGCTTTTTAACCGACTTCCAAAAAAGGAGGAGGTTGTCAGTTCGTCGGAATATTTTTTTTTTTTTTGTATGTATGTTACCGCATAACTTTGCACCACGTCAACCGATTTGAATAATTCTTTTTGCTGTGTCTCAGAGGTGGTCCCATACTAATTTGGTTTAGATCCGATCATTGGGTCATGAAATATATAGACATATATATATTTTTTTTAAGTCGGTTTTTTTTTTGCTAAAAATTACTTGTTTACACAAAACATCGAACGGGCAGTTGACGGACACAATTATGGCAATTGAATGGGGGGCTTTAGTTAGATTGGTTCTCATCTTCAATGCCAAGTTCTTTAGTAGATAAGGGTCTCTGCATAATAGGTTTTCATAATTTTTCTCAGCCTTTCAGAGTTGCGCACATAATAACTTAAACTTATAATCCCCATAAATCTAATGATATATCGCCGCTTTTCACTAAAATTTCAGAACTGTCCTTGAGCTATGTGAATGTCCTCATTTGTGGTGACTTCAATGTGGATCTCCTCGTTGAAAATGCTAGGTGTAAGTTCTTGCTGAATAGCTTCAACGGCTGTGGCATTACCATAGCGAATAAATATGCAACTCGCTTTGCACCACACTGTAGCCTAGCATGTTAGATCTTTTTGGTGTAAGTGTTGCTAGCGGAATAAATCATGTAGACCAGTTTCCCCTAGCCGGTGTTTCTGATCACGAGCTAATATTTATTTCTCTTAATATTGAATTTTTTAAAAAGGCTCCAATTAGCCATTTAACGTTTATGGACTTCAAAAATATCAATGTAGCTGCATTAACTGACGATAGTATCTCACTAGACTGGAATCGCTGCTGGTTCTTTTCTAATATTGATGAAAAATTAACCCACTTCACTTTGCTAGTAAAATATCTGTTTGAAAAACACGTTCCAGTAAGAAGTACACAAATAAATAATTATAAAAAGCCCTGGCTAACGAATGCTATCCTAAATCTTATTAAAGATCGATCTAGGGCCTATAGGTATTGGAAACGAAATCCTACAACTGAGCGCTGGAATAGTTATAAAAATCTCCGAAATAAAGTGGCTAAAGCAGTACGTAATAACAAGAAGAACTACTTGGAAACCAAGCTCAACACTAACTTGTCCCCTAAAGCATTGTGGAAAAATTTAAAAACATTAGGAGTCTGTGCTAAGGACGCGAAAACATTTACGATTGATGCCGATGAAATGAATACTTATTTCATTACTGGTGCTGCCTTGTCAGATCCGTATCCTTTTACTACTAATGAAAGTTTAAATTATAAGCCGGCATACGAATTTTCATTCGATGTAGCTACGGAAGATGACGTCGCAAAATGCGTCTTTGCAATAAAATCAAATGCTACCGGCGTGGATGGAGTCAGTCTACGCTTTCTAAAACTAATACTGCCTTATGTGCTGCCTACTCTTACACATATTTTCAATTATGCCTTAACCTCCTCTACCTTTCCCAAAGAATGGAAAATTGCAAATATTATTCCGATCCCTAAAAACAACTCAGCTGACTCTCCAAGGGACTTTAGACCCATTAGCATTTTACCAGCTCTAGCGAAAGTTTTCGAAAAATTAATTTCCACCCAAATAATTCACCACCTTGATAAGTACAGTCTCTTGAGCGAGTTCCAATCTGGTTTTCGATTCAACCACAGTTGTTCTACTGCCTTGTTAAAAGTTATGGAAGACATTCGTCCTGCTTTTGATAATAAGTTACTTACTATTTTAGTGCTCTTAGATTTTTCTAAAGCTTTTGATATGGTTAGACATGACATTCTTCTGTTAAAGCTGCAACATTATTTTGGTTTTAATTCAACGTCACTCAAATTAATGAGCAACTATCTCTCAAACAGATACCAACAAGTCCAATGCGGAGACATCTTTTCTTGTCGCAAAAAAATAACTTCTGGGGTACCTCAAGGCTCGATTCTAGGTCCCATACTTTTTAGTGTTTTCATAAACGATATTGTTTTCTGTTGCCAAAACTCATGTATTCATTTATATGCTGATGACACACAGATTTATTTCTCGCGTCCCATCGGTCTAGGTGAAGATTTAGTTTTTAGGTTAAATGAAGATCTTGGTAGAATAGTAAAGTGGGCCAAAACGAACGGTCTCAGTTTAAACGCTGCCAAAACGCAGGTACTGCCTATATCGTTTGATCCTCTTGATTTAAGAAGTTTGCCGTCATTAATGCTGGGCAATACGGAGTTGAATTTCCAATCCGTTGTAACGAATCTTGGTTTTAAAATGAATACACATTTAAGTTGCACAGATCACATTAGCCATTGTATATCCAAGATATATTTGATTCTAAGGAATTTATGGCAAACGTGTAACTGCCTACCAACTAACATAAAACTTAAATTGGTACGGTCTCTTATTGTCCCCAACATTTCGTATTTCGAAATGGTTTATTGTAATCTGGACAGTGAATCCAAGAACAAATTAAATATGGCCTTAAATAATACAGCCAGATTTATTTACGGTAAAAGAAAGTATGACCACATTTCAGAGTTCACAAAAAGCATTTTAGGCTCGAACTTGGAGAGCTATCTGAAGATTCGTAACATCTTATTTTTGTATAAGTTAATTAGATACCGACAACCATGCTATCTTTACCGAAAACTGAACCTGGTTCAATCGTCTCGCACCCATAATATTATTGTACCTAGGTATAAAACTTTAACAGCGTCTAGATTGTTTTTTGTTAGTGTTGTCAGAATCTGGAACTCCTTACCAACCTCAATTAAATGTATAACAATGTTTGGATGCTTCAAAGCGGCAGTTACAAGTCTTTTTAAGTAAAATCCTTCTACCTTCCCTAAAACTCCTCTCCTAAAATATTATCTTTATCTATTATATATATATATATGCTTTTTTTTTGCACAACTATTACTTATAATTAAATATTGTTGTTACCATCACAATATTTTTCTGTACTTTATCTAATTAGATTTTAGTTGAAGTTAATTTTGTAATTTTTTTTTGGATTATTTGTATTGAAAAGACCTCGCGTTTTACTGTACTCAAGAAGTTAATAAATTGAATTGAATTGAATTATATGATATCATGCATTTTTCAATATGTTTCTGGGGAGTACCTTGTGTGGAGAGTCTTCGTCTGGCTAGAACAGGGTACTGGCACAGCAGGTGCAGAAGCGTTTCATCCTCCTCTTTATCTTGACAGCTTCTTCAGAAATCATGTAAATGTAGGCCAAGTCGATAGGCATGCTTGCTAATTAGGCAGTGCCCTGTTATGACAGATACTAATAATCCAATATTGTGCTTATTTAGGTTCAGTAGTAGACTAGTGCGTTTAGCGCTGAGCACCGGCCACAATTGCTTGGAAGTTTTGCAGGTGATTTCGTCATGCCATCTGTCGTTCACTACTTTAGTAAGCCTCTCGGAGATAAGTAGCTTACAATTTTGTAGGGGTATTCCCATTTCGTCATTTATATCCTCAAAAGGAAATTTTGTGCCAAGTCGTGCCAGTTCGTCGGCCTTACGATTTCCCTCTATGTCGCAGTGTCCCGGAACCCATATCACCTTTGGGCGAATTGACTCAGTCATCTCGTTTGGAGATACGCCGCTTTTCATGGCTACCATGCAGGTTGTCGACTGCTTCGTGGGGGATTTTATTGCCGCCTGGATGTCAGTGAAGATATAGATATCAACTTGGGGTATAATTACGGTGACCATCCGTTCTGTTTTTCGAAGGTCGGTCCTGCGTAGTTTTTCAAACCTGAAAAACCTGAAAATGTACTGATTTTTTCCAAGTCCTGGATTTGTCCCGCATTTTATTCGTTATTTTAAAATTATCGGACAATGGATGGATTTTTTCAAAAAAGTGTTTTTTGGTTCTTTTCGTAGCTTTTCTTCAATATCTCATGAAAAAGTCTCCAAATCAACGTAAGCGACTTACAGCTCGAAGGGTATTGATGTGCCTCTTCCCAAAATATATAACTTGTGGCGACTTCAATGAAAATTATTGATGCTACAGGCGACCATTTGCATTTTGTCTTCAAAGTCGAAAAAAGTGAGATTTTAAATCAAATACGCAGTTTCATTTGATTATTTTTTTCATTATTTTAAAAATTCTATAAAGAAGACATATCATTACAGTAAACTTTGAGCCAAAGATAATAAAAATTGGATTAGAAATGTAGATGCTATGGAGCGCAATCTGCACAAATTATATATTTTTGTAAATGGCACTTTGTAACTCGTCGTTTACGTCGATTCATGACGTCGATTTTTGACAAATAGCTGCGAAAAGTACCAAAAAAACAAAAAAAGAAGGGTATTGTTTTCGTTTTGAACGACTCAAAATTTGCCTATAAAATAATCTTTTAAAGATTTTCACTTTTCGTGTAAGCTATTGTAATTATAATATGTTTTACTATACTTTTATAAATATTCATGTAAAAAGGATTAATATCGATGAAGAAAACGTGCTTCATTTTTAAAGTTTAAAATGTATTAAGAATTTAGAATCATAAATACTCTTTTGATATTTTTATACTACGTAAATATATGTAGGCATATTTTTGAAAAATTGTCCTTCATTTTGAATCCACATTTATGGTCACCGTAGGTATAATATTACACTTTACCAGTTTCGTGGCCATGTCAATTGCCATCAGTTCCGCCTGAAAAACGTTAGCGGCCCGAGAGACGAAAGCTAAGATAGATTCCCAGGCGATGGGAGTATACATCTCCTCCAACCCACCCCTCGAGCTTTGGGCCATCTGTGTATACATGGATGGACTCTCCAATACTTACAACGCCATGCTTTCACTCTTCCCTTGAGGTTAGGAGGATCGTAAACTCTATTGTAGATTTTGGAAGTGCATAGTCCACCAATCCGGGAAGCTCCGGAAACTCCGTTATTATTCTACTGTGACCATAACTGGTATTTGACCATTTATTTAGAATGTTCATTTCAATCGCCGCACCGCTTGCGACCTGTTGGGAATGTAGGTTTACCGGAAGAAAATTCAGTGGGGCATACAGTGTCTTGGATGGTGTTGTTCTAATCGCAGCAGTTATGAGCGTGGACGCAAGCCTTTGAATTTTATCAATTTTGTTTAAGTTAACGCCTTTCCCAAGGGTGTCCCACCATACCACCATACCGTGATAGATAATTGCCCTAACGACCGCCGCGTATAGTCAGTGTATTATTTTGTGTTCCATGCCCCTTATTTTCCCTATTGTCCTGCTGCAGAAATATAGTGCTACTGTTGCTTTGCGAACTCTATCTGCAACATTGGGCCCCTAGTTTAGTTTCCTATCTTCTATAAGACGTAGATATTTGGCCTCTTCCTTTACTGCGAGGGTTTTGCCCTCTAAAGTTATATTCGCCCTCTAAAGTTATATTCAGATCGGTCAATGTTGAGAGATGTTTACCCGAGATAGTTATCACAATATTGTCCGCGTATGCAATTATCTGACCGCCAATACCTTCAAGTTCTCGAAGAAGCCTTCTACTGCTATGTTCCACTGAAGCGGTGAGATTACTCCCCCCTGGGGCGTACCCCTTACCGGTAATCTCTTTATTTGCGATTCACCTAATCCTGCGCTTATTCCGCGTCCGGTTAGCATTCGTTCAATAAACGAGGTTAATGAGTTGCTTACACTCAAATTTACCAGCGATGAGATACGTTGTTGAGAGCACCCTCGATGTCCAAGAAGGCATCGAAGATGTATTCTTTATAATATAGTGATCTGTCAATTGTTTGCACTAGGCAGTGGAGTGCTGTTTCAACTAATCTTGCCTTATTGTACCCATGCTGGGCTGCCGAAAGTTTGCTGCCCACCTTGTCTCTAATATGTCCCTCTATTAGTCGCTCTAAAGATTGAGCGGGACTAATCGGCCTAAATTCTTTTGGTCTCGTATTTGTTGGTTTTCCTGCTTTAGGAATGAAAACTACTCTTACCTCCTCCCATTTTTTGGGGTATATAATTAAGTCGTAGCGCTGCCTCAAAGACGGGTACGAGTATGGGTGCACTCGCGGTTTTTTTTATCGAGTTATCGAGTTTAAACATGCAAATTTCAGCCCTTTTTCTTAGAATCACAAGTTTTCTTGAAATTCTTATCTCATGTCACACTTATGATAGCGAATCAAAAATTGCTGACTTATTACAGCTTTTTCCGTGCTTTTTGGTGGAAACTATAATTTTTTGCTTTTTTTTTGAAAAAAATTTGCAATAAAAAATATTTTATTGAATTTTTTAAACAATGTACCATTTTTGTTTTTTTTCGCAATTGGCGTATTTCGATAGCTTATTTTCTAAGCTTTCCAACGATATGTAATTTGTATTGGGCGTGGCAAAAGGACTACAAGTCTTTCATCATATAATGCACTCGGTCGGGTCCGCCTTGCATTTTTGTCGGCAATAACACAAGTTTACAGAAGAAAAAAAAAATCCTTTTTATATGCATGCTTATGTAAAATTTCTCGCTGAATACGAATACGAAATTAAGAGAGTAGAACAGTTTTTGAGATATAGCCGAATTTCGGGATTTCGAAATCTGAAAAAAGTGTACTCACTTTATTACAATTTTCTTTGGATGCAGTTGGCCAACTGCAACATTTTGTACGAATTTTTATGAAGAGCTTTCCGTGGAATCCTAGTTCGAAATCAGAATAGACGAAAGTATAACAGTTTTTGAGATTTAGCAAAATTTCGCGTTTTTGAGATATGAAAAAAGTCCACTCACTTAATTGCAATTTTCTTTAAAATGTTCCGTATTTACCGGGATGTCCCATATTTTGCATTAAATTTGAAATGTTCCGCCGGGATAAGATTTTTCCCGAATTTTCGACTATTTCATTATTCATTTCAACCTGTAAATTTCTACTCAACATGGTCATGCTTTAACGCGGTTATTGTGAGTAGGTCATTAGCAAGCAGAGAAGACCCAAAACCCATTCTAAAACTCACTTGACTTTTCCAAAATCCAATTGACGCTTTCTAAAATCCAGTTGACTATTCTAAAATCCAATACGCTTTCAGAAATTCAATTGACTATTCTAAAATCCAATTGACGCATTCCAAAATCCAACTGGAAATGATGTAGTTCTACGCTAGTTCTGAGCTAGTCAGATTTTCTGCAGGGTATGTTTACATACATATACATACTCAGATGTAGACATTCAAATAAGTGCGTACTGAATTTTCGTATGAAAATATCGAGCCCTAACCGCCAAAATAACGTAAGCGACATTTTTTTCAAAATTTTATTTTTGATGCAGAAATATTCCTTGAGCATATAGATGCAATTCTGCATCAAAAAGAAAATTTTGAAAAAAATGTCGTCTACGTTATTTTGGCGGTTAGGACTCGATATTATTTTTAAATACGAACATTTCTAAACGATAATCAAATATAAAGTATTCATTTTTACTATGCATTATTTCCCTCAGTGTATGCATTACATTTAACATTGCGTGACATTAGGTTCTTTCCCTAAAAATTCGGACCGGATCCGGTAATTAGAGAATAAGCGAAAAGTTTGCTCTCAAAAATGGAATGTAGTCCAGAAGTACGGGAACGCAAAAAAAAAACACATTTCGTGCGCAGAATTTGAGAAACAGCCGATTCACGTTGTTTTTGTTTTTGTCACTTAAATGCAAACACTTCGAAATTGAATTTTGGTTTCACAAATTTGATTTTAAGTATATAAATATGGAAAATACAGCAACAGGCCATTCACTATTCCTTAAAAGCATCAAGTAAACGCAGGCGACATGTAAACACAAAACCGCTGATATGCACTTTGACACTTTATCCATTTTTACCCTGAGAAAAAGTCCGGGCTGTTTCGGGCAGGAAGAAGAAGACACTTACGATCCAATACCTTCCAATTTTCGCTCTCTATTACTCATTTTGTTGAGTACGGGAATGATTTCTGGGTTGTTTTGGGCACCCGCGGGAACCCGCGTTGCGTACGGGAAAGAACCTATTGACGGTAAGGTGTGAGGGCTTCTGCTACATTATATACTTTTCATTAACGCAGACGCTCAAAGTAATGCAGAATGTTTTAAAGAGTAATGCGGCAATTAAGCACTAGATTACTTTTTGGCAAAAGGTAATGCAGCTTATCTGATGATGATATATAGAAATGTCTAGCAAAATATTTGTTCCAAAATTTAATTAATTAAAAACAACGGCTCGCCATCAATTGCCTGTCAATCGATGAAAGTAATTCGAAAGAAATTGATGTAGTATTTGATACATTCGCATTGGGCGCGTTCAGAAGGCGAAACAGCTCAGTAACTGTTGCGATTGCACCTTCTGAACGGGTTATTTTGTACTTCTGATCTACTGATTAATTGCGTGTTAGATGATCGAAATATTTTTCTGATCATTTGAGACAACAAGTTCTGTGTTGTTGAATTTGACAGCTAATGTATCAAGCCGTTCAGAAGATGCATTACGATCACTGATTTTTTTAGCAACGGTTGCCCTCAACTGTTGCGCCCTCTGAACTTACCCATTGATTACATTTGAGAAGCAGTTTATGCAAGGGCGCACAGTATGCTTTTTACACTCCATGCGAATTAATCGTAGCGCTTTCGACAGAAGCAACATTTTGATATGAAACAAAATAGTTTTGAAAGTTAATGTAATTCCCTTTCACGAAAAAATATTGGCAATGAGCCACAAATACTCCTTGACCTTAAAAAAGTTGGTCAGAAATACTGTTCTTCGAAAAAAACATGCAAAGTCCACCGCATTTGTTCAAAAAAATTTTTTTTTTATGTTTTATTACACTAATAATATAGATTTGACTTGACAAGAGAAACACGATTCCACTATTTAAAAAACGAAAAAACAAAATTTGAACCCCTCAATTTGAAATATGCATTATATAGTGCATTTTTTATGATTTTCATGCAGCGATGCATCCCTCACACAATTTTATGTCACTCGAACAACAAGTGCGTTGTAGTGCTATTCAAGACCTTTAATTTGAGCCAAGGTAGAAGTCTCTAGGCTCTTTGATAGCCAAATAATAACGGTTCTGAAGTTAAACTTCGAAATTTCATTCGACATTTTTGCAAATTTTTATTCTAATTTCAGAGCAAAAACTCGAACAGCAGATTCGTAGTTTGTTTTAAATTGTTATAACTTGGCTCCCAGAGGGCCTAAAAATTTCTTCCATGCCTCAAATTAAAGATCTTGAATAGCACCACAACTTGTTGTGGGAAGGATGCACAGCTGCCTAATATATCACGTTTGTGTGACACAAAATGGTCAGACAAATATAAGGCTGTCAGGAAATTTTCAGAAAATTTCGCTGAAGTTGTGGAAGCTTTAGAAAAGTTGTCAATTCAGGGAAACTTTTTCACAAGAAAGTCTGCGTATCAATTGTGTTCATCATTGCTTTAATGACAATTGCTAAGTATTCAATGTTACTGGAACCTACAGAAAACATTTTGCAAATGAAGACGATAACTAGACCTCATCGTCGTTGGTCAGCGTACTGAAAATATTTTGTAGGTGGTTAAGAATCATCGCAAGAATGTAGAAGGAATCACTACGGAGTTAATTAAAAAATCTCGTATGATTACAGCCGATCTAGGAGTAGAAATTTCTCTACCACGTTTGGCAGGAAAACAAAAAAAAACAGAAGTTACTCCCATCGGTCTATGAAAATGAGTACTGGCGACGCACAGTGTGGCAAAAAAGGTTGACGTGGACAAATCAATTTTGAGAGCCCAAATATGAACCGATTTCAAGTTTCTTGTTTTTTTAAATAAAAGATAATTAAATTTCGCGTCGATCTGTCCGTGGTGATTTTTTAAAAAGCTCTAGCTTTTTATTTATTTATGTTGAAAAATTTGAGGAAAAGAAATTTTACTTTTGAATGCTTCCACTTTTTTGGAAAATACTTCAAATTAATTTTTTCGAACAGAAAGAAACGAAAACAAGTAAGAAAGACTAAGTTCGGGCGGAGCCGAATATTAAATACCCGGCGCAAGTATTAAATATATGTTTTTTCACCTTTCCGAAAGCTACCGCTAGATGGTAAACCGGGGTGTACCAATTTTGAGTAGCGTCCTTAAATTTCGAAATATTGCAGTTTCAAGCATTTCTGAAATTTACCGTTATATGAAAAGCGGCCGTAATTTTAGCCTGAATTCAATAATTTTTAATAATTGGCTTTTATGTGGCAAGCACAATAACCGTACCGAGTTTGGTACAAATTGGTATAACGGTTACCGATATACGTATATGTTATCATAAGTGGGCGGTGCCACGCCCATTTTCCAAAATTTTACCATAAACATATTTCTTGGTAAAGAATTGTTGCAAGCATCAATTTTGAATAAATTAGCGTTAATAGTTACTGATTTAACGAAGATTTTGTATTTCTCTAAATTACCGTTATATGGGATGTGGGCGTGGTTATTGTCCGATTTTTTAAATTTTCGGCCATTTAGTATGCTGTACCAAGGCCAACAACTGTGCCAAGTTTGGAAGAAATTGGTGCAGCGGTTACCAAGATATGCACATGTAACCATAAGTGGGCGTGGCTACGCCCATTTTCCAAAAATTTATAATATTCTTATTTTTAGTCTGAAAATTATTACACATATCAATTTTGAGTGAATACTCTTCAGTAGTTACTAAAATATCGCAGTTTTCGTATTTCTGAAAATTACCGTTATATGTGATGTGGGCGTGGTTATTGTCCGATTTTTAAAATTTTCGGCCATTTAGTATGCTGTATCAAGGCCAACAACTGTGCCAATTTTGGAAGAAATCTGTGCAGCGGTTACCAAGATATACACATGTAACCATAAGTGGGCGTGGCTACGCCCATTTTCCAAAAATTTATAATATTCTTATTTTTCGTCTGAAAATTATTACAAATATCAATTTTGAGTGAATAATCTTCAGTAGTTACTAAAATATCGCAGTTTTCGTATTTCTGGAAATTACCGTTATATGGGAAGTAGGCGTGGTTATTGTCCGATTTTTAAAATTTTCGGCCATTTAGTATGCTGTATCGAGGCCAATAACTGTGCCAAGTGTGGAAGAAATTGGTGCAGCGGTTACCAAGATATGCACATCTAACCATAAGCGGGCGTGGCTACGCCCATTTTCCAAAAATTTATAATATTCTTATTTTTAGTCTGAAAATTATTACACATATCAATTTTGAGTGCGTACTCTTCAGTAGTTACTAAAATATCGCAGTTTTCGTATTTCTGAAA
>NW_023458556.1:77722194-77728040 GCF_013731165.1 Rhagoletis pomonella
AAATTTTCAACCATTTAGTATGCTGTATCAAGGCCAACAACTGTGCCAATTTTGGAAGAAATCTGTGCAGCGGTTACCAAGATATACACATGTAACCATAAGTGGGCGTGGCTACGCCCATTTTCCAAAAATTTATAATATTCTTATTTTTCGTCTGAAAATTATTACAAATATCAATTTTGAGTGAATTATCTTCAGTAGTTACTAAAATATCGCAGTTTTCGTATTTCTGGAAATTACCGTTATATGGGAAGTGGGCGTGGTTACTGTCCGATTTCGCCCATTTTCAATACCAACCTACCTTGGATTAACAGAAACCTACATACCAAATTTCGTTGAGATATCTAAATTTTTGCTCGAGTTATCGTGTACACGGACGGACGGACAGACGGACAAACGGACGGACAGACAGACATGGCTTAATCGATTTCTCTATTCATTCTGAGCATATATGTATACATTTGTCTATATCTATCTCGATTCGTTTTGGCTGTTACAAACAACCGTTATGTGAACAAAATTAATATACCCTTGAGCACAAGTGCGCTCGGGTATAAAAACGGCTTTCAAAATATATATTAGTATAGATAACAAATTAAATACTTTTTAATTAAATGTGTCCTATGGAAAAATGTTTATAAATAATTTTTTAAATAATTGCAGATATCTGAAATTAATTTCAAGTATTCTCCAAACAAGTGAAAGCATTCAAACGTAAAAATGGTATTTCTTTAATTTTTCAACATAAATAAATTAGAAACCAGAGCCTTTTTACAAACTCGCCACAGATAAAGCGACGCGAAATTTAATTATCTTTTATTTAAATGAAGGAAAAGTGAAATCGGTTCATATTTGGGCTCTCAAAATTGATTTGTCCACAGCAACCTTTTTTGCCCCACTGTGCGACGGTCTATAATAAAACCGTATCTGGATTCACTAACGGCATCTTTACAACTACAGTAAAACCCGCTTAAGTACCTGACGAAAAATGTCAGCGTTTTGGGGTACTTAGGCGGGCTGGGTACTTAAAAGAACCCGCTTAAGTACCTCGATGCGGGTACTTAAGCGACTATAATTATTGATGTAGTTACATCTTTTTGTTAACTTACCTAAATATGGAAATCCTTGAATAAAAACATTTAATGAAGTATACGTATTTATTTAAGATTTTTCAATTAAAATACAGTTCATTCCCTAACAAATACCATGTAAACCTAAGCTTAAGATTTTATAGAGCACTTAAAGAAAAAAATTAATGAAATTTCAAAATTTTTTTTCTCAGATGTGTTTTTAAAGTATACAGTTTTATAGCCCATTCAATTTTAGAGGAATAATGTTCAAGTTTCAAGTGGCTAAAAATTACCGTTGATTTTTTATAATTTTTTTGCCGAAGGTGTGTAACGCTGCCACTGAGATTCAAAATATGTAAACATTTTAAGGAATTTTAAAAAAGCACTTAAAAGAGGAAAATTATAGGTAAAATGGTAAATGGGGTACGAAAAATTGAGGTACTTAGGCGGGTTGGGTAAATAAGCGGGGAAGTACTTAAGAGAGGAATTTTCTTCAGATTACATTCAAAAATTCACATTGCCCAAAAATGTTGGTTACTTAAGCGGGTTAGGTACTTAAGCGGGGAGGTACTTAAGCGGGTTTCACTGTATGCTTTTCCAATGAAAATACTCCACCTTTTTCGCTGTTTCGATTGCACCCATTGTACTCGATTAAAGCTCTACCCAGAATTGCAGCGGACGACGGTAAAGCGGTCGACGGTTAACCGCTGTCAAAATTAAAACTCACAAAGGCATATGGAATGTCTCATAATTGCGGCGGCAGCATTTTTACCACCCATGTTCTTCGGTTGATGTGTTGATTGTAGTAATTTTTATTATTTTCACAAGTTTGCCAATGTTTTCATCCATTTTTTCTTCCAGAAAAACATCATTCATGCACGTACCGAAAAAATGTGTTTGTGTTGTGTTTACTCTGACGGATTTCACTGCGGCAACTTTTCAGATGTTCACTTACCGTCGATCGCTTCACCGTCGTCCGCTTCACCGTCGTCCGCTGTAACTCTGTGTAGAGCTTAAATGTTCCAGTGAAAAGGTATAAAAGAACGCGAAGCATTTTCAACAGATTTATGATCTAGTTATGTGCGGTGAACCCATTCTTTGGTACAATTATGGAAAAAAGAGAAAAAGAGCTTGTCCGAAGAAGACTTGAAGGATGATGAAGTTGGAGATCTATTTAAAAAAACGAATTTCTACCAGCGATAAATAGGTGTATTTCCATTTTGAACGCTTTTCCATGCACAATAGCGACTGTGGAGCGATCATTTAGTACACTTCGTTAGGGATGTCGGAAAAACATCGATGCATCGAAAAAATCGATGTTTTGCCACGATGCATCGAAAAATGTCCCCTCGATGTATAAATAGTCGATGTATCGATGCATAGATGCTTTTTTTTAATGACATCTCTAGTACATCGAACCGTCATTTCAGTTTTTCAATTGTACAAAAAGGGGGTATGACTTTGACCAAAAAATTTAAATGGATCCAAAAAGTTCCATTAGAAACATAATTAGCTAAGTTGCAGTAATTTATTTCAAATTTTCTACAATTTTGCTAATAACTAGAGCTCTCCATTTTGTCCGCACATTATCAAACAGCCCGGGTATATGAGCAGCGAGTACTCCCACACTTGTTCAATGCTCATTACTCGAAAATTTTCGAGCATGAGCTCGAGCAATTCGAGTTTTTTCGAGTAATTTGAGCAATGTTTTTTTTATGATATTGACATTTTTGGTAGCAACTTTTTAAATTTTTCAAATTATTGATATATAATGCAAAGATGGTTACATTGGTATTTAATAATATAATTTATTTAACATGAATTAGAAAGCAGCTGCTGACAAATACAATTTACAAATTTTCTTTTGTTTATGAAATTGTTCAAAAACTCGAAAATTTTGAACAAACATTTGAGCAGTTGAGCAATGAACGAGTTTCGAGCGAGTATCGAGCTACTCGCATTGCTCGATACCCGGGTATCTAGAGCTCTACTAATAACACATTTTTTTGTGAAATTTTATCTAAAAAATTCTACTCTTCGTAGAGTAAAAACCTGGCTCAGGAGCACAACAGGAGAAGAAGGGCTTTCTGGATTATGCCTCATGAGCGTTCATAGAAAACTCGTTACCGAAAACAGCGAGATGATTCAGAAGGAAATAATCGAAAAATTTGCTGAAAATCCGAGACGTTTGTTATTAGCGTAAAAATGGTTAAATAAAATATATCAAATAAATTTACAAGTATATATCGTTGGAAACCTTAGAAAATAAACACAAAAACAAAAATGGTCATTGTTTAAAAAACGCAACAAAATTTTGTTTATTGGAAATTTTTTGTAAAAAAAAAAAATTGGAAAAAATTATAGTTTCCACCAAGAAGCATTTTCCGCCTAATGGGACAGCAATATTTAAAAAAAAAAAAAATTTTTTTAAAATTATAGTTTCCACCAAAAAGCATTTTTCCGTCTAATAGGACAGCAATTTTTATTTTTCTATCATAAGTGTGATATGGGATAAGAATTTTAAGAAAACTTGTGACTAAGTAAGAAAATGGGGCTGAAATTTGTATTTATAAACTCGTATAACTCGACAAAAAACCGCGTTAGAATAAAAATTTTGTTACACATTGTTTGCCAGTAACCATAGTAACAACGTGGTAGAGTTTGAACAAAATGATGCCATAAAAGGTTTTTCCTGGTACCCTTGACGAATTCTGCCCCATATAGAAATTGTGTTTGCTGTTGTTTTTTGTTATATGGGTAAAAAATAATGTTCACATTTTGACCATAACTCCTGGATCTATTTATCATATAGCAAACAAACATAACTTAAAAATGCTCCTCATACGTTTTAATAAACTGTGAAAATTTCTTCAAAATCGATTCGGTGGCTTTTGAGTAAATGTGTTACATAACTTATGCAACTTTACTTTATATATAAGAAGATAAGAAGACCCTTTAATCAAAACCAATTAAATCGAATTTTCAAACTTAATATAAACTTTAGGAAAATTCAACAAATCTTCAACAAAATTTCGAACTTTTGAATCTGAATCTTAAGAAAATTTTTGGGTATGCAGTTTTTAGCCCAAAAAATGTTAGTCTAATTAAACCATATATGAAGGGGTTAGAATCAAAAGGATCTAAGTAGGTCTGACATTGTTTTGAGATAATTAAGGTTAAAGTTGATTACTTATTGTAAATTCTGGGTAAAAGCATTTGCAATGATCCTTGCCTAAATGAATGCAGGCACTTCAATGTCCGAAATGACTTGGATCTCTTTGTCATCAAACAAATACTATATTTAACTATACAAATATGGGTATAACTTATATTTTCATAAAAATGTCACTTAGACCCTTTTGATTCTAACCTCTTCATATGTAATACTTCTATATTGGCAGTAAGCTAACTTCTCAATGTGTAAACATTCCGAAATCAAAGCGAGACAGTCCCTGCAGTGAAACCTCAAACTAATCAGGAAAAATACTAGAATTTCCTGACTGAAACCGAACTACTGTGAAACCCGCTTAAGTACCCACCCGCTTAAGTACCCACCCGCTTAAGTACCTAACCCGCTTAAGTAACCAACATTTTTGGGGCACCGTGAATTTTTTAATGCAATCTGAAGAAAATCCCTCTCTTAAGTACCTACCAGCTTATTTACCCAACCCGCCTAAGTACCTAAATTTTTCGTGCCCTATTTACCATTTTACTTACAATTTTCCCCTTTTAAGTGCTCTTTTAAAATTTTTTAAATATTTACATATTCTGAAGTTCAGTGGCAGCGCTACTCAATCGATGTTAATTGCCACCGTCAGTGTAACAACATGCATGCAAGTGGCTAAAAATTACCGTTGATTTTTTAAATTTTTTTGTAGCATTTGCTTCCATATAACGAATAAACACAATTTATTTTTATGTGAAGATAACCGCAGCACCTTCGGCAAAAAAGTTCTAAAAAAACGGTAATTTTCGCCACTTCCAACTTGTTGCACTAAAATCGAATGGGGACACTTCTAAGAAATAAGTTTGAAGATTTGATGAATTTTCAGGGTTCTACAAAATCTTAAGCTTAGGTTTATATGGTATTTGTTAGGGAAACAATATCATTTTGAATTTGGTCCAAACTGTATGTATGTATAAATATTTATAATCAATGACTTTTTAAAGAATTGAATTATTGTAAAAATGACAAAACAAGTTTTCTTTATGTGTTTAAATAATGCTACGATCTTTGTTTTAAAATGCGTATACTTCATTAAATGTTCATGTTTTATTCAGGGATTTATTTAAGTAAGTTAACAAGAAGTTTTAACTACATCAATAATTATGTTCGCTTAAGTACCCGCATCGAGGTACTTAAGCGGGTTCTTTTAACTACCCAACCCGCCTAAGTACCTCAAAAAGCTGACATTTTTCGTGAGGTACTTAAGCGGGTTTTACTGTAGTTCGAAAATGACCAAACTTATACCAAGTACAAAACGATTTATTCATGCCCGATTTATTTAACTTCGACAGGTTAATACAATAAAGTATACAAAATATTATAACTTTTATTTGGGTATATTGTAAACCATTAAAGCGAGTACATATTCAATTATACCAGACCTGTTAAATAATGATTAATAATCATAATGATTAATAATTATATCATGTTTTTTGGATTACCGTTTAATGATTAAATACCAATATGAGCACCTTTTTGATGATTAATAATTGATTAAAATTTTTTAATTAATTCATTAATTTTAATTGCATGATTATTTTGTTAGTTTT
>NW_023458556.1:77728140-77728207 GCF_013731165.1 Rhagoletis pomonella
GATCAATTTCAATTATTTTTTACTTCTTTTAATTACACGATTAATATAATTGTTTGACTAATTTCAA
>NW_023458556.1:77728217-77734943 GCF_013731165.1 Rhagoletis pomonella
TTTTTTCTTTCTGAGCGCTTCTTCATCGTACTTGGACCCACCCAAAGGAGGGCTGTTTGGCTGATCGGCTTCCTTATTTCTTTCGACTCTCATGTTCGCTGGTACCCATATTAGTTGGATAATATTGTCCTGAGCAAGAACATTAAGCTGGTCGATGCACTCCTGCACCAATGAGAATTTGGCCTCAAATGATGAGAGACATTAGTGCCGTCTGACTATTACTTATTATAGGTGTCGTTTCACTTCGATAATTTATACGAAGGTTAATATCTGCGCATAGAATAATGGTATAAACTTCAGCTTGGCAGATGCTTGAGAAGGCTGCCAAGGGTACTTACAGCTGCAGTCTATATACACCATATACGCCTGTCAACTACCTTTAAAGATCTTAGACCCGTCCGTATACCACTGTAGAGTGCTCGTCTGGACGTGTCCCTCCAAAATAGAGGTGTTCCGGGCCACCTTGCTGTATACATTGACCTTAAAGCTTTTTCCGCATATAATCTCTGGAGAACAGCGCTAGACCTTTGCACACCATCAGTGCCCTCGTAGCCTTGGAAGTGACCGATTCAACATGAGTCCTCCACAGGAGTTTAGAGTCCAGGATAAGACCCAGATGCTTTACTTCTGTGACGACATTGACCGCGACCCCATCCAAGGCTCAGTTCCTCATCTCCTCGAGTATTATTTTCCTGGTAAAAGGGACATTGCCTGTCTTAGTACACCAACATATTGGTAGATTAAGTCCTCTGTGTCGCAGAGGGTACCCGCGAACTTACCCCTAGCAATAATCACTATGTCGTCCACGTACCCTTGGCAGCGGTCGCCCTTGCCAGTGAGTATCTGCAGGAGTTAGTCCACAACTAGACTCCACAGGACAGGAAATAGAACGTCTCCATGCGGGCAACCTTTGTTGTTTGAAGTTGTATTACCCTGTCACCGACTTCAGTTTCAGCAATCGTGGCATTAAGCAGTCTAGCTATCCATCTGCGTATACTGCCTACCCAGTCCAAAGTAGCACCTGTTGGTAAGAGTGATTCTCTGTTAGATTTCATTTTTATTGGTGTTAATTCTGGTTCCAGTGTTGCCACAGACAAATTCTTTTTGCTACCAAAATTTTCTACCATAACCAACCAAAACCTACCAAAAATTGTTTTGTGCTTTTAATATTTATTTTTGTTTTCAAAGTAAAATTTATTAAAAACATACATAACATAACATTTAGTAAAGACAGCTAATACAATAAAAACAAATTAAAGCGTATAACAATTAAATTTACTGTACAGACTTATCCAAATGTCTATTTACCAGGGACGTGAACCGGATGAAAAATTTGGTCGGTTCGGTTCAGCGGTTCGAACCGTTGTTGCACTTTTGGATTGTTTCGTCAAAGCGGTTTTTTTGGTCTTTGAACCGGGGTTTCGGTTCGGTTCAACGGCTCGAAAAACAAAAAAACAACGCGCAAATTTAAGTGTCAAGTGTCAAGTGCAACAACGCGAAAGGTTAAGGGTCAAGTGAGATGGGCTGTCTTTACATTTGATATTGTCACATGGTAAAAAAACATGGAAGGTATTACCATGTTTAACAAAAAGAAAAAAAGTGGGTACATTTATCTGTTGAAAATCGGTTGAAACGAACCTTTAAACCTTTAGGAAAGTGGTTCAGTTTTCGGTTCGAATCAAGCATTTGTGGAAAATTTCGATTCGGTTAATGGTTCAGTTAATTAATAGAAAAAAGCGGTTTTCCGGTTCAAAACCGGTTCGGTTCAAAACCGATTCACGTCCCTGCTATTTACAAATTCATACATATCGTCACTAGATCAGTGGTGAACAGCGTAGGTAGAGCTACCAAACCAGCGCAACATTTTTGTCTTAGTATGCGTACACTAGCAATTCCCAGTAGAAATTCGCTGCTAGCGTGGCAACCAGCGTTGCCACAGACAAATTTTTTTCCAACAAAATTTCCTACCATAACCAACCAAAACATACCAAAATTTTTTTTGAGTTTTATTATTTGTTTTCAATGTCAAATTTATTTAAAACATAGCCAACATAACATTTAGCAAAACTAAAACACAGCTAGTAAAATAGAAACGAATTAACTACGTATAACGATTCATTTTACTGTACAGACTTATCCAAATGTATGTCTCTTTACTCATACATATGTACGTATCATCATTACAAACGAATAAAGACACGAGCTCAAAAGTTTACAGCGAAAAAAGACGCGTAAAAAATGTCGGCGAAGAAAGACTCTTAACATAGGTGACGGCAAAGAAAGGCGCGTTAACCTCTTTGACGGCAAAGAAAGACACATAGACTTATGTTCGCGGTCAACTATGTTTGCGAGTGTAACAGTATACGTATTCCCCAAAGATTTTTTCCGGAATGATGTTGAATCCATGTTTACGCGTCTTTTTTCGCAATTTTTTTAACGCGTCCTTTTTTGTCGTCAAAACACCCGAGCGTATTTATTCGTGTCTCGTGACGATATTATTATTATTACGTAGGAGATACCCGCGCTGCGCCCTAAGAAAACATAAAGTGCTAAATCCTAATTCTTATCAGCGCTTTGGATGATGTCATGATCCAAATTTTAGATGGAGAAGACAATCGTTCTCCAAGGTGTATCAATCTACGATTCATGCTTCGTGGACAGGCACATAGAATACACTCTGGGCTTTCCTCCACCAGCCCACAAAACATACAGCCTCTACAGAAAGACCCATTTAATTCAAACGATACGTTACCTTGCAGTGTGCTGTAAGGTTGCCAGTAAGAGTTCTAAGTTCAAGGTGTCTTTCGGAGTTCCTGGAAAGAGTTATGCAGCTCTATTACTGTCTTATTCCCTTTGATTTCCGCAGTGAACAGAACTTTGAGTGCAATGTATCATGTACCGCAGAAAGGCTCGGGACCATGTAAACGCATTTGGGCTCCACGCTTAGCGAGACAGTCAGCAATTTCGTTGCCTTCAAACCCTTCATGTTCCTGAACCCTCCACATCGGTACATTATTGTGGGCTTCCAGTTGGTTCAAGAGTTCACAAGCTTTGATGTCGTTTTAAACGACTCTAAGGCCTTTAACGCTACCAGAATATCCGACATAATACTTATTCTGGCCTCATTTGCCTTCTACGATGACACCAGCGAACACAGACCTCGATTGCGAAGACCTCCGCCTGGAATATGGTTGGGCGCGAACCCATTGGCAGACTTTTCCGGAATCTTGGTCCAAGTACGCCATAAATTATATCGCTACCTAAAGGTGAAAAGGTGTCAAGTCCATTTTTTTTTTTAAGTTTAGTTTTTGATGCAGGTATATTTACATGTTTGCGGCCGTCGTTGTACGAACGCACCGGTGAAAAAGGGTTGCTAAAGTGTTTAGAGATACATATTTTCTATTTTCCGAAAAATAACTTTTACTTATTGTCCCGAAACCTACCAAAATCCAATCAGGCCTACCAAAATACCAACTGGAAAAAACCTACCAGTTTTGGTAGGAAAAGCCCATGTGTGGCAACACTGGTGGCAACAGTTCGCTAGCTGCGCACACACGACTTGTATGTGAAAGCCGAGTAGCTCCTGGAGACTCCCGGGTGCACCACTGCACTAGATACGTATAAAAACGCGAGCTCAAAATTTGACAGCGAAAAAGACGCGTAAAAAATATTTCGGCAATGAAAGACGCATGTTTGCGAGCGTAACAGTGTATGAATTTCTGGAATGATGTTGAATCCATGTTTACGCGTCTTTCTTCGCCGAAATTTTTTCAAGCGTAATTTTTCGTAAAATGTTTCACGCGTCCTTTTTCGACGTTAAAACACCCGAGCGTCTTCATTCGTTAAAAAGCTCAGCACTTTGGATGATGCCATGTTTCAAATTTAAATGGAGAAGACAGTCGTTCTCCAAGGTATTTCAAACTACGATTCATGCTACGTGGGCAAGCGCATAGAATATACTCTGGGGTTTCCTTCACCAGCCCACAAAACCTAATTCAAATGGTACGTTAGCTTGCAGTGTGCTGTCAGTTAGTAAGTAAGAGTTCTAAGTTCAAGGTGTCTTTCGGAGTTCCTCTTGGAAGGAGCTATGAATCTCTTTGATTGTCTTATTTCCTTTGACTTCCGGCAGTGGGCAGCAATCTGAGATTATTCCCAGCTAGCTCCTAAGTAGGTCTGCAGTGTATCCTTTAGATGTACCACAGAATAGCTCGGGACCATGCAAGCGCATTTCGTCTCCACGCTTTGCGAGACAGTCAGCCCTTTCGTTGCCTTAAAACTCTTCATGTCCCGGAACCCACCACAGCGTTATGCTATTGTGGGCTCCCAGGTGGTTCAAGAGTTCACAAGCCTTGATGACGTTTTAAAAGAGTCTAAGAACTTGAACGCTGCCTGAATATACGAAATAATATTTATTCTGGCCTCATTTGCCTTCTATGACGACAATCGCGAACACAGACTTCCACTGCGAAGGCCTCCGCCCATTGGCAGACTTTTCTGGAATCTTTGTCCAAGTACGCCATAAATTATATATGGATGTTCATATTGTATATTGGCATAAATACGTTTGTACTTAGGAATCAGGTATATTTACATGTTTGAGGCCGCCGTTATACGAACGCCCCGGTGAAATATTCGTGTAAAAAGGTTGCTATAATGTTTGGAGATACATATTTTCTATTTTTCGTAAATAACTATTACTCATTGACACGAAACCTACCAAAATCCAATAAAGCCTACCAACCTACCAAATGGAAAAAATCCTACCAGTTTTGGTAGGAAAAGCCGATGTGTGGCAACACTGTCTGGTTCCTTAATAAACGAAGTCCTCTACTTGTGCACTCGTGTAACAAATTTTACCTCAGCGGTTAATTTCTGTAGCTCTTATTATCTTCTCCAACATGAGGCCCGCATTAGTTGGAGGGTATGGCAGGGTCGCCTTTATTGTGGATTGGGCAGAGTACAGTCAAATTTCAGTTGTCGACCCTGCGTTCGTCTGGACCCAATCAGCTCCTCGCCGCCGTATTTGAATAGCTTAGCTGGCTAGTTGTCAGCTCCAGCAGATTGGTTGTTTTTCAGTCGCTATAGCCAGGCCGCAGAGCATCGACAGGGAACTGGGGCTCACCTTGGCCACTATTTCAAGTACTTCCACCATTCAATAGGGTGGAGAAGTGTTATTTGCATAGTTGAAATACTTTGTGTACATTGGTCACTAGGTTGCAGTGGTAGTTTTTTTACAGGAAGTTTACCTAGTCTTGAAAGCTTCCGTAAGTAGCATATTTTTCTAGTAAAATTTCCGAACATTTTTCCTGTCGGCCAGCATTTCAAGCTTTTCGCACTCCCGTATTTCAACCATTCTATTTTTATTATGGAAAATACGTCTGCAGCTTCGTTACATTCCTCATAGTACCAGCTTCGTTACATTCCTCATCTCGCTGAAATCGACAATTTTTTCGGTGGTGGTATATGTATAATGAGTGGGTGATGTGGCTCCACTGCTCGCATATAACGGTTTGTTGAAGAGTTCTCTTTGACATCATGCATGAGAAACAAGTGACGAATAAATTTACCATCCGTTGTCAGTGCACTTTTTCAATGTGGAGCTTTCCTTGCATTGCTGGATGGATGCACATTTTGACGTAGAATACGTCTTACGTTTCATTAAAGAGGTTATGCTCAAATGGTGTAGTTGTAATTTTTAGAGCTTCACGAAAACGCTCATTGCACGAGAACTAATGAAGCGATTTCAATGAAAAGTCTGGCGTTTCAAAGATAAAATTTCAAACCTATCGACACATTAATTTTTGTATATAGCCAATTCCGTTTCTGTCGTAGAAACAACGTTAAATATTGGCTTATTTTGGGGTAAATTTTAAGCCTTTAAAGTGCTCTTGCAACTTATGATTTGCAGATCGGGATATAGGTTCTTTGGAGAAATGGAAATATTATCGTGTACAAATTTTATATAAATTCAACAAATATGAGCATTTTAAGGCAAAAAATTTTATTACCAAAATGCTCGAAAACCGCTCGAATGATCTTGTTTTTTCCTATCGTTTGGTATATGGGAATTATTGGTTGATATCTTCTAAGTATGTTAAGTTCTTATTTTTTCAAAAAGAGTTGCATCTGATAAAAAAATTTAATTTAAATAATTTTTAAGTTAAATCAATTATTATATTATGAGTATCGATCGAAATGGTTTTGAAAAGGCTTTATTTCTTAATTATATGTAGAAGGGTTGCCACCTGTTTCAAAAAGCAAGTTCGACTTAAATAAAGGCAAAAAAATTGAAATGTATATCCTGATATGGATATCCGACGAAAGAGGTTGTGGTTTGAAAATATTTTGCAGAGGGTTGCCACCTTGTTACAAATTTAGATTCAATATAAGCAAAAGGTTAAATAAATTACTTCAATATGAATATAAATCAAAATTGCTTTGAAGAAACTTTATTTCCAAACTGCATGTTCAATTTTAATTAAGAGTATTCGATAATTTAAACATGTATCGCAATACTAGTGTCAGACGAAAAAAGTTTAACGAGGTTTTGATTTAAAAATAATTTGAACAGAATTTCCATCTGTTTGAAAAGTCAAATAAAATTAAACTATATAAAATATTGAAATATGGGCGTCAAAGAAAGGAGTATTAAGAAATATTTAGTTTGAGCATTTATAACATTAAAGAGGGTTTCCACCTGTGTAAAAAGTTAAACTCCAATTATTT
>NW_023458556.1:77735043-77736834 GCF_013731165.1 Rhagoletis pomonella
ATAAGTCAAATGAATTATCAAAGAATGGGCGTAAATTTACATGGGTTAAAAATATTTTCTTGTGACCTTTATATAAGAGGGTTGCCATATGTTTTAGAAATTAAATTCAACTTGAATTAAGGGAATTATATACACAATTTAAATTTGTATCGCAATATGTGTGTAAGCCGAAAAAGATTTAACAAGGTTTTGGTTTTAAAATATTTTGAATAGGGTTACCATATGTTTTAAAATTAGGATTTAATTAAAGTAGGTAAGCATAAGCTAAATGAAACATTAAAATATGACATCAAACGAAAGTGGTAAGATATCCTTAGTTTGAATATTTAGAATATTAAAGAGGGTTGCCACTTGTTTTAAAAGGTAAACTCAAATTATTTAATAATTTAAAGCAATTATTAAAAATATGGGTATCAAATGAAACGGGTTTAAAAAGGTTTATTTCTGAACTGCATTTTGGAGCGTTGTCACGTATTTAAAAAAGCAAATTTAACTTAATTCATCATTAATTTTTTTATTTCTTAACTATATTTAGGAGGGTTGCCAGCTGTTTCAGAAGTCTTAGTTAACTTATGCACAAATCCGAAGACTAATTTAATGCCAAGACGAGCACAAACACGAAGAAGAATACTAATAAGGGGAGCTAGGCTAATATTAAAAGTAATACAAATTTCTGCAGTATTAATCCAAGTAGTGATACACATTATGGCATATATATGTCTATTTATAAGCTGATGGTATATGATTGAAGTTAATGTGGATCTGCTTCTCTATTGCTAATTATTAATATTTTGCAATTCATATTGATTTATTACATTTAATTCAATACAATCAAAACGAATATTTCATGTACCGTTTTTTTTTTTAACTTGAATGTGATCTTAATAATAACACGTATTCTACGTTTAAGTTTAGCGGCTGTGACTTCGACACAGCCTCCAGGTCAAGACGAAGGCGCTGGGCTGATCATTTTTTCTGCATAGGTGCAAGTAGCGTCCGGACTTTGCTCCGATCGGAGTGGATTTACTCCGATTTCTTTTTTAAATTTAAAATCTACTCCCTACTCCGCTTGACCTAAAATATGCTCAGATTTTTTTACTTTTTTTCATTCACATTAACAATATAGTACAAAATAATATGGTAACTTCTTAAATTTTTGCTCAATAACTTCTGTGGCAACCACCAAGGTTTTGTATAGCATGGTGTAACAGAAGTTGTCTATTTTACTCTTTAACATTCCTTGCGGAATCACTTTTTCTTTCCCATAGCAGGGACCAGAAAAATGTTTTGTAAAGGTGTATGTTAAGCAATTTGGCAGAGTATATGCTGCCGTTAGCTATTTTACCGCACAGTAGTGCTGCTGCCGAAAAAAAAATTTCAGAGATGAATCTCATTAAAAATAACTACATGAACAGGCTTAATAGCGAAACAGTTGAAAGCTTAGATAATGTTCGCAAGATCAGAATTTATACGCCGTCTGATAATGTATTTATTTTTTTAAAACTTTGTGGTTGGTCACACTTGCCTGGTTATCAGGTATGAGGCCCAATTTCTCGGCGGCCATGTCTGCTTCAAAGCGTATGTGTACAGATTTAAGCACGAATGCATTCCATACTGCGATACCTGTGAAATTGGCATGGAAGAGGATGCAACACCATCCTTTTTGTGTATTATAGCTCAATTCAGCGAGAAGAGAATGAGGCTTCAAGCCATTGTTGGCGACATGCTTTCATTCGAGAAGCTAGTGCGTTACATGCTCAAGGGCATATATGAATGACACGCAGCTAACTA
>NW_023458556.1:77736934-77738004 GCF_013731165.1 Rhagoletis pomonella
GTGCACTAAACACTCTTTTTGAGTTCACTGAGGAATTTGGTTCGCAGAGATAATTTATTGTGGCGTGCGCCTTGATGTTGTCACACAAAAGGAGGGACCTACAGTTTTACGCCGACTCCGAACGGCGATTGTACTTTTATGAGAAGCTGTTCTCATGCATATTGGTTCGATTTTCATCACATTTTTAAATAAAAAAATCAATCACGCATTTTTTCTAACCCGCGGCGTTCATTGTTGTTTATCTTTTGTCTTTGACGTGTCTCCTCTATTTACCAAAAATAATCGAACTTGGATAACTGAGGAGAAATTGTGTATTCTTAACTACGTACTCGTCAGTTAATCTCGAAAAAGCAGGTAATCTAGCTAAACAGAGAAAAAACTAATATAACAATATTGTGAAATTTATTAAGGGTAGGAGTCTACCGGATATCCGAATCCGGCCGTTATTTTTTACAGGATATCCGGAATCCGGTTATCTGGCAAAATCTCTACCCGACACATCCCTAGCACTGAGATTTTACTGAGATCCATGAAATTATTTCGTGAATTGGACTACGTATAAACGTAATAATTGTGGGCAGCGTTCGGACTAGTGAAAATCGATTCGGGAGTAAATGACTCGAAAAATCGGAGTAAAAACGAAACTTTCGGAGCAGATTAACATTTTTTTATTAAATAGTATAATTAAATTATTAAATAGTAAGTAGTATTAAATAGTATAAGAGTTACATCTTTAGGTACTTTTTCAGTTCATAAAATTTTTTCTATACTTACTCATTATATACATTCATATATGTATATGTATAAAAGTATGTATATTACAGGTAAATTTTCAATTGGGCCGTATGCGTAACTAAGCAATTGCTTTATCTTAAAGTTTCAATTAAATTTGTTTGAACAAATTGAGTCAAAGTTCTGAAATTTTAAGAAAAATTAAGAAACAGCATTTGCTTAAGTTTTATGCACATGGACCATTTACATTTGAATTTTAAAACATTGGCATGGAGTGCTTGTAAATCAGCCTAATATCTAAATATTATTCAAAACAAACTTTCCATCAAAAAAATTTA
>NW_023458556.1:77738014-77740233 GCF_013731165.1 Rhagoletis pomonella
ACCTTTACAAAACATTTTTCTGGTCCCTGCTTTGGGAAAGTGATTCCGCAAGGAATGTTAAAGAATAAACTAGACAACTTCTGATACACCAGGCTATACAAAACCTTGGTGGTTGCCACAGAACTTAAATATTGAGCAAAGATTTAAGAAGTTACCATATTATTTTGTAATATATTGTTAATGTGAATGGGAAAAAGTATAAAAATCTGAGCATATTTAAAGTCAAGCGGAGTAGAGATTCGATTTTAAATTTAAAAAAGAAATCGGAGTAAATCTACTCCGATCGGAGCAAAGTCCGGACGCTGATTGTGGGTATAATTTATAAGATAATTTTATGTTTTTATACTCTTTATAACACTTGATTATATGAATTCGTGATAAGAATACATACATTTTCCTTGGAAGATAGAAAGCGAGTAAGAAGATATGCCGAACAAAGAAATTCGTCTTCTTTAAACTTGAATAAATGCATTTTGCAAACAAAAGTGCATACGTTAGTTAGCGCCTTGGTTATATTGCACGGGGAGAGTCGTAAAAAAATCGCGGCGAAGTCGTAGGTAGGTAGGTAGGTAGGTAGAGGTGGCTTCCGCCTTAGCGGCACACTTGGGCCATAGATAGAAGGCCCATTGTGTTACCACAGTTCACACCGTTCAATTATCCTCCCTATTGCACCACTTTGTGTCGCTGATGAATCTCATCAGGCACCTCGCATCGGTATTTGAAACCTCCCTAAGGTCGGCCAAAAATGGTGAACCCAGATGACGCAGCCTGTTTCTGCACATTGCAGGGAATTTACACAAGAGATGCAAGACTGTGTCCTCGTCTTCATCGTCCTTGCAGCTTCTGCAACATCTACGATAAGGCACCCCGAGCCTTTCTGCATGCTTACCTATTAAGCAGTGCCCAGTTAGGGCCCCCACGACGTTATATATATCCTCTCTTCTAAGAGAGTAAACACTTCGTGACCGCCTCCGTTCCCATTTAGGCCAAGTCTGCCTACAAATTCGACAAGTCGTACTTTGACTATATCTTTCTTCAGCTTGTTTGTAAACAAATTCACTAATTAGCAGCTTGCAGTTGGCAAAAGGCATACCAATGCGTTATTTACCAGGAATAATCTGCCTGGTCGTGCCTTGCCTTGCAAGTTCATCTGATTTGGAATGATTTGTATTAGCACTAAGTCAGTAGTCAGTAAGAACCATTGTGTTTTTTGACTAATTAAATAAATAAATAAATAAATAAAGAAAGCCATAAAAGTAGCGACCGTAGGTTCAACTTGGTGATGTCTTGCTCTAGATTGCACCGTTTGTGGGCCTGTTGAATGGAACGATCTGAACCAACAGTCGCAACGTCCAAGGCTTGCATTATGTCAAAATGATATGTTTGTTGTAATTCATTCATCCATTTCATCCGTTTGAGTAGAAACTGAGTGCATGAACACCATTTCATGATTTCAATTATACGCGAAATGGTGTTTATGCACTGAGTAGGGATATGCCGGGTATCCGGTAGATATCCGGAATCCGGGTTTTCCGCCCTTTTTTCTGTTATCCGCCTGTCCGGCCGGATACTGGCTAAAATCAAATTTAATAGTGTCTAATCAGTAATTAAGAGTTAAAAATTTATATATTTTTCATTATGAAAAGAAGCATTTCTGCATAACCGGTCAAGAACCCACTTCTATTTTCAACATAAATGCTACCCGGTGCACTAAACACTCTTTTTGAGTTCACTGAGGAATTTGGTTCGCAGAGATAATTTATTGTGGCGTGCGCCTTGATGTTGTCACACAAAAGGAGGGACCTACAGTTTTACGCCGACTCCGAACGGCGATTGTACTTTTATGAGAAGCTGTTCTCATGCATATTGGTTCGATTTTCATCACATTTTTAAATAAAAAAATCAATCACGCATTTTTTCTAACCCGCGGCGTTCATTGTTGTTTATCTTTTGTCTTTGACGTGTCTCCTCTATTTACCAAAAATAATCGAACTTGGATAACTGAGGAGAAATTGTGTATTCTTAACTACGTACTCGTCAGTTAATCTCGAAAAAGCAGGTAATCTAGCTAAACAGAGAAAAAACTAATATAACAATATTGTGAAATTTATTAAGGGTAGGAGTCTACCGGATATCCGAATCCGGCCGTTATTTTTTACAGGATATCCGGAATCCGGTTATCTGGCAAAATCTCTACCCGACACATCCCTAGCACTGAG
>NW_023458556.1:77740333-77744312 GCF_013731165.1 Rhagoletis pomonella
ACAATAACCACGCCTACCTCCCATATAACGGTAATTTTCAGAAATACGAAAACTGCGATATTTTAGTAACTATTGAAGATTATTCACTCAAAATTGATATTTACAATAATTTTTAGACGAAAAATAAGAATATTATAAATTTTTGAAAAATGGGCGTAGCCACGCCCACTTATGGTTACATGTGTATATCTTGGCAACCGCTGCACCGATTTCTTCCAAACTTGGCGCAGTTACTTGGTACAGGATACCAAATGGCCGAAAATTTTTAAAATCGGACAGTAACCACGCCCACATCCCATATAACGGTAATTTGCAGAAATACGAAATCTTCGATAAATCAGTAAATATTAAAGCTAATTTATTCAAAATTGATGCTTGCAACAATCCTTTACTAAGAAATACGCGTATGATAAAATTTTGGAAAATGGGCGTGGCACCGCCCACTTATGATCACATATATATATCGGTAACCGTTCAACCAATTTGTACCAAACTCGGTATTTTTATTGTGCTTGCTACATAAAAGCAAAACGTTGAAAATTATTGAAATCGGACTAAAATTACGGCCGCTCTTCATATAACGGTAAATTTCGGAAATGCTTGAAACTGCAATATTTCGAAATGTAAGGATGCTAGTTTACTTAAAATTTATACACCCCGGCTTATCATGTAGCGGTAGCTTTCGGAAAGGTGGAAAACATATATTTAATACTTGCGCCGGGTATTTAATGTTCGGCTCCGCCCGAACTTAGACTTTCTTACTTGTTTTAACTTAATTATGAAAAAGCAATCGGTAAGTGCAAAGCGCTTCATTTTAATATGGGCGTATCTGAATTGAATATTTCTATACTAAATTTGTTATACTTAAATGAATTACGAGTTGGGTTGGTGCTCTTTCATATGGGCATTTTTTAAATTTAGCACGCTTTCTTAATTGTAAACAGCGTCCGGACTTTGCTCCGATCGGGTAGATTTACTCCGATTTCTTTTTTAAATTTAATTAACTTTTAAAATATTTGTCCCCTCACTTTTGTGGCACCAAGATTTTATATAGAAAGGTGTGACAGAAGTTATCTCTTTTACTCTTTAACCCTTTTTTTGCGGAATCACTTTTTTATTTTTCAAAGCAAGGGATTGATTAAGGACCAGAAAAATGTTTTGTGGATGTGTGTATGTTTAGCAATTTGGCAGAGTATAAGCTGACATTAGCTATTTCACCACACAGTAGTGCTGCTGCCGAATGAAAATTTTCGGAGATGAATCTCATTAAAAATAAATACAGGAACTGGCTTAATGTTGAATCAGTTGAAAGATTAATGTTCGCAAGAACTATTTTTAACAAAAGGTCAGACCTTATACGCCGTCCGATAACACTATGCGACTCAAAATCGGGATGGAATGAAACCAACGGGAAATGTTATATCGGTCAAAAACAAGTTATACGTGGCCCGGCGTTTCGCTGGGTCACGTCTAGCAATCGAGATATATCGATTTGAAGTTAGTAACTATCATATAGGGGAAATTGTCACCTTAATTAATTGTTAATTGTGAATAAAAGCGAAACGCGTCCATCGATTTTCATGATCTATGTCTCATTTTGCTTAAAGGTTATGTGACTTTGCGTGAAAGTAATACGACTTGCCTCTTTTTCCGTTTTGGATTTTTTATGAATTTAAAAAATAAAAAAATTTAATATTTTAGGCAAAAAATATTTTTTTTCTTCATACATTTATTTTTACCGGCAAAACTGTTGATAATATAGAAAAACGTTATATGAACAGATTAAAGGAATTGTAATTTTTAATTTTTTTAAATTTGTTTGAGCAAAATCGGACTAGTGGTTCTCGAGTTATGTCAAAAAAAAGACCACCAAAGGTGACAATTTCCCCTATATGATAGTTACTAGCTTCAAATCGATATATCTCGATTCCTAGACGTGACCCAGGGACACGTATAACTTCTTTTTTACCGATATAACTTTCCCCGGTAGTTTGAACCCTTCCCGATCACTGACCCCTACCATTTGTCTCACAGTGTAATTTAGGTTTTTTTTTTGTAACATTATATTTCGTTTATGGAAAAACTACTGGCAAAGAAGGGGAAAAATGGGAGAGTAAAAACGGTAATCTCTTTGTCAGAAGCAGCAAAATTTAACCCAAATAATTTTTGCTGACGTTTGCTTATGATTTGCTGTATTTGCGTATAATTTAGCAGATCGCCAAATGACAAAAAACTGCCATGTAAACAAAAAATGTTTTACCAGTTTTTACCAGAGAAGCGTTCCCGTACTTTTTGGCTTCTCACTCTTTCTCTAAGAGCTATTTTCCGTTTTAACGGTTTAACAGGTTTTATTCAGAACAGTTTAGGAACGAAACTAATTTTTCCTTACTATTTAGAATGTTAATCTGCTCCGAAAATTTCATTTTTACTCCAATTTTTCGAGTCATTTACTCCCGAGTCGAGTTTCAGTAGTCCGAACGCTGATTCTAAACTTCTTTCTCTCAGTGCACCGATTTCATTATTGAAATATGTAGTTACATCTCCAGATAGTTGAACTTTGCACAAGCAATAGTTGATGATTAATATATGTATGTACCTAAATACGTTTAAAATGTCGTGCACAGAGTTTTACAATTATAATAAGGAAAAGACAGAAGTTTTGAAGCAATTTCACAGCAACGAAAAATATGATTCGATATTTTAATGTTATCTTCTACTTTTTTTGTAATTATTTTCTTTCATGAAACTTAACAGTGCCGTACAAAATTATTTGCTCGGAGGCTCTTTCATCTGATCACAACTTCCAATCAGATCGTTTAGAAAAATTTTGAAAATGTAGCTTTTGAGCCAATTAATAAAGTGCAAGTCTGAAGTTGCCAGAAAATTTCGTTGTATTTTAGAATTTTTTATTTATTTTTTTGCTGACAGTGTCTTCCATATAAAAAGAATTGTCGAACATAGTTTGTATGGAAGAAACTCTCAGTAAAACCAATACCAAAAATCAACTAAAATTTAATGGGCTGCAAAACTTTATTTTTTAAATTTTTATAAGTCTGATTAGAAAGTGCAAATTTGTATGCAAATTTATTGAATTTTCCCGAGTTTAGCACAAAGTTTAGAAATTTTATTTTTATGTGTTTTGATGTATTTAGTATAAACTGTATTTTTATGAAGGATAAAACAGGTGCGTGCTTGTGAAAAATTCTCTGTGCTTTAGTTGTGATAAGTTTTTTGTTTTGTTGGCGTACGTTGTAATGATCTCATGATCTCATGATTTTATGTTTTTGTTCTTGTCTGTCAAAATAAAATTTTACTACATCCTTCCGCGCGTAATTTTTTCGAAGCGAAAGGGAAGGGAGCGAGAGGCCCCTTCGCCCCCTTCCCCCCTAAAGTGTCACGGTTTGGTAACAGAGATATCTGGCAGCCCTACACATGTGACACATGCGACATATTCAGCATTATCACAGCGCACGGAAGTGCGCGCGAGTGACGAAAGCAGCCACAGTAGCATGCTGAAATGACTCGCTTATATATACACGAGATTTGGAAGTTTTTATCCAGACGTCCAATTGACATGTTTGAGATATCGTTGGAAAGATCTTGCAGAGTGTGTCCAGAAAATGTATTCAAGCTTCAAAAACGATTAACCGGATTCTTAAAAATTAGGCTAAAGTGTTGCGAAACAAAAAACGTTTTTTTGGAGTGTATGAGGGTACACCGGACATATTTAGTGTTATTCTATAGCCCAATACCTTTCAAACGGTACCTTACATATTAAGTTCCGGCTACTAATTGGAAAGATATAGAGGTAAATGTGTTTTGGTTCGTGTCTCCACTACGAGATGCTTTGGTATGTATGTGGCGTCTGTACGTACCTTCATTTAATTTTTTCCAAACTTTCAGGAATTAAAGTACAAGAAAAACTAAGATGATTTTGTTCCAGGATGTTTTGATTCGTATGTCTTTGTGGGCGTGGCTG
>NW_023458556.1:77744412-77746452 GCF_013731165.1 Rhagoletis pomonella
TATAAGTATTATATCCTCTTATTCTCCATCGTGATTGGTGCAGTAACAGTCTAAGCGATTGTGGCCGATTCGAGCCTCTAAAATGAAAAAATTAAGGAGCCGCGAATGACTCCCAGTCTAGTGGGGCGCGGACTTTGGATTAAAACAAAGTCCAAAAAAACTGAATGTGTAAATCATATCCGCATTTACGTTCGTACAATATGTTGTTCCTCATGCTCGCGCACATTCAAACAACAGGCTCAACCTTCTTCCTTTCAATGATTTTAAGCTGAAACTGAAACTACTTTATAAAACACATTAAGCACAGTAATGGCTTTTCATTAGATCTCTCATGTCTGCTTTCTTACTTTGCGATGTTTTGCTCGGAAGTCAAAGCTCTCAGTGCCATTTCAACATAGTTAAAGCATTTGTCGAGATTTGTCAGTGCAAAACGAGAAAAAAGTGAAGAAAGAAATGCTCTTTACATAAATTCGTTTCATTAATGCCGTAATGGCCGATGTGCAAGCAGAGTGCTTAAAGTATTTTGCTAATAGAAAAGGGCATTCATTCATTGTATATGCGTATGTATGTACGTATGTACATACGTTTGATTACACCAGCCAACGAAAATATTCACACACTCAAGAATAACTGAAAGCTGAAGTCACATTTATACTTATGTGAAAGTCTATATGTACATAGATATTAGTAGGGGAGCACACGATGATAAATCGGGATTTACTACAGCGTCCTGGGAACCTATTGAATTTTGCAGATTAGGTTATAGAAAGCAAAAAAGGTCACGTGATTCATATAATTTCAGTAGTGAGGGGATTGGGGGAGGATCTACAAACGTTCAAAAAGAAAAAAAAAACACAGCGCGTCAGTTATAGATATTTAGTGTATAAATCCTATTTCTGATGACAAAGTTATGTAACTTAATCTGCGGTTTATATGGTAAGAATGGAGGTGCGAAAGTGTAAAAATTAGGGGAAAAAATTATTTGATTGCGTCAGATATTTAGAAGTGATGTTAAATGAGCGCATATGCGAATGGGCGTCGCCAGGAGCGAATATATGGAGGGGGCTAACATATAAAAAAATCCCGAAATTTTCATCTTTACACATGGTGAAAATTTCTCAACTGGACCTCGGATTTCAGTCCAGTTCCAATTTTTGCGTCAAAATTTGTGGGTAGAGAGGTTTATAGATGTGAAAGATTTTCTCTTAAAGTATTTGACGAAAGTTGACGAAATTTGTTTTGTAAGCGTAGTGACATTAGAGCTTTAAAAAAAATATTTTTATAATTTAGAAAACAATTTTTTTTTTTTATTTAAACTTTATAAATATTCAAGCTGCATTAAAAATATGTTCTCAATGAGTGTTTTCCATTTCGTTTATATTTTCGAAAACTGCATTTATTCAAGAATATTTATAAAAAAAAATTTGTTAGATCTTTTCCGTTTATTACTTACAGCAACATTTGTCACAGCGCGCACGCATCGTGAACCATGCACGTTCACCGCCCATGCGCGCAACGTGTTCACTAGAAAGCGCATACAGAAGCAACTAACAATTGGCTCATATTTGCGACTTTTAACATAACCTTATATAATAATGATGGCATTTGTGGTATTTTTAAGGCATTTTTAGGTTAATCTTTGCATTTAGAACAAAAATCTGTAGTTAAGTGCCGATTCTTAGTTAACTACGCACTGTGAATTTGGCCTTTAATATCACACTTTTAAACTAAAGCTTTCTTAACCCTAGAAGCCTAATCTATTTGGGAGTAACGTAAAGCCTTAACATACGTCTCAGAGGCGTATGTGACTTAAAAGATAACCTGTGAACTAAAATATGCTTAGTTCTGCCCTATTTTTTAAAGAATATTGAAGTTGTGAATTTAACTAATAACAAAAAAAAAATTTACTAATTAAAACTATAACCACATTTATTTAAAGTAACAAAATAAAAAGTAAATTTTGTGTTAAAATAAAAAAAAGCATTCCGTATGTATATCGGCTAATTTTGGATCGTTCATTTTAAAATGTGTATAAAAAAA
>NW_023458556.1:77746552-77751377 GCF_013731165.1 Rhagoletis pomonella
CTGAAATTCGAAAAAAGACAATTTTTTAAACTACCACTGAGGCCGCATTACTCAGTTCATGTCATTGATGTGGGTATCAGTAGACGGGTCTTCAAACAAGCTATCTAACGCTATCTTTTGTGTTTATAAAATATAAATATGTCATAACTTTACCGCCTGAAAACTAAAAATCGGACTGTGAAAATATACATTTCGGGCATTTTCTCAAAAACTGGTCAGTCCATTTTATTTTTAGTTTCCACAAATCTAGCCCAAAATCTTAGCTTTCATCTGGCGTACAGCTTATATCTGGGAAAACTCTTGTTGTGGAGATATTGCGATTCAAATTGAAAAAATGTCGCTCCAAAAAGGGTCAAATGGTTAAAAATTAACATGTCCGTCTAATTTTGTTACTTTAAGATATAAAAATAACATACCCAGTTCCCCGAAAAAAATTGCTAATTCCCCGATTGCCACTTAAACCGAAATTCCCTGGAAATCGGGGAATTTCCCGCGAGTTGACAATTTGAAGGATGCAGCTGTGCTAATCACTTCGTACATGTCTTGGAAACCACAATTTGTATGTATTTTAGAGTTTTTTTCAGTCACATGCCAAAATTGTAGCATTTTTCCCCATTTTAATTAAAGGTATGTACACAGCATGTAACTATGCTACATGGGTTTATCACCCGCACTTAACCTACCTGGGAAGCCGCGTTACCTACAGTTGTACATAAATATGTATGTATGAATGCATTTAGTTCACCCAATGTGCCGCTACTACTTAGATACATATGTATAAATTGCCACCGAGCAAAACTACTTGAGAAAAAAGCATTAGTTTAATAGCACGAGTGCAACATCGTACACGCGATAGAAGTAAAACTTCTTAAAAAAAGCACATGCGTGCGCCCCACACCCGGTAGAAATCTTAACAAAAATTTAACTACGAGGCAATCAGACGAATACAGTTGTTAATTGTATCCAAATTTGGCACCAAGTTGATAAGTTTTTATAATATCTTATTATTATTTTTTTAATTTTTTCGAAAACAAAGGATATGATCATTCTTTTTCGCTTTATTCCGTATTCGAAACATTATATGTTTCAATAGACAAATCGATTTGAATACATAATTTAGATTTAGATAATATTTTTAGCAATTTATTTGAGAAAAATAAAACATTTAGATTATTGTTTGTATTTTCATCGATTTTAAATTTGCTACCCCAAAATAATTGATATCAAATAAAACACCTCTTTGAGGTAAAATTTTCGAGTTACGAAAGCTGAACTAGAAACACAAAATTTATGATATCAATTTCGTGACGAAAATTATACGCATTTTTTAACTGCCTTTGAAACGTACGGAAAATCTTTTTTTTATTTATTCGGAGGGTTGCGAAATTCCGTCTACTGCTAGAAACACAAAATAAAAAACAGAACTTTTTACCTCAAGGAGGTGTTTTATTTGATTAATTATACTGTATACTACCCAATGCCCGCTGGCTTCGCGGCGCCTAATAAGAACTTTTTCTCTGGCCAATTCAAAAGAGCGTTTAAAGCAAAAATTGTCTGTAAAGTCAAAATTTTTAGTTTAAGTTGAAACCACTAAAGCGCAGTATCCTCCTCACACATAGGCTATGAATAGTAACGCTGGGTAATCTTTTTCTATGATCTTGCAACTACAACAATGCACAATGGGGCCGCTTCATACAAATTGGTGCTCAAAAGTCTGTAACCGGATTTTTCCCCTGAAAACTACGAAGACACATCCAAAACGGAAATATAATATTATTTTTATAATATTATTTCATTACTTTGTGTACTAACACTGTTCAACAAATTTTTTTTCTTGTTAAATTGAAAAATATGTAGATATTTAGAGAAAAATAATAAACCCAGATCATCCACTATTTCCAATAAGTCACTTCGTGTTCTAAACACTGAAAAACTAATTCATTGTACATTGATAATTGTAATTATGGTAACGGGCCATAAAGATTACTTAAAATAGAAACAATAACAAAACGGTACAAGGCACGATAAAAATTCGTCTATATAATCATCAGATTCAGGTTGTGTATATTCAAAATTCTATTCTAAAAGCATGTCTTTTACTTCTGGATCAAATGATTTTCTTTTTGCTGTTTGTAAAGGTCTTAAACTCGTAATATGAGGATCAGAAGAATGAAGTAGACGATGAAATACATCTTCAAGGTTAGCTTTCCTTGTAGTTTTTCGGCTAAAACGTTCACGATACGCTTTGAAATATTTATTTCCCGATTCGAAAAAAACATGTGGAAGTTCAGAGAAGTTTCTTCAGATGGGGGATAAATAGTGTCGAGAACTTGTTTGGCTTCACTGCGCTTTCCACTAGCTCGCAGGCTCATTTGTGCTGCAATCGTTAATTGTTCGTGGGAATAATCTTAACGAAGCTAGGCAGTTTTCCTACGTTTTGACTGGTCACTAAATTCCCCAAAGTCTTTAGTGGGCCTTCCTCCTTAAGGTATCTGATACACCACAAATTGACAAGTTTTTTCTAACCACGCTTTTTCCGATTCATAAAATCTATTTTTGTGTCTACCGCATCTGATCCATTTTAAGGTAATGTAGCTCTTGAAATTGCGCAAACATATTTGCAACTTCTTTCTTTCCGAAGCTGGGCAGCTGGTTTGGCTTGAAATATATTGTTCCACATCTCTGAACTTGCATTGTAGTAATTTAGACGGGCTTTTAAAAAATATTACACACAAATCCCGATTTTTAATGGATAAAAGGGTTCCGTCTGGAATAAAAGTTAACAGTATTGAAATAAAGAATAAATACATACGGTATTTACCATTCTCATCCATTTAGTTTGAATCTTTCTTAAAACACTCCCACTTGGAACATATTTTTGATAAAATAATGATAAAATGTGCCTGACAAAAATTAATAAGTTCACGTTAAAACATATTTTTCTCAAAAATGCGCAACGTTCTTGTGCAAATCTTTGAAGCTTACTTATATATAAAGACTTGCGGTTATAACAAAAAAAGATTCGGAAAAAGAACCTTGCGCGTTTTGGAAAAAAACGAATTTTAAAATTCACTATGAAAAAAAATTGTTTATTAAAATTTTTCCTTATATCTCAGAAACCATTGAAATTATGCAATGATGTAAAGTTGTAAAACAATCAGCACACATTGCTTATTCAACGACATAGTTCCTTCTAAACTAATAGTAACCTTAAACATAATAAGACAGCCTTTAATAACACATATAAACTCGCTTTCGATATCGGAAAAAAAATTTTCAGACTGAAAAGTTAATTTTGAGCTGTTGTACGCGGCAACTGGTAGTAGTTCGGAACCCAATGTTTATAAACGAGATTTGCTACTTTGTTATGACTCTGCTGGTATATGTATATTTTTTATCTTAAATACCAACTTTGGAAAAATGAGTTTTGAGCATCGCCCTCTATGAAGAAGCCCCAGTGTGCAATGGTCCGATGCGTAAGCCAATAAAAGTCCTTATAAGGAAACTTAAGAGCACACATGAGCGTTTTCTGTTATAGGAGGGTCAAGAATCCACGTTGCCCACAGGATGAAAATTTTTCTCGTAATTGGCTAAATGAGTTGCGTGATCTCTTGAATTTCGTTCAAATGAAGCAATGGATATATCTACGGTGATCTTTTCTTATTAATTCGCTACTTTTACAATTCGTGTTAATATATACATATGAACTGATTACTAGGTAGATGCAAGATCGCATAGGGTGCATGAGGGCGTCAGACAAAGGTGCGCTTTCACAATTTTGTGGTCTTTCTATGCATACTTAACCCCATCCTTCATTTAGTCATCTGAAACTAAATTCGTATAAATTAAACATAGCGCCAAAGCAGACCAACCACACGGGGTTTCTATACATTTCGGCTGCAGCGCCATTCATTGCGTCCATATTCTGCAAAATCATTGTTTACCATAAAATGGATACGTATTAAGAATTTCAGCCTCGATTCCAACGCCACTCAGCGGGTCCATTTTTATCGAAAGAATTTTTCATCATACGTGTACATAGCTCACATATAAAATTTTAACGAAATTGGTTAATAAATACGACTTTTATAAATAACTCTACTCCAGCACCATCTAGCGAGTTTTCTAGTAGCATATAATAGGACCATATATGTATGTAATTTATAACCTCCGACAATTTGACGTAACTCTGTTCAGGAGTTTTTGAGTTTAGTCCGAACAACGAAAACGGCTACCATTTTATGTGAGTATATAGGTATCAAATAAAACACCTCTTTGAGGTAAAATTTTCGAGTGACGAAAGCTGAACTAGAAACACAAAGTTTATGATATCAATTTCGTGACGAAAATTATACGCATTTTTTAACTGCCTTTGAAACTTACTGAAAATCTCTTTTATTCATACGAATCGTTGCAAAAGTTCTGTTTTTTATTTTGTGTTTCTAGCAGTAGACGGAATTAGACGGACATGTTAATTTTTAACCATTTGACCCTTTTTGGAGCGACATTTTTTCAATTTGAATCGCAATATCTCCACAACAAGAGTTTTTCCAGATATAAGCTGTACGCCAGATGAAAGCTAAGATTTTGGAAACTAGATTTGTGGAAACTTAGAATAAAATCGACTAACCAGTTTTTGAGAAAATGCCCGAAATGTATATTTTCACAGTCCGATTTTTAGTTTTCAGGCGGTAAAGTTATGACATATTTATATTTTATAAACACAAAAGATAGCGTTATATAGCTTGTTTGAAGACCCGTCTACTGATATCCACATTAATGACATGGACTGAGTAGTGCGGCCTCAGTGGTAGTTTAAAAAATT
>NW_023458556.1:77751477-77753207 GCF_013731165.1 Rhagoletis pomonella
TGCTACTGTGGCTGCTTTCGTCACTCGCGCGCACTGCCGTGCGCTGTAATATGCACGGTTTCAGTGGCGGAAGTATTTTTGCGCAGAACTTCTTTTTGTGTAGGCGGCCTTCGACCGCGCTTAGGGGATTATAACCAGGGACGTGAACCGGATGAAAAATTTGGTCGGTTCGGTTCAGCGGTTCGAACCGTTTTTGCACTTTTGGATTGGTTCGTCAAAGCGGTTTTTTTGGTCTTTGAACCGGGCTTTCGGTTCGGTCGTAATTTTAGTCTGATTTCAATAACGCTTTTCTTCTATGTGGCAAGCACAATAACCACACCGAGTTTCGTACAAATTGGTAGAACGGTTACCGGAATACATATATGTGATCATAAGTGGGCGGTGCCACGCCCATTTTCCAAAATTTTATCATAAACGTATTTCTTGGTAAAGAATTATTGCAAGCCTCAATTTTGAATAAATTAGCTTTACCGATATATCGAAGATTTCGTATTTCTCTAAATTACCGTTATATGGGATGTGGGCGTGGTTATTGCCCGATTTTCAAAATCTTCGGCCATTTCGTATGTTATACCAAGGTAAACAATTGTGCCGAATTTGGAAGAAATGGGTGCAGCGGTTACCAAGATATACAAATGTGACCATAAGTGGGCGTGGCTACGCCCATTTTCCAAAAATTTTTAAAATTCTTATTTTTCGTCTAAAACTTATTGTAAATATCAATTTTGAGTGAATAATCTTCAGTAGTTACTAAAATATCGCAGTTTTCGTATTTCTGAAAATTACCGTTATATGGGAGGTAGGCGTGGTTATTGTCCGATTTTGCCCATTTTCAACACCATCCGTCCTACGCCCGAAATAAGTGCACGTACCAAGTTTCGTTAAGATATCTCAATTTTTACTCGAGTTATCGTGTGCACAGACGGACGGGCAGACGGACAGACAGACAGTCACCGCTTAATCGATTTCTTTTTTCATTCTGATCATTTATGTATACATTTGTCTATATCTATCTCGATTCGTTTTGCCTGTTCCAAACAACCGTTATGTGAACAAAGTTATAATACCCTTGTGCACATGTGCGCTCGGGTATAAAAATAACACGCAAGTTTAAGTGCCAAGTGTCAAGTGCAACAACGCGCAAGGTAAGGGGTCTGTCAAATGAGATGGGTTGCCTTTACATTTGATATTCTCACATGGTAATACTGTGTTTAACAAAAAGAAACAAGTAAGAAAGTCTAAGTTCGGTCGGAGCCGAACATTAAATACCCGGCGCAAGTATTAAATATATGTTTTCCACCTTTCCGAAAGCTACCGCTACATGATAAGCCGGGGTGTATAAATTTTAAGTAAACTAGCATCCTTACATTCCGAAATATTGCAGTTTCAAGCATTTCTGAAATTTACCGTTATATGAAGAGCGGCCGTAATTTTAGTCCGATTTCAATAATTTTCAAGGTTTTGCTTTTATGTAGCAAGCACAATAAAAATACCGAGTTTGGTACAAATTGGTTGAACGGTTACCGATATATATATATGTGATCATAAGTGGGCGGTGCCACGCCCATTTTCCATAATCAATTTTGAATAAATTAGCTTCAATAATTACTGATTTATCGAAGATTTCGTATTTCTCTAAATTATATTATTGTCCTATTTTAAAAATTTTCGGCCATTTCGTATTGTTATACCAAGGTTAACAACTGTGCCAAGTTTGGAAGAAATTGGTG
>NW_023458556.1:77753307-77776624 GCF_013731165.1 Rhagoletis pomonella
GAAAATTACCGTTATATGGGAGGTAGGCGTGGTTATTGTCCGATTTTGCCCATTTTCAATACCATCCGTCCTCCCGAAAGAAGTGCACATACCAAGTTTCGTTAAGATATCTCAATTTTTACTCGAGTTATCGTGTGCACAGACGGACAGACGGACGGACGGACGGACAGACAGTCACCGCTTAATCGATTTCTCTTTTCATCCTGATCATTTATGTATACATTTGTCTATATCTATCTCGATTCGTTTTGCCTGTTACAAACAACCGTTATGTGAACAAAGTTATAATACCCTTGTGCACAAGTGCGCTCGGGTATAAAAATAGTGGGTACATTTATCTATTGAAAATTGGTTGAAACGAACCTTTATGGAAAGTTGTTCGGTTTTCGGTTCGGATCAGTGGCGTAGCCAGGATTTGGCTTTGGGGGGGATGAACAAAAATTTCCATCGATAACTTAAATCTGTGACACACAATGGCTACAGGCGTCGCCTGAGTGCATTCTTTCATATATTTATGTATGTGCCAGTTTTACCGTTATATATTTTTTATCTACTCGTTTATTCCATGGGGTCTTCATGCTTTATTAAAATTTAAAAAATTAAATTACTATACCGTTTTAAAAATCTGAAAATTCACTGCGAGAAATTTTTCTATTCTCTTTTTGTCTTCGCCTTCTCGTTTTTGCCTTTATAAGTTTTGAAAAAAGGTTTTGAACGAATCATTATATCACATTCCTAGGCAAGTTTTGAAAGAATATTTTCGATACTAAATTTTATTAAAACAAAATGTCGAAATCAGCTTCATATAGAAACAGTGTCATCGTTAATTAAGAATGAGATGTTTTTAAATATCATAACTTTACGACACTCACATATTGACTAGATTTGACTATTTATTTTATTATATTTTAATTTGAATTATTTGTTTATAAAAATATAGTTTATTCCTTAACAAACACTAAATGAAAATAAGTTTAATCTTTGAACAACATTAAAAAAAATCTACAAACTTTCTTAAAAATTTCGGACTTTCTATTTCAATTTTATCTCTTAATATTTTGCAGTTTTTTAGCTCATTCAATTTTAGTCTAATAAAGTGCAAATTTAAAGTAGCTATGATTTACAGTTGATGTATGGCATATTTTTGACGATGTCGGTAATTTTCTTCCATATTATCTAAGTATGTTCGACGATTTTTTAATGGAGAAAATGAGCAAGGCCTTCATCAAAAAAAAAAAAATAATATTAAAAATCAACGATAAGTCGCAGCTATGTATTTTAAACTTGCGCTTTATTTGAATTGATCGAGCTACAGAACTGCATACTCAAAATATGTATTTCTAGGAAATCTAATTAAAAAGCTTTACGAAAGTTTGTTGATTTTTTTAATGTTGCGCAAAGATTAAACTTTGGATTTATACGGGTCTTGTTAAAGTGTAAACTGCATTTTTATAAACAAATAATTAAAATTATATAATTTTAAGACAAATGGCGAATCTAGTTAACCTGTATAAAGTTTTGATAAGCACTTGAAATGTCAAGTTTTAGTACTGAATTCAAAGAAGATGTCTCTTTTATCCATTCATAATAACTTAAAAAAATGTATTTGTTAAGAAGTGTATCTTAAAATATCTGCCTTGACATTTATGTTAAAAGTGTAAAATATGTAAATGTACCTACATAAACATTCCCGTGAATACCATCTAATCATTGGTCTTGAACATATATGTAATACTTCTATATTTGGCAGTAAGCTAACTTCTCAATGTGTAAGCATTCCGAAATCAGAGCGAGACAGTCTAGTACTGTTTTTGTCAATGTATTGTGTCCTTGAGTGCCGTTTTTGTATATGTGTTGTGTACAAGAATGATAGAATACAAGATTGCGCCAATGAGAGAGGATTTTTGAGCGTAATTTTTGCGTGACGTCATCTTGGTGCAATTGCGAGAGAGAAATGCCAAAACGCATATAAAAATATGTAAACAATGCAGAAAAATGTGTTAATTTTAATATTACATGGCCCAATTTAGCATGAATCAATAAATATACAAAGATTGATTAATTAGGAACACGTAGCAATAATTTTGGACATGTAGCCCTTTAGATAAGTACGATTTTTAGCACATGAAAAAATGGATGTATGAACAGTGTTTGCGATTTCATGTAGACCAAAAGGAAGGTGTGCAGCAAAGTGAATCTTTGGACTTGCCATTTTAAAAAGCCATGCAGGGTGCATATTTATATTTGTGGAAGGTAGCCAACCACCATAAACTCCACAGCTGTTGACTCCACAGCTTTTATTTGATGACTTTTGTACCATTTACGAGAGGATGCATGAGTGTGACTTTTTTGGAAGCAAATATTCTATGTCAGTAAAACATAATTTAAGCTGAACTTTTAAATGTATTATAATTTGGGCACTGTTTTGTATTAGGTACGTAACAGCGCGGTAAGATGCCGCTTGAATTAACGCCTGGCGACCTTATCCACTGGTGCATTACCTCATACCAGCACTAAAAGAATCAGGTACTAACAAAAATAAGTAGGTAGTGAAGTTCATATATCTATTTACTGTAGAAACTACTTTTGTATACCTACTACAATTCACCAAGGAAAGGCCAACATAGTTCCATGTAGAAGCTCATAGCTCACACACATAGCATTTGGTGTTTTAATGCATGTCCTCCCCGGCAGAACTGCTTCCACTTTTTCGCCAGGTTTGCGTCCGTAGGAAACGAAAAAATAACTTATATAGCACGCTTTCCTTTTGTTTTCACTATTACACTTTGCCACTGCACACTTCGTTTTGCCTTTTATTGTGTCAATAATTGTTTAAAACCACGCAGAAATATTAACGCACAAATATTAGAATTGTTATTTGGTTTTTTTCGTATGCTCACATTCAACAATTGCACCAAGATGACGTCACGCACACAGCTCATTCTGTCAAAATCACAAAGAGCGGATTAGCGGTACCGCGATTGGCGCAATCTCTATTTCTCTCAATCGTGTGTTGTGTACATGTTTATTTATAAACGTATGTGTTCCTTTTCTTTCGTACGTGTTTATTGATATATCTGTACTGTAGTGTTTTCGGACGGTACTAGCTCTTACTGCCAATATAGGAGTATTACATATATGGTCTTGAAGGGAATCTATGTATGCATGCATGCATATGAGCAAATTAAAAAGTCGATGCAATTTACAGTCGAAAAGTACAGTTTTTGTATAGATTTCGTACTGAAGGAACAATTTTATTTCCCAACACTGTGGGGAACTAAGCAAAATGGCCTAGTATATTTCGCAAATATTCAAATACATAATCCACCAACCGATTATTTTATATATTCATTAAAAGGTAATTTGTCATCAGTCTGAAATAAAAAAAAATTATAAATCGGAAGGGTAAAATAGTATTGTGTTATTAATTCAAAAATAAAAAGTTTAATTTCACTGACGAAGGGGGGGATCTATCCCCCAAACCCTCCCCCCCCCCTGGCTGCGCCACTGGTTCGGATCAAACATTTGTGGAAAATTTCGGTTCGGTTAATGATTCGGTTAATTAATAAAAAAAAGCGGTTTTCCGGTTCAAAACCGGTTCGGTTCAAAACCGGTTCACGTCCCTGATTATAACCCTTACTAAGTAGAATTCTCCTTTCTGTGTTGCCTGAAAAGGGGCCGGAAGAATTCTTGCACATAACTTTTTTCTGCGTAGGCGGCCTTCGGCCGCGCTTAGGAATTATAACCCTTACTAAGTAGAGTTCTCCTTTATGTGTTGCCGGAAAAGGGGGGCAGAAGAATTTTTGTGCAGAACTTCTTTATGCATTCCGTTTCGTTAGAAAACCGAAACAATGCATATAACAAAAACCGAAATAATGCATATGAGAAAATACCGAAATTATGCATATGCATACTTTCGTTTTAAAAGCGAAATAATGTATATGAAAAAAAAACGAAGTAATGCATACATGCACAATTTCGGTTGAAAACCGAAATAATGTCTAAATTCACAGTTTCCATATGCGCAATTTCGGTGCCCCTTAGAAATCTAGGAGAAAATGGTTCCCAATCGAATGATAGTTGCCCGTTTACGTAAATGTATAAAGATGCAGCCTTTCCAATAATTATCACTTTTCGCCATTAGTACGGTATTGATACAGGGGCGGACCCAGCAGCATTTCTTGGGGGAAGCGGAAAAATTTTTCAACATATATCGTGTATATAAATTTAAAAATCACCGCAATTTAAAATTTTTAGAGTTTTGATAGTTTTTAATTTCTTGAAGTTTCCCCTTTTTAATAACTTGCATGGAATTCCAAAATTTTCTAAACTTTCAAAACTTTGTGAATTTGAGAAATTTTAGTAAATCCCAATAACTCAATTAATTCAATATAATGATGAATACTAGATTTCTAGAAATTTTTTATTTTTCAAAAATTTTGAGAATTGTAGGAATTCTAAAAAATTTTTCTAAGTAAAAGTGTCGAATATACAAAATTGATCAAACGAAATTAAAAGTTTTCGAATGTTGAAAACATTTTCATATTTCGTGGTTTTTTTAAATTTACAAAATTTTCGTAATTCTTGAAGATTCAAAATATTTTTGGACGTTGATGTTTTCAAAATTTTCAAAAAATTTAAAATTCTCAAACTTTGTTATATCAATACAAAATTTTGGAAAATTTCAGAAACGTGGAACAATTTTGGAATTTTTCAAAAATGTTAATATCTTTTAGAATTCTAAGAATTTTCTATTTTTTACACACGAGTACATGAACATAAGAATTTTTCGACAATTTGAGATGTTTCACATTTTTACTTCTTAGGATGGATTTTAGGATAAATAAAATTCTCAAAATTTTGGAAAATATAAATATTTCTAAAATCTCAATAATTTTGTACATTTCAAAATATTCTCATTTTACCAAAATTTCTAGAATCTCCCGGATTTCGATAGTTTTTGAAATTTTGGAAATTATACTAAAAATAAGAAATCTCAAGAAATTTAATAATATTATAAAATTCAAAATTTTGGAATTTTCGTTGTTTTCTGAACCTGTGAAAATATTCAAACTTGCTGTGACTTTCAACTGTGTAAAATAATACAAATTCGAAAATATAACAAAAAAACTAAAAATTGAAAACTAACAGCCGTATTCTAACAAAGTCACAAACTTTAGCTCATCACTGCTGTGATTTCTACTGCGCCTCAAAGCTTGCCGCTGCAAAAAATATGCCGCCACAATACAAATTTTTAAATTTTTGTGTATTTTTCTAGCCCTCAAAATCGAATTTTTTGTGACACATTTCTCGGCGCACTAGAAATCACAACAGTGATGAGCTAAGTTTTGTGACTCTGCTAGAATAGAGGGGTAAGTACATAATTTCAAAATTTAGAAAATTTAATGAATTCGAAAAACTGATAGGCCTACTTAAATAACACAATACTTCGAGCTTAGCACACAGCTATAATTTCAAACTCAAGTGAAATTTGACACACTTTATCCATGAATTAAAATTTTCAAAAGCATCCATTCATTAGGTTTGTTCCCCAAGCTTCTCGAAGTCACTTCGAGTTACATATACGCACTCCGCAAGTAAGTTTTCGAGTTTCTTTGATATACGCTCACAGTTTGAACATTGCTCGAGTTTGTCTACAAGTAGCTTGTGGGACAAACCTGTTATATATTCTTGTAATGATATTTCACGATATTCAGTTGAATATTATGAAAATGCATGTTACACAGTCTGGGGGGAATTTCCCCAATTGCCCCTACCTGGGTCCGCCACTGATTGATAACATATGTAGCTGTGTCGAATTTCAGGACTTTAGCGTAAGCGGTTCCAGAGATAAGCTATATGAGAAGTTCAGTTTGTATTATGAGAGGTGCCACGCCCCCTTTTAAAATGCCTACCAGTTTTTGCCATTAGTAGAGTATTTGTAATTTATGCATCCGTGCTAAGTTTCAGTTCCACAGCGTAATTGGTTTTAGAGATATATTGGTTTTTTACGTTTTAGTCTGTGTAAGAATTTTAGGAATGTTCCGACCCTAGCGCCACCTACCGAGAAAATTTTTTGTCGGAATATTTAATTTCAAGGTGTTGGCATATGTTCCGAATATGCACCAAATCGGTGCAGCCATTTGGTAGTTTAGTGAAATAAAATGTATAGAAAACTTTATGAAATTGTAAAACCGCGACGTCTCAAATTTCTTAATTTTTTGGCTGCATAAGCAAAAAGTTTTGATTTTTTTTAGTGAAAAACCTTCAACAAAAACTTCCAAAAAAGTGCGATTGGTTATGATTGAACAGACTTAAATTGAATGTCAATAAAACTAAGTTTGTGGTTATATCAAGGCGAAATTTTGAGAACAGTGCGGTGGTAACTCTAAATATGAGCAACAAAGCACTAGAAAAAGTTAATGCATTCAAATACCTAGGAATAAAGATCGATGATAAACTGAAAAAAAAAATGGTTTCTATATTTTCAGTTAGACCTCTAGCAGTATGTACATCGGTGAAAACTTCATTTAATTCCATGCATTAGTTTTTGCGTGGTGCGCTTACAAACATACAGACAGAAAGACAGAAAAAAATTCTACAAATTATTGATTTGGCTTCTGTTGATCTAATAAACCCCCTATTAATTTCTTTAATATCTATTTTGTACAGATATCGGCCTGTTACAATTTTATTATTCTCAAATACTTTCGTTTGATACCCATTTGGCAACATTCAGGCTTTCTTATCAATTTACTATCAAAAAGGTGGCAACCAGCTTCAAATATATTTTCGTAAGTAAGCTTCCTAAACTTCTTTAGTTTAATATTCATATTGTAATATTTCATTTATTTTACCAATTTAAATGAATACAATTTTTCAAACAGGTGGCAGATCCCCTAAAAATATTTTCGGTGCTAAAATTTTCTAACCTCTTGAGTTTGATGCCAACATTGCAATATTTAATTTATGTTATCAATAAATTTAAATAAAGTTTTCAAACAGGTGGCAAGCTTCCACAAAAATATTTTCAGTTGTAAGCCCCTTTCTTTTGGCAGCCATACTGCGATATTTACTTTATCGTATCAATTTACTTAAACTGAAAATTTCAAAACAGGTGACAGCTCTATAATTTTTTTCTTTTTATTGTAAGTTGGACCTCTAGCGATACATCGGTGAAAACTGAATTCAATTCCATGCATTAGTTTTTGAGTGATGCGCGTGCAAACATACTATACACCGGAATGTAATTTGTTTCAAAAACGCTCTACCTCAACCGCCGTTTCAAAAACGCACTCAACATATTCTCAGCTGAAAGGGCGTTTTTGAAATACATTATAAAATCGGACGTTCTTCGTCCATTTGATATGATAGACCGATCTTCCACTCAGCAGACGATATACAAATATGAATTTATCAGGAGGTTATACAATTCACTTTGAATTCAAATTGGCAGGGGTTGAAATTCACTCGAAAGTGAATTGTAGAACCTGCCGATACAAAAATATTTACACGTTATATAACTTTTTTAATTCCAATTTTTCTTTTTCTAATCGAACGATAAGTATTTCCATTTCTATGGCCTGACGTTCCTTATGTTGGAGAACCTCCAACTCGTGCCTTTCGCGCATGAGCTTAACCCTTTAATGTCAAATGTTGCTTATAGGCAACATTATATATTTCTACGCGTAGTTTCTATAGTTGTTGTTATTTTTGCTAACGGTTTTTTTTACAGTAGCTAATGTGTGTGGGCATTTTCTTGAGAATTTATATTTAGAAAAGCTTAACAGGTGTTCATTTGAGAGCTAGTTGAAGTGGTGTGCTGACGTGTGCAAAAAAAAGTGAAAATAATCGTTCTATAAAAATTCAAATAAAAACGTAATACGTAAGATTTTTTTTATAAAAAGTGAATTTTATTATAAATAACAGGTAAGAAAATCAAATAAAGTTTACAAAACTAAAATAAAGTTTTTTGTTTTATGTCAGGAATTTCGCGAACACAATGTTGCTTATAGGCAACATTTGGCCATAGTAACAATAATATTTTGTATTTTATTCTTTTAGAAATGCGCCCAAAAGGTCTTACAGATCTAGAAATAAAACAGATAATAAACTTCGATTGGAATAATTATGATGATGAAGAAGATGAGGAAGAAGAAGAAGAGTTATATGATTCGAATCTGGAGAAATTCATTGAAGAAACGATGGATAAAGTAATGGAAAGAGGGGAAAACGTTGAAATAAATTTGATAGACGGTATTGTTGGAGAAGATGAGCATGCTGATGAAGAAGTTGAAAATGTTGCGGACACAGAAAACATCGCCGAGGTAAGTTATGAAAAAATCAATCTGGAGAAATTGAGATGGAGGAACGCGGGCCTAACCGTTTTTGAAACTGCTTGGAAAGAAGATCAAGTTTGTCGAGAAGTCAAAGTGCCAATCAAATACTTCAATGAATTCTTCGATGATGAAATAATAAACAAGATTTGCAACGAAACAAATCTGTATTCAATGCAAACTAAAGGAGTAGAGCTAAACTGTTCGCCATTCGAAATTAGGCGATTCTTTGGTGTACTTCTTTATTTAGGCATTATACAAGTTCCAAATTTGAGAATGGCTTGGATGCCAAACGAAACATATGTCATTGTTAAACTTTCAACTGATGATATCAAACGAGCTTTTACACGCGTCTGATATGGAGCCAGTAAACCAACGCAAAAGAGGTCGCCCATTGGCAGCTCTTTCAAGCATAGACTCAGATTCATCATCACCGTCGTCTCCAGCACCATCAAATATTTCAAACGTTTCATCACAAGGTTCATCGCAATCTACAAAACGATCATATATATCTAAACCTCCAAAATCCATGCGCCTCGATCAAGTCGGTCATTGGGTTGAATGGGGAGCAAAAGGAAGGTGTAGGTTATGCCATACCGGGATTCCAAAATCCAAATGCTCAAAATGTAAGGTACATTTATGTTGTAACCCCCAAAAAAACTGTTTTGCTTCATACCATACATAAAAAGTTAATAAAAGTAATAAAAAAATAAATAAATATCAATATTCCTTTGTGTTTTGAAATATACCACTATGGCTAAATGTTGCTTATAGGCAACTTCTCATAACTGTAAAACCAGAAGTCCTAGAGCCTTGAAATTGATATCAGTTCATATTTAGGACTCTAACATCAACCTAACGTAGTAAAAATATTTTTAACCGCGCCCACTTTAATTCTGACATTAAAGGGTTAATTTGTAGCTCCACTCTCCCCTCTTCCTTCTTTACCAAAGCAACGTCTGCCTGTAATTTAGACTCTGCCCATTTGTTTTTGATAGAAGCCAGATTCTCCCAGGACGAGGTCTTCGGGTTTTTGTCACACAGTCTTCGAGGTGTCCACAGTGGTGTGCTCATCTTCTTCCTTAGTGTGGCAGGACCGGGTAGCGGTTCCCATGCGGGTGAAGTACTGGTATTGTTTTCAACGACTGGAAGTATATACCATCAGAATTTCAACAACGTAGGAATTTTAAGAACTTACGATGAAGATCCGCCAGCACAGTATCTGAATCGCAAGTATTCGCAATACCCTCCATCTCTTTGTCATTTAACATTGACAACATCCTCTCCTCTACACCTGTCAAAGGGGTTGAAGGTGTTGCAGGATCACCTCCAGTGCCATAGATGCCTCTCCGCTCTTCAGCTGCCTTGGCCTTTGTAGCATATTTTATGTTTTTATATATTTTTTTCAGTTCCTTGGATTCGCGTAAAATTTCCTTTGTGGCGCTGAATTTCTGCGCAATCTTTTCCCATGCAACTTCTTGTTCCTTTGAACTGATGCAGTCAGTTTTTTTGCATTCAATTACGCTACTGTATTTGCAACAAATTTCAAACAATTTGTTCGTCTCGGACGCATTAAATGTAGATTTTTCGCGACATATTTCCAAATGTTTAGTAAAATATTACAACGTATAACGAATCACAACTGAACATAAAAAATATACACGCTAGACAAACCAGCCAAAAACGTGGAAAAAGACTACTATTTAAAGAAACAGCTGATAGGGCTACCGTGTGCAAAACTATTACTTAAGTCGCTCAGCTGGAGAAACTGAAAAAAGGCTTAGCACAAAATCATAGCTAACTTAAGTTATAAATAAGTTTAAGCCTAAGTCTTATTGGAGAACCCAGCCCTAAATATCTTTGAATATCATACAATATCTGCAGCAGAGTTACATACACACAGCTAATTTCTTAATGAATGCATTTTTTTTTGATGGTAAATTTATGATTGGCGATATGCACATTTCGCACACCGTCTTCAAAAGAGTCACAACTCAAAATAATACGTTCGGCAACTCGTTCGCTAATTTCTTAATGAATGAATTTGTTTTTGATGGTAAATTTATGTTTGGCGATATGCACATATCCATGGGCGTAGCCAGAATGAAATTTAGGGGGGGGGGCATACAAAATAAAATATTCAAAACCAATAACTTACTTATGTACTAAAATTTGTTTTATTATAGCTTAAAATTATTGTAACCAATAAAGGTAAATATGTTGTACAAAAAACAAATAAACAGAAGTTCACAAAAGTTGATATAAAACTATTCGTCGATTTAAATTGTTAACTTTTTACTGAGCATGTTTATTTTACGAGGAGGAAGCATCGAAAGCCTAACCCCTTCCGTGTGAGACTTTAACCCAAACTAAAATTCCTACCGTCATGTACCGTTCCCCTCCCGGTAACACCGTCAAGGATTTCGTCGGGATTATAACACTGTGTGACTGATAAGGTTATAGATCTATTCTCTTCCTCTTCTTCCTTTTTGGCGCTGTAACCGCCAAAGCGATTTTGACCAACTGACGCCTATTAGAAATGCCAAGTGAAGCCAGAATACTTTCAGAGCTGGGGCGTCGGTGTCCATTCGAACGACATGATCAAGCCAGTTGAGCCGCTGTATTTGAATACGCCACATACCAGCACGGGCATGTGAGTGATTTATAGTGTGGTTTTCGTACGTCGAGAGAGGACTTTACTCCTGAATTGCCTACTCAGTCCAAAGCAGCACTTGTTGGCAAGAGCGATTCTGCGTTGGATTTCCATGCTGACATTATTACAGGTGTTAATGCTGGTTCCCAAGTAAACGAAATTCTCTACTTCCTCGAAATTATAACTGTCAAAAGTGACGTGGGTGCCAGGCGCGAATGAGCTGATTGTTTGTTTGATGACAGGAGATACTTCGTCTTGTCGTCGTTTACCACCAGACCCATTCGCTTTGCTTCCTTGTCCAACTTGGAAAAGTCAGGACAGACTTCGCGGTTTTTCTTACCGATAATGTCAGTGTCATCGGCATAAGCCAGCAATTGTACGCTCTTGTAGTAAATTGTTCCTAAGCGGTTCAGTTCTGAAGATCTTATTATCTTCTCCAACATCAGATTAAAAAAGCCACATGAAAGAGAGCCGCCCTGTCTGAAACCCCGTCTGGTGGCGAAAGGCAACAGAGCAGAGCTGGTGGTATTACTCAACGTCATTTTTCACAGGCGTATGACAGACATAGCGGCATATACCTTTAAGTACTGTCGAAAGCGGCTTTAAAGTCGACAAATAGGTGGTGAGTGCGGATCATTTTCTCGCGGGTCTTTTCCAAGATTCGGCGTACTGTGAATACCTGGTCTATGGTAGACAATACATTCGATAAGACCTTGCAACCTATGCTTAGAAGGCTGATCCCGCGGTAGTTGGTACGCATGGCGGGGTCGCCTTTCTTGTGGATTGGGCAGAGCGCACTTGAATTCCAGTCGTCGGGCATGCACCTTATTACCTCCTTGCCATCGTAATTAAATAGCTCAGCTGACAGGCCGTCAGCTCAAACAGCTTTGGCACTTTTCTTCATAGTCAGGCGCTGGGATATCGACTCCATCGTCATCGACTGGGACCTCGAAGTGCTTCCGCTATTCAAAAGGGTCGAAAAGTGTTCCCTCCATAATCTGAGTACGTTCTGGACATCGGTCACTAGGTCGCCATGGTTGTTCATACAAGAGTCTTGAAACCTTCCGTAAGTCGCTCAACTCTCTGCTAAAAATTTCGGGTGTTTTTTCTGTCGGACAGCATTTCAAGCATTTTCTCACACTCGTGATCGTACCAGTAATTAGCGGGAAATGTGGTTCCACTGCTCGCGCAAGTCGGTTTGTTGAAGAGTGCTCTCTCACAGCAGGTGTGAGGGCCGAGCGCCGAATCCATTGGCCGTCTGTTTTGATTGCAGCTTTTCGACGTTGAACTTTCCCTGCATTGTTGGGGGCCCTTTTTTTGCTTCTCCGAGGTTAGGTCGTATATTGGATGCATCAATATAGTAGTGCGAGTCGATGTTTGGCCCTCGGAGTGTACGTATGTACATCTAAAACATGTCCCACTTTACCTCGTTCCCAAACTAGCGTTCGGTCGCTACCCAGAGTATTCATGGATATAAATATCCGGACGTAGTTAGCTGCGATTTGAACCGTAAGCACACGAATCACTTCTGGCCACTCCCAGGTGAATGGCCGTCAAAAGCTTTGCAGTACTGGGAAATGTACAAAACATAGTGGCCAAAAACGAATATCTCAACTAAACCCTGATGAATTTTTTTAAATTCGCTCTACATACCTGTATAATAAACCAAATAGCCGGACAAAACGTTAAATGATATACATACATATGTATGTATGTATAAGTATGAGGGCGTATTGAACATTTTGAGTACGCAGATTTTTTAGGCTGGTATATTTATTTATGCTAAATATATTACTTGATTTTGTTTTGTCACACTTTAGAAGTAAACGTCTTGGCTGTTCACCCAACCGCTTAGTAAAGACACAAACCTAAAGACAAAGTAATAAACAATTGAACTATAAATTTATTTATAGTTTCCGTTCAATAAATTTTTGCTCATTGTCGACTGCAGCCAGGTTTTTACCATTTTAAAATGGAAGTGCTTTGAAGTTAGATATAATAACTTGATACAGAACCGGATGATCCACATATCTACTTTTCATATCAATTTACTAATTATTTAGTTAGCGTTGGGAGTATAATTTGTTATACAGTATATATATAGGAAAAACCTTGAAATTTAGGGGGGGCCGAAATTATCAAGCAAGCATTTCGTGGTAGTATTTTTGAATATCTAGGCAAAAATTTGAAAGTTAGGAGGGGCCCGGGCCCCCCCCCCCCCTGCCCCTACCTGGCTACGCCCATGCACATATCGCACACCGTCTTCAAAAGAGTCACAGCTCAAAATATTTCGTAGCACATGCTAATCATATGGGCAAGGGCGACTTTACCTTAGGTTTTTTTTTAACAAATTATAACAAAAATTTACTCCAGCTTTTGCTGAAAGGTAAATAAAAGTCTGCGTACATTTTTAGCGCTTATTTTCACAAATGCCAAATTTTGAGTTGTGAATCTTTTGAAGATGGCGTTCGATATCTACATACACATCTGCTATGAGAAGCTAGGGTCATGGTGTATGCTGCTTTCAAATTTAGAAGATTATTATTTGAGTTTTTCCATTAAAAATTGTCTGAACGACATGCAGTGAAATATAAGACGAGATTTTATTATTAACCTGTGGAATAATGAAGCTATCCTCACCTAAAAAGAGATTTATTATCGTACTACATAGTAGTTTGTTTAAAATGTTAAAGTTATTTAAAGTTTATTTAAAATCGCTTTAAAAAAAATAAAACATGTTCATTAAATATATTTAAATTTAATCTAAATTTTTGTTCTGCCACTCTCTGATTCCGTAAGTCGAGTAATTTTTTTTCCTGTGGACAAGTTTTCAAGATAAGTATTTGCAATTTATATTTATTCAGATAAAAAAAAGTGGTTCCACTTTAGGAACTGTACTGAAACTAAAAATGAGTATTTTCACTTGTAAAAAAAGGTGGATCTTTTTTAAAGTAATTTTGAACAGTTTTGGACAGGTTTTACACATTTAACTTCTAAAGCGTAAGGCCCGTTAATGGGGAAAAAATTATAAAAATAAGAGTTTTTGTAAATTCTTTTGTGAAGCCAAGCTACTAACAAAAATAATCGATAGATAAATAAAACAGTTGTGTGGCAACTTTCGTATAAGCTCGAAAGTGTAAATGTAACGCCCATTCTTTATTACAAAAGAAATGATGCCTTTAATATTTTTGGTAACTTTTTGGTAATCTTTAAAAAAAAATTGGTAACATTTTATCTAAGTGTGTGGCAACCTTGGTTGTACTATGCCTTATTTGACACAAAAATTAGAGAATTTGAATTGCATGCATTCGCACATATAAATAAGTAAGAATGTGCTTCTAGGTTAAGTAAGAATACTCACACTCAGTAATCTCACTGCGTTAAAAATCCAAAAGCACTGAAAATTTTAAAAATACAACAGACTGACCAGATGCTTACAAAGTAGAGGTATACGCCGCCGAGCCACGCTGCCGCCGCCGCCGCCGAGTTACGAAAATATCGGGGCGGCGCGGCGTTCGGCGCCTAACGAATTTTGTACAAAATTTTCATGTTGTATGCACATTGAAATACATCGCTTGAAGGAACTAAATACTACTCGTATAAAAACACTATTTTACGAAATGAAAATTACATTTTTAAAAGGAGTTTTTTTTGCATAATTTGGGCCACTGAACATTAAAAAAAAAGCGTAACTCAGAAAAAACATAGGTAACACGTTTTTCGATCGAAAGCATTAATTACAGTTAAATTAGGGTCGAATACTGGTAATCTGACGATTTTTTCCGCAGTAGAAATTTTTTTTTCAATACTACAACAATACTACTTTTTTATATACTACATCAACAAGGAAGTTATAACACATCAAAAACTTTAACGCCAATATCTCAGAAAGCAGTTTTAACAGAAGCGCCCTTATTGCATCTAGCTCCTCAATTATTGGAGATAAAACAAAGACTAGTTGATTTTCCTGTGTGTTTTTTAAATATTTTAAACATAATTTTAATAAAAAGCAAACACTTTTTTTTTCTAATTTTTACATTCGTAAGATACTTTATTCTGGGGTCCCACAGACGTATACATGAACTAGGTGGCTGTGTGAAAATTACATTAGTATTCCTAAGTGGTGGTTAAACCCCAGGAAGGTTTTGCTACCGCGCATCGCAATATTTTCTACACAGAGTTAAAGTCCCCCTTTTTGGTAAAAATTACTATTATTTTGCATTACATTCTGTTCTCCTTAGAAAAATTTGGCGCTTAAAATATTAGTGGAAATGTTAACCATTTATAAGCCATTTTTCAAACAGTGTGTCAAAAAGGCCCGTTCTGGTGGGAGTTGATGGGTTAAACTTTTGGAAAAAAGTAGGCCAACCTTATTTTCAATATATAACCCGCAAAAAATCGTAAGAACTCCGTAACTTAACATAACGGTTGATAAGCTTATTGCAAAAATTTATTGATAGCGACATAAATTACCCCAATAACTTAACCTTTAAATTTTTTTATTTCTTTAAATTGAAATAGTACATACTGATTTGTAAAGTACATAGAGATGTATGTATATTAGAGTGCCCATCGAAAATCGTTTTTTTTGTACGTTAGTACTACATATTTTCAAATTGTGGAAGTTATCGATGGTCAAAATTTAAAAAATTCTTTGAAATTTAAGCAAAAGTAGTCATTCAAAAACTCATGAATCTAGAAAATCGTATTTTCTGACCTAAATCGACAGGCCGCGACATCTAAATGGCCTTTAAAAAATCTATAAAAATAGACAATAATATTTCTCTTAAAAGCGAATAAAATTAGGGGGTAGGGTCTTTAAATTGTCAAAAAAAGCATTTTCGATGGGAAACCTAATGTATATACTATATAGACTTTCTTCTGTTCGCCCATCCATCAGCAGCAGTCACTCAACATTTGAATTCAATGAATGAATTAAATATAATTATAATCTGATGACATGATAAGATTATTGCTCTTTGGAATCTACCTTATGGGCAGTAGCGCCGGCGTTTCTTTTTGAAGTTGACCACGCCGCCGCCGCAAAGCCTGTCGGCGTAAACCTCTATTACAAAGAAGCCTTAAACGCAAATAACAACAAACATATCATCGCTCAACACCTGCAATCTACCAGCTCAGCCATAACATGTGCACACATACATACATGCATACATATGTATTACAGTTTCTTACTAGGTTGTCCCTTAATTTTTTTGTTGTTGCCGTGTTATAAAATTTACTTCAACGTGCTTTTTATGCTTCATTCATATGCATGTATGTATGTTTACTTGAATGTTCAATGCATACATTTATATGAATTCATACATGCCCTCCCATAAGCCAACGCCATTATCAGCAAGTGTGCTCTGCCATACTGTTCGCACCGCCATCAATATGTAGACATAGCAGTACATACTACTTTTTGTTGTTGGCGTATATGTCAGTTTTAACGAAGCCTAATTCATTGCGCAGTCGAGTTTTTTTGGACTCTGGTTGCGCCTGATTTGAAATACAGGTTTTGATTGGTAAAAAGACTCTACATTCTTCATCAAAGGCGGGAAGGGGAAACCTAAGGGTGAGAGCAGGACAAATATAGTATACACATATTTGCAGATGGCTTCATGTACAGTACGAATAAAATCACCATGAAAAATTGAAATTTACTGTGGTCTTAAAACTGTGCGGTAGATAAAGTTATTAGGAATAATGATGGCCTGAAGGTCAAACGGCACGCACAAGCGCATGCATACATATGCATATACATGTATGCATGTGTGCATGTACGTACTATGCGGAAATAAATACCTCGTCTCAGAAATTAATCAATTGACAAAGTAGTTGGAAACGGATTATTTATGCAGTTTATGCATTTTAAAGTACATATGGGCATATCCCCGGTTACGGACGCGACATCCGCACGCGTTTAACTAAGCTTCAAATAGGAAGGAACTGAAAGATCGTATGTATATTACAACGGTTACAAAGCACTGGGAAGGTGCTATATTCAACAAAAATTTTTGGAAGTATAAAAAGTTAAGTACAAAGATACAAGCAAATAAAAAACGGTACGGACGCGACAAAAAATTACTTTTTTTGGGATATGCCCATATGTAGTTGAAACATATGCAGTGTCGCATAATTAACTAGGTTCTAGGAGATCGCCATGTTAATGAAGTTTGCTGCTTACAAGAAAAAATGAAGAATTCAAAGTACTAGTGGTTGGTAAAAAAGTACTTCTTAAATTGCAATCAAAGTAATTGAATTTCCGACATGGTATTTAGATTCATATCCATACATATGTATCTACATATGCATATTTTTATACATATAAAGGTATTTATGCAAATTCCTCATGAAATGTCACACAATAGGCCAAAAACCCCCTATTCTGTGCGAAATAAAAATTTCGAAAACGCCATAATATAAAATTTTTTGCTATGGTCGCATGGGCGTAGCCAGGTAGGGCTACAAGGCGTTACGTGTTGAAGTTGGATGCAGAAGACGGGAAGAAAGTGAAGGAGGAACCGAGAACAAAAACAAGAGCAAATGAGAAAACGGCAAAAATTACGCCGTGTTGATTTGGGTATACTGAGGAAAAAATATTAAAATCAAATAGAAACGTTACTGATCTTAATATAAACTTCAACGAAAGTACTGTATATTGGTTAATATTCAATTCAATTTAGCGGATATTAAAATGACCGCGTTCGTTCTGAAAAAGCATCCGTGAAGTGAATAATCAAGACAAAAACTAAAAATAAAGTATTTAATTTGCATGTGGCCTGCAGTGGAATTCGAACCCTGATCATCATCTCTGGATATCAACAAATTGTGGCAAGCATTACGCACTCAGCTACACCCGGACATATAAATTTGCTTTCAAATGTTGGATTTCCATCAACACCACAGCACGCGATTTTCACGGATATACATGTGCTATGAATGTATGCGTGTGTTGTCGCCGGTCTGCATGCTTGGGATCCGTACCCTGCAGGAAATGTATCTAACTATAAGCTAACTTTAAGTTGATTAGGAAGGAGCTAAAAGTCACTTATTATCTGTATATTTTCTTTGACGAAAGCTAACTATATTTCAATGGCGATGGCCGCGAAATAGTCATGGGTGGTTTACCTCTGCATTAGATGTAGTCAATGGTGGTTACCTCTGCATTTGATGTAACTAACTTGTAACTAACTACTTTTGGACATAAAATATCAATAGGAAAAACAAAATATTTTTTTTATTTTTATTTATTTTATTACATTTCATATTTGTTTCCATATTCTGCTGTAGGTGGACCCATATTCGAACTCCGTCAGACATAACTTCAAAATGATAACGAGCCCTAACCACCAAAATAACGTAAGCGACATTTTTTTCAAAATTTTTTTTTTGATGCAGAAATGCATCTAAATGCTCTAGGAATATTTCTGCATCAAAAAGAAAATTTTGAAAAAAGTATCGCTTACGTTATTTTGGCGGTTAGGGCTCGATAATATGAAATTTCGATCTTCCTTTTATTTGTCCTCAATTCGAAGAAGTATTTGCGAAGTGCAGGATATTTAAATAGAAACGCGTTTAAAGAAAACAATCTCCTTCATTACTCCTGCGTTACTTGTTTCAAGTTAGTTTTTGTAGCTAACTACAAGTTATATATTTTATGATTTTATTTGATACTTTTTTTTTCTGCAGGGATATGTAAGTGTACATATACATACCCAGATGTGAACAGTCAAATACCCCATCCAGCAAAGAAACGTAAATTTTGCCGACAGTGCAGTTTACTTCAATGTTCCGTATCCGAAAACGCATACAAAAAAACTTCTACAGTTATCATCAATTTTCGTATCCGGAAAACGTTCGAAACGTTCGAAAAAGAAGATTTGAAAGCAATAATTGTATTTTATTTGCTCAAGCTAAACATTTGAAAGCATGCATGCGTACACTAAAAAAAAACTTCTCTTAATTGAAGAAAAACAGCAATCAAAATGAAGAAAAAGAGGAACGAAATAGCACTAAAGAAGTTGTATCCTCTTTTCATGCCCAACATTTCTTCAAAATGATAGATTACATCCACGGTTCCATATTTTCGTGTACGTCTTTACACATTCCGAAGAAAAATTACTCATTCGGGAGAATTTTTTACTCATTCGGAAGAATTTTCGACCTTAAAGTAAGGAAAGTTTTTCTTTGATCCAGAGATGGATTTTTCGTTCAGTGTAGTCGACAGTGGCTGAGCGTGCAGAGGAGTGTGCCGTTATTTGTTAGCTTCCAGAAGTTGCCGGGTTCGAATTCCGTCAGGCGCTTCCTAATTTCATTTTATTTCTTTTGAACGATGAAAAAGTATCTGTGAAGTGCAGAAGGAAAGCGTTTTGAACGAAAAATTCAATCAGACAAATTTCAGAAAAAACAGCCGAAAACGTTTCCGTTTCACATACAATTTTCGGTAGTTGTCTGTACATACGTATATGCCGCACACTTTACTGGGAAAACGGATCGTCAAAGTGTCCGGAAAGGGAATCAGTAAACGGACAAAAATCCGCACTTCATCTAATGTTTTGTCCTTTTTCGGATCGGTTTTCGGATTTTTTGCTGGCTGGGACGTGCGTAATAAATTTTGTATGAAAATATTATTTTTAAATACGAACATTTTTAAACGATAATCAAATATAAAGTATTCATTTTTACCGCCCAATTCTGTATTTTCTTGATAAATTATTTGTAAAGAAATTTTATCAAGATTTTTATCAAGTAAAAGCATTCGCATTCTGTGTCAATATTTATAAAATAAAAAGCTCTACGATTTCCAAAAGAGGGGAACTGATTTCCACATGAGTGGAACTGATTTCATTGTCACATATGAAAAATATGAATTTAAAAGCAAAAAAGCTCTTGACTGCCGTAGCCCAGTAGGTAGAGATGTCGGCTATAAATTCTGTGTGTCCCAGGTTCAAATGTCGGCACATGCAGTATTTAAATGATAGAAACAAATTTTTTAATATACAAATGGCCTTATTCATAAAAAATAAAGTAGGTTTAAAGAGCTTTATAAAATGACGTTTTCATACATTTTTCAGTTTATAAACCTTTTTTAAAGCTACTTTACTTTTTATGAATAAGGCCAATAATTTATAACTTTCATATAAATTTTCAATTTGTAAACACTTGCATTTTCAATTTTGATAATTTATCAAGAAAAGAGCTTTTGATTTCTGTGCTAGAATTCCAATTCTTGATAAATAATAAAAAACTGAAAAATAATAAAAAATTTTTATTTATCTAGTGCACAGAATCGGGCTATTACTATGCATTATTTCCCTAAGTGTACAGCGCGCGCTGGCACTCGTTGGCATTGGAAAACTGAATGCTTAGCGCTCCAATCTAGGGACACCAGTAAAACAGCCGCGCTAGCATGGCTACCCTGAAACCTTGAAAACTGCGTTAAGGTTTTTGATAAAGTACTAGTGTGCGCCCAGCGGTTGAAATTCAACCGCTAAAATTAAGCGGAGTTGATGTGAGTTGAGTTGAGTTGGGTTAAGGTGAGTTGAGGTAAAATAATATTGGTTTGGATGGGTTAAGTGGAGGGGAGCTTAACTTAGTACTTAGAATAGCATATTACTACATAGCATAACATAACATAACATAATATTACATAACATCACATACCATCCTTTTTTATCTTTATCACATTCCTTATCTTTATCTTTGTCTCTATCGATTTTTATTTTTATGTTTATGTTAAGGTTTATGTTTATGTTTATGCTTATGCTTATGATTATCTTCATCTTCATCTCCATCTTCATCTTCATCTTCATCTTCATCTTCATCTTCATCTTCATCTTCATCTTCATCTTCATCTTCATCTTCATCTTCATCTTCATCTTCATCCTCATCTTCATCTTCATCTTCATCTTCATCTTCATCTTCATCTTCATCTTCATCTTCATCTTCATCTTCATCTTCATCTTCATCTTCATCTTCATCTTCATCTCCATCTTCATCTTCATCTTCATCTGCATCTACATCTGCATCTTCATCTTTATCTTTATGTTTTCGTTTATCCTGATCTTCATCTTCATTCTTTTTTCATCTATACATATATTCAACCACACCTTTTTCATTATATTGAGTATTTAAATTTACCTTTCTTTGTGTTTTTATCTTTAGCGTTCTTTACTTTTATGTTAATTTTTGCCTTTATCCCTTACTTCTTATACATACTCAACTTATCTTTCTTCCTTACATGAATCTTAATCTACGTAAACCTTATTCCTAAACTGCTGGTTACCATATTTCTGTAATTCAGTATTAATATTAAAGCATACATTTAGGAGGCATGTCCGGCCCAACCACCCTGCAAAAAATGGGACTAATCCGGGATGACTCCGGGAGCAATCGCAAAGGAACATGCGACTAATACCACTTTTGATCTCTTTATATGGAATGAACTGATCACTTTTGTTCGAGCATGTCCTATGAAGAGACTAATTGTTCACCTTTATACCCGAATGGGTATAAAAAGCGACTAGTCACTTTTAAAAAATAAAAATAAAAATTTGCGCCAGCTGAGATTCGAACCGGGGTGCTCTGTTTTGTTAGGCGAATACTCTCTCTGCGTGCCAACGCCGCACATGAAATTCCATTGACTAAGTGCGTACATATCATTAAGTCGTTAATAGTACCCGTTAGAGATGAGTTGGGGACTGATTGATCTCCAATTATACCCATAAGGGACGAGTCGAGACTAATTGATCTCCATTAGTACCCGAATGAGACTAGTTGCGACGAATTAATGCCCAATTGTACCCGATTGAGAGTAATCTCGGAATACTCTCTTTAGAGATTAGTCGCACAATTTTTTGCAGGGCATGTACATGTATGACATTGGTATTGGTGTCACTTTTGAATTGATTTTTTCTCTTTATGTTGCCCAAAATTGAAATTGCCTGCACATCAGCATCAAAATACCTTTCTAATGATATGTAATTGTTTACACCTTAGAAGTATATAGTTTAGCCGTAGAAGGGGTGTAAAGGAAACATAATAGCCTATTTATATATAAGATGTATAAATAGAAGCTTCGGAGTTACGCAAACGAATTCAGTATTTCGAAACCTGTCTGAAATATTTCTGATGAGTATTTGATGAAAATTGTACTTTTGGTATTTTCGTTCATATAAAAATTTAAAGTCTCGGTTAAATTCGGCCGAGTTACGATAAAAGAAAATGAATAAACTAACATTTTTCAAGCGAATTTTTTGTTATAAATACAAATGACAAGGGTCGCTACGCTCTTTTCAATGTACTAAATTTTGTAGCTGCACACAAATTGACTTCAAAGATGGCCATATTGACAAAAACGCACAATTAAAATCCACTTGTTAGCTTCATAATGGTTTTTTTTTGGAAAACTTTTTTTGGATCCGTAGTTCCCTTTTCACTTCTCCTTTCCTTTTTATAATAATAATTTTTTTTGTATATCAAATTGATATGTATTGAATGCGGGTAGCAATTTGCCTCAAAAAGTACTGACCCTATATAAATGATTAATTAATAATTTTTTATTAATTTTTTTTTTAATTTTAGCATTGTCGTTTGGCTAAAATGTTAGCTAAAGTTTAAAACGAAAAGATGCAACGCTATATATGTATATTCTAAAGTGGCTACATTTTCATGGCTTAATACTTTGTATGGAAGAAATGCGTGACACCGTCAGCAAAAAAAAAAACAAATGTAAACAATGAACGGGATTTTTAGGCCATTTCAAACTTGCAATTCACTATACTAAAACTTAATAAGCTTCAGAACTGCATACCAATTTTTTTTATATATTCCGTTAAAAAGCTTCAAATTTTTATGAAACTTTGTTTTTTTTTAATTTTGGTACGAAGTTTGAAACTTGGACATACCTATATTTTACTGTAATTCAAGTAATTTGTTTTTTTTTTTTGTTATTTTATGGCCAAAACCAACAACCACATGATCAAGTGTGAATTGTAGCGGAATAGCTGCGCTTGATTGTAGTTGGCTTAACAAACGAAAACAGTGGAAAGAAGCAACAAGAATTTACAAGGCGAACTTAGCACAGTGCGTAGGCAACTGGCTGAGTCAGTGGGATCGTCGGTTCGAATCCTACTGAAAGAAGTCTGATGGGGAAATGTGGTGATTTCCGAAATAGCTATCCCTTCTACCATTTTTCAAATCGTTGTTGCTTTTCCACAATAAGTTTTTCATTAAAAACGGCCTCAAGCTCAATAAAAATTGTTGAATATAATTAAAGTTGTAACATTGTATACGTAAAACGTACCAACATGTATAAGCATATTCT
>NW_023458556.1:77776724-77779500 GCF_013731165.1 Rhagoletis pomonella
TCCATTTTATTTAGAGTTTGTACAACATGGCCATTAATGTAGCGATAAGTTGTACAACTTGCCAGAAAATCCAAATTTTTTGATCTCTCATAAAACCAAGACATAAATTCATTCAACAGGCCCACAAATGGTGCAATCTAGAGCAAAAAACACCAAGTTGAACCAACGGTCGCTACATTTATGGCTTTCTTTAAGAAACATCGGTCGAAAATTTCAACTGCTCCCGTAACACTGCCTAACGTAACACTAAGTTGGCCTTCCTATCGTTCTCACATATGTTCATCAGAGTGTACCAACGAAGGACGAGTTAATACAAGGAGATAGCGAGAGCACAAATCTACTTTAGAAAATTACAGGCACAATGACAAACATGAACAAATGTACAACAAACACATAATTTTAGACAATCAGTACAGTTCGCATTTATATCAAAGAGCAGCTTATTACATTTGTTTTCGTTTGTACTACATATGTGCATTTATCCATGTACACAAACATATGTACATACACAAACATATATACAACCATTCAAACATATGTATGTACATACATGAAAACATTGCTGTCCATAAGTACATACATATGCCCATCAGAACATCAACGAAGCCCGTTTGCTTCATCATAAATATATCCATACAAACATATGTACATATGTACGAATGGATTAGTTACGCAAAGCACGCTTGCATCATTTATACATATACTGCTTGGTAGCGGCAGAGCTGAAATGCGTAATGACTTCCCAGCAAAAAATCGGTAATCGCTTTTAGTGGTAACGTGTTCAAAAGGAATAGCGTTATAATGACTTCGAATTTTATCGCTCCTTTTAGGCATTGCTGGTAATGCAAAGTAGAATGCTCTATAACATTTTATTTATTTCGCTTTTTTGTTTCATTTCGGGGAATGCAAAGTAGAATGTCATATAATATTTCTTTTTTAATTCGCTTCTTTGCTTCATTTCGGGGAATGCAAAGTAGAATGTCCTACAATATTTTATTTGTTTCGCTTCTTTGCTTCATTTCAGGGAATGCAAAGTAGAATGCCCAACAATATTTTTTTTATTTCGCTTCTTTGCTTCATTTCAGGGAATGCAAAGTAGAATGTTCTACAATATTTTTTTTTATTTCACTTCTTTGCTTCATTTCGGAGAATGCAAAGTAGAATGCTGCATCGTAGTCAGATGAAAAATAGAATGAATATCCAAAAATTCTTTCTCTACCGTTACTTTCTGTGGAAATTTGTCTCGCATAAAAATCATGTTTTGCTTTGTTCAATTTGCAGCGAAGTTGAAGTCAGTCGATGAAGTGAAGTACAAGAGTGAGGAAGCACAATTTTAAGCTTAATTAAATATGCATGTATGTACATACCGATTTTTAAGTAAAATCTAAATACCTAAATACATACACATGTATGTATAAAAACTGATTTATAAAAATTTTAATTAATTTTAATCTTTTAAGACATTTTCTGATTTCAATTTAATGTAAATAAGTATTTACTTATCTAGGCATTCTACATTAGTTTCTCTGTGAGGCACTCTTTGTGCGCTTCTCTGGATTCTGTTTATCCATGCGTTCTCCCTTCGTTTGAAGGTAATTCTGCGGGTAAGGTCTTACCGCCAATGACATGCCCATGTTAAAATAAGGCCTTCTTGAAGTGAAAGGGTAAGCGATTCCCATCGTCTAGCTCGTTTCCACTTTCGTTTCTGTGGTAATCGTGTTTTTTGCTGGGTTCGTTCATACATACATATATATTTATACATACATACGTGCATTCAAACATACATATATACATACATATGTATGTGCTCGTACCCGTCATGCGTCGCTTTATTTCTTTTTTCCCCTTCCCTATACTACCTATATCTTCCTTCTCCCTGATGTAACGTTTTCAGTTTTAGAAATTTCACTCTCCATTTTTGCGATACCGCCGCCTAAGAAGTTTCACTTCAAAAAATATATATATATATCTCATGATCCACTGATCAGATCTCAACCAGATTAGTATGGGACCACCTCTGAGACACTACCTTTACGATGAAAACTATCGAATTATCGAAATCGGTTGACGGGGTCCAAAATTATGCGGTAACATACATAAAAAAAAAAATAAAATATTCCGACGAACTGATAACCTCCTCCTTTTTTGGAAGTCGGTTAATAACGAAATAGGCTGGAAAAGGCAAAATAAAATAGGGAAAAAGGCCGGAAAAGGCACTAGGTATTGCAAAAAAGGCAAAACAAAATAGCGAAAAAGGCAGGAAAAGGCACTAGGTATTGCAAGAAAAGCAAAATAAGGCACTAAAAAAAGACAGAAAATACGAATAACAATCAAAAAATACATTTATTTTAGAATTGTTTATATTACAAGTAAAAAGAGAAACACTATGAACTAGTTTCATTATATGAAAATGTTGTACTTTGAATCTTTGACTATTTTATTCTTTCGAGTTTCTAACTCATAAAACTTTAATCTGTATAGTTGTAGTAACATTGAACCACAAGATGCATTTTGAAGTTTTCTGGCAGCATTTTCGTTCGATTTTCGCGAAGAAAAGCCTTGAATGTACTAAATGTGCGCTCGACGTAAGTTGATACAAGTGGAGCCCAATTTAAATATGTAACGTTTGAAACGTTCATATTATCAGGAATAAGGGCGTTTTCCTCGCCCTTTACAATTTTATCCACACCCCTGATTGTCTCCAAGCCTACGTTAGCTGAGAAAACGGCTTTGAATTTTTCCAACACCAATTTGGCAAGAGGTCCCTGCGCTTATA
>NW_023458556.1:77779600-77784419 GCF_013731165.1 Rhagoletis pomonella
TTTTTTAAGAAGTTTCACTTCTATCATGTGTACGGTGTGTAACGCATTTTTTTTTTATATGTGAGTTGAAGTCGGTTTTTTTTTCTAAAAATTACTTGTTTTATTTTGCCTTTTTTATAGGTTTTTAGGTCCTAAAAATCCGTTCCCTGGTCATTACATTTGCACCGTTCTTTCGAATTACAAATATGAGAGGTCGAAGTAAAGGCCTTGGCCTGTATATATGCGATAAGATTTTAATTTTTGTAGTTAGAACTTTTTTATCCGTAGAGTGTGATTTGAAATTTGATGATACATATTAACAAGTAATTTTTAGCAAAAAAAAAACCGACTTCAACTCTCATATAAAAAAAATATATATATCATGATCCGCTGATCGGATCTTAACCAGATTAGTATGGGACCATCTCTGAGACACTACCTTTCCGTTGCAAAAAGAATTATTGAAATCGGTTGATGTGGTGCAAATTTATGCGGTAACATACATAAAAAAAAAAATATCCCGACGAACTGATAACCTCCTCCTTTTTTGGAAGTCGGTTAAAAACCGAAACTATGCGAGACCTCTCTTCACTCGGAAATGGCTGCATGGATTTAGATGAAATATGGCTCTCGGATCGCTTATAACTATGACTACCACTTAGATTAGTTTTTTTAGATTTTGAATTCAACTTTAGGGCGTTTTAACGCCATGCGGGTTCACTAGTTTAAGCTAAGAATCCAGCTCCTAAGAAAACGGTCACGGTGCAAAAAATTATTTTATTTATAAAACTAACAAAGGTGTGGACAAGACATTTGCAAAAATCTTCAATCAACCAAAAAATAACAAATTAAAGCTTTAAATGCATTTTTATTACCTTTTTTACGTTTTGAAATCAAGTTCTAAGTAAATATTTTGAATGAGTTTAAGATAGGTTGTGTTGAAAGTACTGTCAAATAAGTTGCGATTCATAATTCAAGTATTTGGTAAGCAAAATATATAGTAGAACTCATTTGTTTTTTATGAAATTGTGTTATATATTAAATTGTGTGAGTGCTTCATCTATACTAGTATCGTCCAGTTGTCGAAATTCGACCACTTCACTTATTTTACACACTTTTCCATTTTACTTGTCATCAATATACAGGCAATAATGCTTTTTGTCGATGATGACTCTGAAATCTATTAGTATCTATGTATTCCAAAATCATATAAATATCTCTTGCTCTCGCCTACCTGTCTAATGGGTTCATTTTTGGCAGGTTTATTTCTCCTTATGCAACTAATATATATTCGGAGTTTGAGGCAAATCGGACCATAAATGCGATTTTTTAGCATAGCTCGACCCCTGCGCCACCTATCGTAAAACCTAAAACTTTTTGCACTCCTACTAAACACTTTTCCATCAAAGCAACAACCATTCGAATCGGTTAAGAAAAATACGAGAAAATTATTCCCAATTGATTCATGCTTGCCTATTTACATATCGCACACCGTCTTCAAAAAAATCACAACTCAAAATAATACGTTTGTCAGAAAATGCGAAAACTATTTCATAGCACATGATAATTATATGGGCAAGGGCCCATATTTTTTTTAACAAATTATAACAAAAATATGCTCTACATTTTGCTGTAAGGCAAATAAAAGCTCTGTATACATTTTTAGCGCATAATCTCAAAAATGCCAAATTTTTTTCTTTTGAAGATGGTGTGCGATGTGGTAGGTTTACAGGGCTGATAAGCCTTATTTGTTTAATGAGGTGGACGCAAGGGAGGAGGGGGGAAGTGCGGACTTGCCCATTACTTACATACGCTTGTGGTTTGCTGATTAAGTTAAGTGACATTTTGACCCGTTTGGGATTTTTTCTTTTGTTTATTTAATGTTTATATTTAGTTTTTTTCACAAAGTGAAAATTTCAAGACGCTAGGATATCGCGTTGATTTTTAATAGTTTTTTTGGCAGACTATGCTAGGCATTTTCTTTTATATAAAAAGCACTATATCCTAAGATAAAACGTGAGTGAATTGAACCCCTACTTGGCTTCTTATATTTTTTTAATAACTAATCTTTAATATGGACCACACTTAAAGCTCCTTTTCATATAAAAATTCGTACGTATCCCACCCGTGACAGAGGAATTTCGGATTTTTTTTATAATAAAGCCATCAGTTTTGTTGTAATTTATGCTTTGTTTGTATTCGTGGTTCTCTGTTTTATTATAAGACATCAAGTTCACACAGAAAAGCGAAATAAATTCGCAGAGTTTCGGTTAAATATATCTGCTCCAAAAAGCTGTTTTTTTTTTGTCCCACACGTGACAGAAGAAATAACTCAGATTTTTTCCATATAAAAGTAAGCTGGAATTTTCGTATTTTGTAATAACTCATATAATAGTCAATTAGGTGTAGATTTATCAAAATGTATCTAGAATTGTTGAGTACTTTATACTTAAATTTAAACAAGAAGGATCAATTTTCTGTACAAATGTCGTACCCGTGACGGTAGAATCGCCCATGTATTATTTATTTTTGTACCGACAATAAAATATTAGGGGAATATTTTTAATTGCATATTTTACTTGTTTATAGCGCATATTTTTGAATTTTGAGTGCATGAGATTCCGAGCCCTAGTAATAAGCATTTATTAAATGATTCATTTGAATTAAATATTGATAAATGAATAGCCATTATTTAATGCCCCAAGTTTGCCTTCTGCATTGCGTTGTAAACGGATTTTAGGTGATTTCAAAAAAGCAAGTCAATTGTTTCTCTCTTGTATGCCAATTGAAAATGCTAGGGAACGCGAAATTCTTCCCCACGTGGGAGAGAAGGTCTTCGGCATCCTCTGTTACCACCAACGCCTGAATCATTTTAAGGCAGAAGCGTTTTTCAAAAGTCATATGACGAGACCAACCCAACGAAGCCGATATATTTTAGTTGAACGTAGATACTGATTCCTCTTCCCGCAGGAGATATATTTCTTGTCCTCATTTACGTCCGCAAAGTCATGGGTGGGGTTTTTGTGGATTGGCTCAGCACCTAGTCGGGCAGGGGCCCCTGACATTCCAAGTGACAATCCAATAATCCGATTATTTTGTTATGTTTCAAGTGAACTGACGGGTTTCGTGTAAAACATACAAAACATTACTTTCAAAGTATTTTAATTTCCAAAGGAAAATGTAACAGGGAAAGTTAAAGGACCTGCGCACAGTGCCGCGTAAGTGGGCATATGTAAATCGAAAATTCGTTGTCTGCAATGTGAACGTGTTTGGTATTTTTGTAAAGGTAATTTATCCACTAAAAATTATTAAACAGAAATTTCCCAGGAAGCCACTACAGTCACCAAATTATATACTAATGGCGATTTCGTTTTTTCCAAAAAATGTTGGCCTCCACGGTGCAAAATATGTTTGATGTTACCCTCAACCCTGTAAAAGGGCATGCTTTTCCCCTTTGTCATTGTCTGGCCCACGCATTTCATAAAATTGTCGTTTTAAGCAACCACCTGATTTTCAGGGCAACCTTCTCTCCTGAAAAAGGTTCAAAGGGCAGATAATGTACCTTTTTTTACCTTACAAGAGTGTGAAATTTCAAGAACCGAACACACAATTTTCTAACCGTTTGCCTTTTTTTAGAATCGAACACGAAAAAGAAAGCGGAAATCAAATGGCAACATTCTCTGGTACAAACGAAAACACCATAATAATTTTAATCAGAGCATAGCCATGCGAAAGCTCTGCACGGAAATAAATGTCAAAAATACATTCTTTAAAATAAAATGTTGGTTTGTCGTTTTTTATTTCCATATATATAGCAGAGAGCTACAGGAATAAGAATTTTGGAATAAAAGCTCCACCTGTAGATAATAAGGCAAATTTTTTAAAGAGTTGCCACCTGTTAAAAAATAAATTCAAATTATTTAATAAGTTAAATGAATCGCTAAAATTTGGTTAATTAGGTAATTGAAACAGATAGGTACCATACTATGGGAGCCAGAGGAAAGAGGTATAAGAAGGTTTACCCTTGCAAATATATTGAAGTAGGTGTTTGCAAAGTCAAATTTAGTCTAATTAAATTAGTATTTGTGTCAAATGAACCAACCCGTGAACATGAAAAACATAGCAGTCGATGCGTAAAAAATACGCTATTAAAGCCCAAAATACAATAGCGCAGTGGCAGTGGCAGTGACAGTTTTTAAAATCAGCTGTTACAGCTAATATTAGCGGTCACTTCCGCAGCAAACACAATACGGCGTTACCAGCGACTGCCTTTTTTGACATTCCCTTTTGTTTGTTTACATTTTTGTTGTTGCCTTTTAGGCTTCAGTGACATCAACCGAAGTTGGCTGCGTTTCATTTATGTCAAATTCAACATTCGCAGTTTGCTGCGATGAAGACAGTGGCAGTGAATTTAGAATTTGGGCTAAACTGAGCAGTACTGCTAGCTGCCACTGCTGTATTGTGAGTCGCTTCATTGCACATCACACTTTGTAAAAAACAGCTGATTTCGAAAAACTGCCGCTGCCACTGCCACTGGGTTATTGTATTTTGGGCTTAAGAGTAAACCTTCTTGTCTCAATTTTTGCGACACAAAAATATTTTCACGGTAAGTATCTACACCGGCCAAATATTCCCTATCAGCGCTGCCGCGTGCTTGAAAAAAAGTATCAGTTCAAGCAGAAAAAGTATCAAGAGCGAACATAACTGTAATTTTATAAATTTTTATTTGAAAAATAAATAATAAATACAATTTTATAACTAAATCCATAGTTATAAAAAAAAATGCGTGTGTAACACCGTACACATGATAGAAGTGAAACTTCTTAAAAAAGAGGATCTG
>NW_023458556.1:77784519-77785948 GCF_013731165.1 Rhagoletis pomonella
AAAAAAAGGTGATCTCAACTATTGTAATTTTTAAATATATGAATAATACCTAATACCTTTTCCGAGTCTCAATTCCACGGAAAATTTGTTAATATTTTTCAAAAGATTATATTACTCACTATCGACTTTTCTGCCATGTTTTCCTTTTGTGACAAACACAGTCAACTGCAACTGCAGCTTGCACTTTAGTTTGTTAAATGACTGAGCAATTATATCTCTGGTCATAAGCAATAATCGCCTAAGTCGAAAAACCTGATATCGAGAAAAAACGTTTTAAACCTTTGGATTGTAATGCTAACCTTATGGGGAAACCAAAATATGTTCGTCTATAACCTTTTTAATAGCCTGGCTGGCGATATGGGGATTTCACACCCACATGGAATAGTAGTTGCATAATACCATAGCATATATAAATCAATTCTTTCGTAAGTATGGAATAGTAGTTGCATAATACCATAGCATATATAAATCAATTCTTTCGTAAGTCGACTTAGGCGGTTATTGCTTATGACCACAGATATATAGATATTAAACGCCTGCAAATGTTGAACTATAAAACATAGCGCCATGTAACACATCATGCAAGTGCCAGTTTATATCATGTCGCTTATACATGTTTGAAAGTGATATATGAAGACACTGTCGAATAAATTCAAATCAAATCATGCTTCAAATCTATGCATGCCAACACAAGGAAAACTTGTGTAGGGCTGCCAGACGTCCCGGTTTTCCCGGACATGTCCCGGTTTTAGACTATTTGTCTCGGTGTCCCGGTCCAACCTTAAAATGTCCCGGGTTTCGTTTAAGTGTCCCGGTTTTCGATTTGATTGTACAAAAAAATCACTACACTAAGGGAAAAAACGCGTTGTAATATTCGGAAAATTTTATGAATTCACTGAGGGAAATAACGCACGGTAAAAATGAATATTTTTTATTTGATTATCGTTTTAAAATATTCGTATTTTAAAATAATATTTTCATTCCACGCACGCGTGGTGTTGACTCAAACTCAACATTTGAATCCATATTTACATACATGTCTGTGCGTGAAGATGCTTGCCACAATTTGCTAATTTCCAGAGGGTCAGGGTCAAATCCCATTACAGGCAGCATGGAATTTAAATATTTTTATACCCGAGCGCACTTGTGCACAAGGGTATTATAACTTTGTTCACATAACGGTTGTTTGTAACAGGCAAAACGAATCGAGATAGATATACACAAATGTATACATAAATGATCAGGATGAAAAGAGAAATCGATTAAGCGGTGACTGTCTGTCCGTCCGTCCGTCCGTCTGTCCGTCTGTGCACACGATAACTCGAGTAAAAATTGAGATATCTTAACGAAACTTGGTATGTGCACTTCTTTCGGGCGTAGGACGGACGGTATTGAAAATGGGCAAAATCGGACAATAACCACGCCTACC
>NW_023458556.1:77788948-77797347 GCF_013731165.1 Rhagoletis pomonella
TTTCTCTGTGCTCAGCGGCCAAAATTGTAAGTTGAATTTTTAAGCAAGAAATATATTACAAAAGTAAAATAATAAAAAAATAGATATTTAGTTAAACTTTGTTGATATGTTGCTATTATTTTGACAAGCCCTATATTAAACAAATAGACTGAATTTTCTATAGAGAAAAACCAATTAAAGCAAACAGCATTCTCGAATACAAGCTTTAAAAAAAATGGCTATATGTGTTTCTGTCAGATTTGCTATATTTTTGGCTACAAAGGAAATTTAGTAAGTGGAAATACTGCACCAGTACCGTTCAAACACAAACTCACAAATGCCTGATTATGGCAACTTAAATTAACTTAACGGAACTTAGAACTTAGAAAATCAAAATGAAACAGATTTCGACGTGGAATTAAGTTACGTTAAGTTTCGGCTGTTCAACTATAAGCAACATCCATTTAAGGGAATTTTTAAGTGAGAGCCTGTAAGTTACGCTAAGTTGCCATAATCAGACCAAAATAAGAACAAGAAGTGCGTAGGTGAGCCAGGTCCATTTTTCATGTATCGAAATATTTAAGAGTTTGCGTCTGTATTATTTAGTTTAAAAATATTGTCAAACTTGTAAAGAAAATAAAAATTTTTTTAACCCCAAATAACCTATACCAGTTTCAAAACTAACATATAAAAAATGAATAAAAGATGACATTTAAGTCCTCAGTTTTGTAGACATTGGCTTTACTGCATGAAATGACGATATGAAAATTCACGAATAAATAAGTTTAAGCTCTACCCAGAATTACAGCGGACGACTCTAAAGCGACTCATAGACGAATAAATAAAATAAATAAAGCGGTCGGCGGTAAGTAAACAGCTGTTCAGCTGCCGCAGAAAATTCCGTCCGAGTAAACACAATTGCAGCCAGGGAAGCCAACTCGTGGGGAATTCCCCGATTTGCGAGGAATTTCAGTTTGCGTGGGGAATCGTGGAATGGGCCGTTTTTTGTGGGGAATTTCAGCTCGTTCAATTCTATTATAACCAAATTTCAAATGGCTAAAAATTACCGTTGATTTTTTAGAATTTTCTTCGCATTTGCTTTCATATAGCGAATGAACATAATTTATTTTTATTTGGAAGAAACCCGCAACAACTTAAGAAAAAATCTTAAATGAAAATTTTTAGCCATTTGAAACTTGCACTATTATTCTAGAATTGAGTGGGCTACAAAACTGCATACTCAAAATTTTCTAGCAAATCCAATTAAAAAGCTCGAAATTTTTACGAAAGTTTGTTGAATTTTTTTCAAATATTGCACAAACTTTGGAATTTGGATTAATACAGTTTTTGTTAAACAATAAACTATATTTTTATAAAAAAATAACTCAAATTAAATAACAAAAAAATAATAATAATTGGTGCGAGTAAAATTTTTTCGACCACTGCATATATGTAAATATTATCTACATAAATATTTTTTGTTCTTTATTTGTTAACTAACTTTATAAAAGTTTGGTTTGGTTTATCAATACAGAGATTAATTACGTTTAAAAATAAAATAAACAGAAAGGCCAGTAATATATCAAAATACATAATTTTTTATTTTTTTGTAAGTAAGGTGATATCTATGAGTGAGAAATTTTACGAAATTTCGGGCAAGATCGGGGAATTTCAATGTCGAAATCGGGGAATTCTCAAATATGATTGCGGCGGACAACGGCCTCCTTCAGCTGTCATTTTTATTTGAAAATTATCATTAAAATTAAATAGTTTTAAGTACGTGCGTATACATATGTAGATTTTCGAAAACGCCCTATCTCAGAAAACTTTTCAAGGACGCCCTTGTTCAGAATTTGGTTGAAGAACGACCTATTTCAGAATTTGTTTGAAGAACGACCTATTTCAGAATTTGTTTGAAGAATACCCTATTTCAGAATTCGGTTCAAAAACCTCCTATCTCAGCTACCGATTCAAAAACATCCTATCTGAAAATAGGTCATTTGAGATAGCGTGTAAACTATCACATCTATAAAAAAACTTTAAACATATTTTTGATGGAGAATTTTATGTGAAGAAAATGAGAGAAAATTGGCTGGAGAATAATTGCAAAAAAATAAAATTAAAAATTAATTAAGGGTAATCCGGTGCATATTTCGGTGCATTTGCAAATTTTATGCTTGCTACAATGACAACCGTTTGCATTATATTCGGGCAGGTTCTGCAATTCACTTCCGAGTGAATTTCAACCAAAGCCACTTTGAGTTCAAATTGAATATGGTTGAAATTCAATCGGAAGTGAATTACAGAACCTGGCTGATTGTTGTGAATTTGCAACTGCATCAAAATATGCACATCCAAGGCCGTATGCAAAAGACTGTGTGTATCCTTAAGTAAACAAACTGAGTAGTTTTGTTATTATTATTTTAGGGAATAAAATCGACCTATATACAGCTATTGTGACGTTATAAATTTCTTATATTGCTTTTCCCCCTTGGATATCTACTGTATATCCCTTTGACGGACGTAGAAAGGCTGTGGACCATACTGGTTCCGTTTGGACCCATGTTTTTCGAGAACGTCAACACTTTCATAGCCATCAAAACCCTCAAGTGCTGAAACCATCATAATCGGTTCATTACTGTATTAAATGACCAAAATGTCAGTTTGAGGGATATCTCCTACATTTTACCTGTTTCTAAGCCACTAGCTAATATCGGCTAAAGGGTGATGTCTTAATAATCTATCTATACTAATTATATAAAGAGAAGTCGCTTTTTTTGTAACAGGTAATCTCGCGAACGGCTGGTCCGATTTTAATGAAATTTTGTATATAAATAGCTTTCAGCAACCAACATGTTTACTTTTTTTCCGGTAGGTATTTGAAAAAATCGTATTTATGGTCCGATTTGCTTGGAATTTGGTACGTAGGTAGCTTTTTGCCTCGATTAACATACAGGATACTTTTTTCCGGAGGGTTGACCAGGGACCGATCTATTCGAAAAAATCGTATTTATCGTCCGCTTTGCTTGAAATTTGGGAGGTAAATAGGTAGCTTTTTACCTAGATTAGCATATTGGATCCTTTTTTCCGGTAAGTGGACCAGGGACCGATCTATTTGAAAAAAATGTATTTATGGTCACATTTGCTTGAAGTTTAGTACGTAGGTAGCTTTTTGCCTCGATTAACATATATGACACTTTTTTCAGGTAGGTGGACCAGGGACCGATCTACTCGAAAAAATCTTCTTTATGGTCCGATTTGCTTGAAATTTGGCACGCAGGTAGCTTTTTGCCGAGATTTTCATATAAGATCCTTTTTCCGGTATGTTGACCAGGGACCGATCTATTCGAAAATATCTTATTCATGGTCTGATTTGCTTGATTTTGGCACGCAGGTATCTTTTTGCCGAGATTAGCACATTAGATTCTTTTTTCCGGTAAGTTGACCAGGGACCGATTTTATTTTTATTTATTTATTTAGAAAGTTTCCAAGCAACAAAGATTGGTTATATTTCAGCTTATGTACATTAGTACAGTAAAAAGTAAATAAGATTTGATTACAAAGTAAAAGCTTATAACTAAAACATTATAAGTTCAAGGTTTTATGGTTTTAGGAAAAACAGGGTTGGAATCATATGAAATAGTAGGTAAAAGATAAAAGACCACAGATAGAGCCCGGAGATACATATTGGCACATCTCATTCGGCATATATTTTGTGTAATTCTCTTTTGAAATGCAATGGGTTTTGAATATTTTCTATTCAAAAAAATCTTCTTTGTGGTCTAATTTGCTTGAAATTTGGCGCATATGTAGCTTATTGCCCGGATTAACATATAGCATACTTTTTTCTGATAGGTGGACCAGGGACTGATCTATTCGAAAAAATTGTACATATGGTCCGTTTTTCTTGAAATTTGGTACACGTATTATAGATATACATAGAATAGAATTGAATGATTGTTTTACAGTTGGAAATATGTTTTAAGGCGCCGCAAAGCAATCGGGTATTGGCTATTTACGTATACTTATTATCTATACCAATTATATAAAGAGAAGTCCCCTATTTTTATAAGAGGTGATCTCGCCAACGGCTGTACCGATTACTTTGAAATTGTGGAGACCTTCTGGTTATAGGCTGATAATAATTTCATTATATCAAGGGAGCGTAGCATCTCCCATACAAATCTAATTTTTCATACCGCATATCTCTGGAAGTATTTGTGGTAGAGTCCTGGAACTAGATATGGTATCAATCCCATACTCATGGAGAAAAGTGGGCGTAGCGCCTTCCAAACATACTGAGACTTTTACCTATCTGTAAATACATATATAATTCTTGGGTACGCGTGTTTGTGAGTGATCTTCTCCTAAACGAGTTTCACAACTTAAAACACCAGGTGGCGCTGGAGTTGAGTTAGTACTAAAATTTTTATTTACGATCCGATCTGGCTAATATTCAAAACATGTATTGGTATTGTCGACCGATGTGGTGTAGTGGTAAGCAGTGCGCGCTTTCACTCATCAGCAGCTGGGTTCAAGCCCTGGCCAAAGCAACATCCCAAAAAATATGGAAAAAGGTTTTTTCTTAACAGCGGTCGTCCCTCGGCAGGCAATGGCAAACCTCCGAGTGTATTTCTGCCATGAAAAACAGCTTCTCATAAAAATACAATCGCCCTTCGGAGTCGGCGTAAAACTGTAGGTCCCTCCGCTTTGTGTGACAACATCAAGGCGCACGCCACAAGTCGTAGGAGAAGCTCGGCCAAACACTAACACAGTGGCGTAGTCAGGGGGGTTTCGGGGGGATAGATCCCCCCCTTCGTAATTGAACTACAATTATTTACTTTTGAATTAACACAATACTATTTTATCCGTCTGATTAAATTTTTTTATATTTCAGACGGATGACAAATTATATTTTAATGAATATAAGCGTAGTCCACTTGCAAACAGCGCACTATGGGAAATTTTACCCTATTTTGTGGCCAAAATTCGAAAAGTTGAGACATCAATATAAAACTTAGCCCAGTAGTAGGACTAGAAGCAGTGGCCTTTCCGCGCAAAAATTAACCCGTAATGGTCGCACCTCCAAAAAATAGCGTAATGGTCACACGGGGTTCAGTGGACCCCAACCCAATAAACAGATGCCTCGTGAGTTCTATTTTAAATACCGACTCGAATCCTCCACTGACCTTAAGTTTAAAACTTTGTTATCTGACAGGTTTTTTTCCAACTTTTAAATTATAACACCGTGAATTATTTCATAAAACTCATGATTTTGTACCAAGTAGTTACCTAAGAAAAATTATAATTTCTTTAATATCGCACAAAATCGCAGTATAAGATTATGGGGAAATAAGAGATCAGGGATTATTCTACCGATTTATTATGAGCTTTTTTTAAACGTTTTTAAACATTTTTTTAAAACACTAAATAAACTTTTTTTTTAATTGTACAATTTCACTTTAAAGTCACTTAAATGCGGACGTTTCTTTGCCACAACCTTTAAACTATAATATAAATTTTCAATTGGTAAATATTCTGCTAACCGTCACTCTTTCTTTCCACTTTTCACTTTTGAAAAGCAGCAAATAGATTGCGAGATACACGCATTTGAAAGTGGCACAAAATCAAGCTACACATTTTTCGTTTACAGAAAATTTCGAAACTATCTGTTTGAGGGTTACCAAATCAACGGTAAGTCAATTTATCGAAAAACAGAGTATACAGTTTTTTACTTTGAAGTATTCTCTGTAAGATAAGACAAACAAATTAATTTCAAGCAAGTCGAGAAATTGACTTTTGGCCACAAAATAGGCTCAAATTTCCCATAGTGCAGCGTTATGTGATTTTATAAAAGTAAGCCATGAATTAAAAAAAAAACGTCTACGATAACAAGTAACATCCGAACTGTATATTCTTTTATTACCTGAAAATTTTGATAAATGAGAGCCTAATACCATTAAAAAAAACAAAATAAATTGAAACAGTCCAGTTTACATAGCTAGCTTTTTTTAGCTTTTCGCGTTCTCTCCTCTAGGATGATTGGTTTGCTTCTTTTTTGTGACCTCTTCCACTAGGCACCGAAACTACCACGTTTTCTTGCAGTTTTCTAAGTTCATACGAAGAGGAGACTTTTGAAAGTGTATAAATAAGTATTATAGCGACTTTTGCAAGAGTAGTTAACATTTCATGGTATTTTTTTCAGAATATACAAAAAATTTTCACTCTGCTGTTAGTGGACATGAAACTAGGAATGTTCGATATTTAAGAAAGTATCGATATCATGAATCGATTTAATTCATTGCATGTCAAATCGATACGGCGATATATCGGGCTGAACAATATCGATATCGGAAAAATCGATGTTGAAAATCCTACTCCCAATTGAATGGAATATTAGACCTGCTTATCAACTCAACTAATTGTGTTATTTCCATCTTGTATATTTACTGAGTATTAAAACGGCATGCCAGTCGATTCAAGCGGTTTGTCAAACTAAAGAGCTAAATAAATCACACAAGCTGTTGATTAAACCTACTTTAGTATTTTTCCATACACTTCTTTGTAGATGAAAAATAAATTTCAACTTAAATATCGATATTGCGGGTAAAGTATCGATGTCTTCGATATATCGACCTTGGAATATCGATTCAAAAAATCGATTATCGTGCGATGAAATATCGATATTCAGAAAAATCGATACGATACCGAACATTCGTACATGAAACCCACCAAAATCTAAAAATCGAAAAAAAAATTTACATAGCGCACTTTGCAAGTGGACTACTCAATTGTTGAATATGCTATCTTACTTGTCCCTTCTTATTATACAATTAAGGGGCGGTTTAATGGTTTAACGATGTTAGCGGTACATAATGATGTGCCGATTACAACACAAGAAGTAATTGAAAAAATGTGTGTTAAGCAACGAAGATTAAAAATCGCCTATAAGTAATAAGATTTCGTAGACTTGTACATAAATAAATACAAATAGATACGCGTAAATATGCAGATATATTCAATGTGTAAAAACTGAAGTGTATACTAACGAAACTTCTACAAAACAATATTGGACTACACACTAATTAATTAAAATGGTGTAGTAATTTAATTTTTTAAATTTAAATAAAGCATGAATTCCCCATGGAATAACAGAGTAGAGAAAAAATATACAACGGTAAAAATGGCACATACATACATTTAGGGCGGGTCAATTTGTATGGATCGATTTTTTTCGACATTGTTCCTAGCATATTCGGATTCTTCATAAAATTCTAAGAAAAAAATTCCTCCAGACCATAGCTCTAAAGTCAATTTCGAGCCTGCGCATTTTTAAAAGAAGATATCTTATATATAAAAATGAATTGCTGTCCGTTAGCCTCGCTAAGACCCGAAAACGGCTTGACCGATTTGAATATTTTTATTTTTTCAGAAAAAAGTAGAGAGTTGCCACCATTTTAAAAATTTCAGTATAAGTAAATTAATGACATAAATTAGATATTGCAATATGGTAGTAAAAAGAAAGAGGTTATGAAGGCTTACAACCGAAAATATTTTTGAGGGGGGTTGCCACCTGTTTCAAAATTTTATTAAATTAAATTGGTAAGATAAATATTGCAATATGGGTATCAAATTAAAAAGGTTTAAGAAGGCTTACTACTGAAAATATTTTTGAGTCGAGTTGCCACCAATTTCGAAAATTTAATTCAATTAAGTTAAAAAGATAAAGTATGTATTATAATATAGGTGTCAAACGAAAAGTGTTTGAAAAATTATTGATTAAGAAATATTTTCTATAGGCCTGCCACCTACCTGAGCGGTAAAAACTAAAAGCCATACTCGCAAATATTATTCAAAGCTTTTGAGGCTCGCATCAATGTGGAACACTGTAAGTCCGTCAAGTTAGTGTTTATTGATGGCAAACAAAGTACTATCCTGTTTGGCAATGATATCACCCCGTCGAACAATGCACTTAGCCTTGATATAAAAAGAGAACAAAAGCCGAAGTATTAGCCGAAGCAGTTCATAAAAATGTCCCACAATTGAACTAACAAAAAAAAATAAATAATATAAAAAAAACTTTTTAATATACAACGCTTTTATAAATGGACTAAAAAGTAGAAAATAATACTTCTCAGTCCCATAGAATTTGTTTTGATAACTTTTGATTTTGAAATTTTAGCAAAAGTCATTATAAACAATCTATGAAATTGAAAATGAAAAACGTGGAGCGCATGCAATACAAAGCATTCGATTTAATTGACAATAGTCAAACTACATAACGTAGACCTAAAATTTCTACAGCGAAAGTAGAACTTTGAAATCGATTTTAAGCGGTCGTTATTCATATACCCACATACATACATACATATATTACTTTTCATATCAATTCAAGTGTATTACATGCGCCCCACGCTTTT
>NW_023458556.1:77797357-77813621 GCF_013731165.1 Rhagoletis pomonella
GTTTTTTCTGAGTTACGCTTTTTTTTTAATGTTCAGTGGCCCAAATTATGCAAAAAAAACTCCTTTTAAAAATGTAATTTTCATTTCGTAAAATAGTGTTTTTATACGAGTAGTATTTAGTTCCTTCAAGCGATGGATTTCAATGTGCATACAACATGAAAATTTTGTACAAAATTCGTTAGGCGCCGAACGCCGCCGCCGCCCCGATATTTTCGTAACTCGGCGGCGGCGGCGGCAGCGTGGCTCGGCGGCGTATACCTCTACTTTGTACGCATCTGGTCAGTCTGTTGTATTTTTAAAATTTTCAGTGCTTTTGGATTTTTAACGCAGTGAGATTACTGAGTGTGAGTATTCTTACTTAACCTAGAAGCACATTCTTACTTATTTATATGTGCGAATGCATGCAATTCAAATTCTCTAATTTTTGTGTCAAATAAGGCATAGTACAACCAAGGTTGCCACACACTTAGATAAAATGTTACCAATTTTTTTTTTAAAGATTACCAAAAAGTTACCAAAAATATTAAAGGCATAATTTCTTTTGTAATAAAGAATGGGCGTTACATTTACACTTTCGAGCTTATACGAAAGTTGCCACACAACTGTTTTATTTATCTATCGATTATTTTTGTTAGTAGCTTGGCTTCACAAAAGAATTTACAAAAACTCTTATTTTTATAATTTTTCCCCATTAACGGGCCACGCTTTAGAAGTTAAATGTGTAAAACCTGTCCAAAACTGTTCAAAATTACTTTAAAAAAGATCCACCTTTTTTTACAAGTGAAAATACTTATTTTTAGTTTCAGTACAGTTCCTAAAGTGGAACCACTTTTTTTTATCTGAATAAATATAAATTGCAAATACTTATCTTGAAAACTTGTCCACAGGAAAAAAAATTACTCGACTTACGGAATCAGAGAGTGGCAGAACAAAAATTTAGATTAAATTTAAATATATTTAATGAACATGTTTTATTTTTTTAAAGCGATTTTAAATAAACTTTAAATAACTTTAACATTTTAAACAAACTACTATGTAGTACGATAATAAATCTCTTTTTAGGTGAGGATAGCTTCATTATTCCACAGGTTAATAATAAAATCTCGTCTTATATTTCACTGCATGTCGTTCAGACAATTTTTAATGGAAAAACTCAAATAATAATCTTCTAAATTTGAAAGCAGCATACACCATGACCCTAGCTTCTCATAGCAGATGTGTATGTAGATATCGCACGCCATCTTCAAAAGATTCACAACTCAAAATTTGGCATTTGTGAAAATAAGCGCTAAAAATGTACGCAGACTTTTATTTACCTTTCAGCAAAAGCTGGAGTAAATTTTTGTTATAATTTGTTAAAAAAAAACCTAAGGTAAAGTCATTTACTGCAATTGCATAGAAATTGTCGAATTTAGGCGACATTTCTTAAATAAGTCCTTGAATTTAGATGTGTGTATGCACCGGAATTTCAAATTTTTTTGAGCAGTGTGGCTAAGGAGTTCATCAATATTTATTCAAAATTGATATATACAATGACTCTTTACCAAAAAAGTGGTGTTTCAAGAAATTTTAGAAAAATGGGGGTCTACTTATATTATATGTGCATATCTGAAAAAACTACTTGACCAATCTCGACCAAATTTGGTATACACATTCTGATTAGCCTCCTTAAGTACCTTAAGAAATCGAACAAAAAATACTCCCCCTAAAATATAGCTAGCTTTGAAATTACCGTTACGTTGGTGGAGCCCGTGGTTTTTGTCCGAGTTCAATGTGGCGCTTAAGAAGCCTAAGCGCAATGTGTTCACCAAATTTGGTTGAGATCGGTCGAGTAGTTTTTGAGATACACATATATGATATGACATTTTCCTAAAATTTCTTGAAAAACCACTTTTTTGCTAAAGAGCCATTGTATATATCAATTTTTAATAGATATTGATAAATTCCTTAGCCACACTGCTCAAAAAATCTGAAATTTCGGGATTATTTGCCTAGAATCCCGGGATTTTAGAGATTTGTAATGTACACTGGTGACAATAATAGATACGCTTTAAGTTGACCAGTTTTGGCCATATTTCTTTTGTTTATTTAATATTTAAATTTTTTTTTAAATGTGTAGCTCAATATAAATATAATACCTTGCGACAGGCAATTTTGCACACAAAAAAATAATATATTCGCCAAACCAAGGGCCATATATAGCAAAATTGCGTTCTTAATTTTTCTCTCTGACGTCAGGATCTTTAAAAAAAACTTTGAAATTTGAAAGATATGAGTAATTCAAAAAATGATGTAACCATTTCAGAGCAATATACTTAAAAAAATAGTATGGGTGTCAAATGAAAAAGAAGAATCTGTAGAGTTAAAACACATTACATTTTTGGGTGCGTAAGGGACGGGTAGGTATTGAAAATACCCTTTTATAATTGTATCCTGGAATATCCTTGAAATTTTACAATTTTTATTTTTGAAAAAATTATATGTTAAGCACTAACTTTATTAGCTTAATCAAATAAGATGGATTAAAGGGGCATTTTCAATTCACATTCGTACTTGTAAACCCAAAAAAAATATATCATTTGGTACCCATATTTTTGTTTTACATTGCACTGAATTTTTTTAATAAATTTTGGAATTAATCATATATTATATGCAGTTAATTATATGTAATATGAGGTAGACTTTTTTAAAAAAATGTAAATTTTGAATAAACAAAAGGGATATGAATTAAGGCGGCGGCGGAAATTCGATGTTAATGCGGGTTTCCAAGTAAACGAAATTATCTACTTTCTCGAAATTATAACTGTCAACAGTGTCGTGGGTGCCAAGGCTTGAATGTTCTGAATGTTTGTTTGATGGCAGGAGATACTTCGTCTTGTCCTCGTTGACAAGCAAACCCATTCGATTTACTAAATTATCCAACTTGAAAAAGGCAGAACAGACTTCGCGCGGATCTTTTGTTGGTGTTGTAGCGGCTACAACAACCCCACCCAGATCGGTTAGTCTTTAAATCGTTGTCGTCAAGCTCTACCAGCGGTAGCCCCAGCAAGCGTGCAGCCTCGACGTGATCTGTCCATAGGGACAGGGGCGTTAGTGAGGTGGGATTCAGAGGGCATACGAAGAAATGCTGTGAGTCATGGGGCGACTCTCCGCCTGCCGGGAATTCATTAGGAACATCTTCATTTAATCTAATCACGTATGAGTTCAAACTGCAGCAGTAACCAGAGCGCAGTTGGGCTATTGTGGTCCGAGTCTCCCGAGGCAGACGAAGTTCTGTCTCGTCCACGTCTGGTGGTTGTATGCCAAGAACGGCATTCACAGGTCGGGAGTCTATATAACTCGAGATTGTCTCTCTGTGAATGCCCTTCAGGGCCTGTCGATAAGCTGACGGGTCCAGAGGTTGTTTGATGAACCACCAGCACTGACTATTGTTAGGTCTGGCGAGCTGCAGCAGCTACCCATAATCCTGGTGTGTGCGTCGTCGTTCATTGTGCAGAATGTTAAATCGTCTATCTGCTCAGCCAATTGTGGTCCCCTACGATCCGGTTTTCACCTCTGAGGAGCGCACCTATTTCAGACTGCTATCCTGCCGGGCAGCTGGTGACAGGGGGTATATACACGTCAAATATTTCAAGCTCTACATCGCCTGACCGGATAGAAATCCCCTGACATTCTAGAATGGTATCCCTGCGGTCGATGTCTGCTTCGATAAGACGATACTGCACGGTGTGGTGCGTGATGAACGCTAGGCCACCACCATTATCTCGCTCATGATCTCGAAGGTGCACGTCGTATCCGGCGCAATTCAACAATGTTGAATTGCCGTGAATGTTCCTCTCTTGGACCGCAGCTATTAATATTGCGTGCAGACCCATGAAAACTGCTATCTTCTCGATCTTGCTCTGAAGTCCGCTACAGGTAAATTGTAAAATCTTCGTGTGCCTAGGGAGACTTATTGGGGCGTGGGGTGTTAGTGACGTGTGTTGCCGGGCCGCCACTTGCTGCTGCTGAGGCTGTTGCCCTGTGGTGTTAGTGGGCGGCATCGCAGTTCTTGTTACCGACGGTGTCGATGTCATCGGCGTACGAAAGAAATTCCACGCCCTTATAGTAAATTTTTCCTGAGCGGTTCGGTTCTGCTGCTCTTTTTATCTTCTCCAACATCAGATTAAAGAAAACATGAAAGGGAGTCGCCCTATCTGAAACCCCGTTTGGTAGCAAACGTCTCGGAGAGGTCTTTTCCAATTCTGACGGAGCTGATGGTATTGATCAACGTCATTTTACTCAGCCGCATCAGTTTCGAGGGCATGCCAAATTCAGACATTGCGGCGTATATAAAGGTAACTCCTTTTAATGCTGTCGAAAGCGACTTTGTAGTCGACAAATAGATGGTGAGTGTTGATGCTTTTCTCGCTACAATTCTACATACTAATGGCCTTATTCATAAAAAATAAAGTAGCTTTAAAAAAGGTTTATAAACTGAAAAATGTATGAAAACGTCATTTTATAAAGCTCTTTAAACCTACTTTATTTTTATGAATAAGGCCATAAGAATAAAAAGTTCTACCAATTTTAGTTCAAAAATCAAAAATAAAAGCAACATTTTATTACCAAACTCCATTACCAATATTAGTTTCGGCTCTTATTATTATTTAAACTTTCACTCGACATATTTCCGCAGACGGGTTCGGTTTTGCATGGTTATCGTCTTCGTTTTACTGCTGAAAGCCATTGTCAAACATTGTTCATTTTTGTACGTACAATGTACATACATATGTATGTATGTAAATAGAAGCGTATGTATCCAAAGCCAATAACTTTTGAGAAATTTGTATTTGCAATGTTGGCGCGCAAACCGCCGTTCGGCGACACATTTGCAATAAGGAGCAGGGCTTCCTCTGTGATACCACCAGACCACGCTCTGTTTGTACACACATACACACATATGTAAGATTGTTGGTGCATGTGTCCCGCTACTAAAAAGTTTATTTTCTGCATAAACTCAAGGGAAGTGTGTCAGACGCATAGTGATTATCCTTTTTGCCATTTCGAAGGCTTGTCTGCTCGCCACTGTGACATCTGTGCTGCCCAATGCTTTAGCGATCTTAAAGCACTGCAATACATAAAACCAATAGTGCAAATGTTGTTTCATTTTTGCAACAGATTGTGCACACACTTAGTGAAAGCTCATGCAAAAACAATAACGAACCCATATCAAAAAATACATAGAAAAGAGTGGACGCACATCATTATCAGCGACTCAACCTCAGAGCAGCCAGCCATTCCTTATTGGGTTGAAGGGCCCGACAATCAAAATTGAGTGGTTGCTGTTGTTGTTGTTGTGTGCTATTTGAGCGACCGACAAAAAAGCAAAAACCGACCTCTAACGAAATTAAACCAGTTAAAAAGAGACAATGCTATGATGCGCTGCATAATGAGAAGCTGTCGCGAGTAGACGACAACAACAAGCGACGACAACAAGTCGAAGGGATGAGTGCAAACGACAGGATTCAGAGTGACAAGGCTAACAGAGCAGTAGCGCAAAAATGTTGCCCTCCTTGTTTAAGTGCTGCTGCAAGGATATCTGTGGGCACATATGTATGTATATATATATATATATGTATGTAAGTATGTACATAAGTATGTATATCACATACGATTGCCTGTGTTGCACGGCATTGATGCTTCATTATATTCCACATTATTACTAGGATGGCTAACGATTCGTGGTCTTGCTAGCACCCTCCGCAAAGAACATGTGCTCTTACATATAAACACATGCCCACTGTGTGCGCGCTTAGCCAGTTGCTACCAGCAGCAGAGGCCAGCTCCGCACCACCAGAAATCTGCACACAGTGAATGTGGTTGTAGCTCAGCAGCAGCATTGAAGCGCCGCCACCCACCACCGCCCAAACGGACAACCAACAGGGCAAGAGCGAGCGCGGAAAGTGCTGCGAGCCCGTCGAAGTGGGCAGCGAGCACATGATCCTTAATTTCGTTATCATTTTAAGTTTGATCGCCCGCGTATAAGCGCGTACCTCCGAATCGAGACATTGAGGTCGTACCACCCGCGCGACAGCTCAGCAAGTCACATAACAAGAACAGTTTTCGCAGCAGAGTAAAAAATCCGAAGGATACATTTGCATACATTCGCTAGTTGGCGTGCGGCACGGTGCAGCAGATTGCGATAGAGTTAAACGCATCCGAAATTACATTATTGTTATTACCCCCTCTCAAGAAGAGGAAATCGAATTTTCATTATTTGTAAACATTAGAAATTGGTCTGGTCTCCGTAGCCCGTCGAAGAGTGAAGATTTAGTAGAGCGCGCGTGTGAAGGGTTTCCTTGCACCTTCTACATATGTATGTATGCAAAGATATACATAAGTATTTGTGTTGAGAGATTTTGGCATTAAATTGACGCGATTAGAAAAGTTTACCGAGCCCAGTCTCGCTCCTGCACGAACATTGGGAAGAAAGACTAGGCGACTTATACCAACTTAGACCTTCTGTGTACTGTAGTCTGACGGTGCGCCGACCAGAAAGCGGGCTCAGTTGCTCAATGTGTTTGTGTGTAAAATAGTTCGGGGTTTGTGATTATTTCAACTATTCGCCAGTTGCTCACTCGGCATAGACATCGAGGCGCCAGTGTCGGTAACGCGTCGGTCATTTGACGGACAAAATAGAAAGCAGCAAGCGGATATAATCATATATAAATGTGCTTAGGTATATACATATATAAATATGTATGGGTACATGCATACATGTATCCACTTACTAAATACCTATTCGAATGCCTTTATAACTGTAATTGAAATTGAAATTAATTAATTGCGTTAGCCGCAAAATTCGTGGATCGAGCCGAATACCGAACGCTGCAGACAGTGGTCTATGTGAAGTGATTATTTTTTTTCGTTGTTGTTGTAACGAATAATTGCCCAACTTTTTCGCGCGCGAGTGTATTGAAAGTTTGATCCAAAAGGATTAAATCGATACCCGGCAGTTACGCACCAAACCGTTCCAATAATCCAACCTAGTCCGTTTTCAGCTGCCTAGTATCATTGATTTTTTTCAAGACGTATATCGATACGCGCTTCTACACCGGCCACAAGTTGGATTTCAAACAACATAGTTGTGCCGGCGGCCCTTTATCTGGTGGTGGTGGCGTCGTCGGCAATACCAATTCAAATTCCCATCAGGTACATCACATACATCAGCCTCATCTGCCCAACAGCAATCCGTCTGCCCACATATCACCGCATCATTCCATTTTACATACGCATCACGCCGGTACCGCTGCCGTTTCGCACGCATCCGCCCAATCGCACGTCGCCGCCGGCTTGCCACATAGCGGCCTACCGCCTGTAGGGCAGCAACAGCCAGCCTCAGCGGCAACTGCTTCCCAACTACAAGCGGCACATCAGCAGCAGCAACAACACCAGCCTTCGCAGACACAGAACCAGCACCAGTTGATAACGCCGACTTCCGTCGGCTGTGCGACAAGCAACGGCAGCACCACTTCTGGCAGCGGCAGCAGCGCGATCGGCTCCAATTCCGTATCCTCGCTAGTCATAGGCAACGGTCCCGCTTCGGGTGGAAATAACGTCCATTCTATTTCATCAGCGGCTGCCTCCGTTTCAACGGCTTCTTCCTTACCTCACATCGTTCCAACCAGTCTGGGACTAAGCCCGCAATCGAGCGCTGATTCCCAGCAGTTCAATATATTCCCGGCTATTTTTAGCCGACAACTCAACTTCACGACTGGAACTTGTGGTCAAAGTAAGCTCACAATGGACGAACTGCGTCCAAATTTGGTTGGCGGATTGTTGGGCTTGCAGCAAGGCTTATTGGATGACCATGCGGTCAATATGCATAATGCCGCTGCGTCGCAGGACACAAAGTTCATGTCGTTTCAAGATAATCGCTTAATGGGAATTTCTTCATCACATGAAAACCGTCTGCTAGGTCTGACCTCCTCGATGCAAGACACCCGCTCCTCACTTAACTCCATTGACAAAGGTTCACTTAATCATCAGCGCAAATGCAGCAGCACACCCGAGGATTTTAGCTCATTGTATTCTGGTCTGCCTACACCTGGCATGGACTCGTCTTCACATCATCATACGCCCGCGCATACGCCGCCTACGCGCCTTTCTGACCATTCGATATCCGGTAATTAAATACTTTATTGCACATTGCTTATTTAAGAGCAACAAATCAGTCATGAATGAATGAATGAATGCCCATTCAAAGTACGAGGGGACATTTGTGGTGGTGAAAGTAGTTGTTTAGCATTCGAGTGGTCAATTTAATCCTTTCTTTGAAACTATTGCACATTTCGTTATTCCCCTGCCATAACATTCACACTTTCTGCATAGCCTTTCATGTCGTTTTCCTAATCCGCTGATCGAATAGAAGCCAATAACTGATGCGCATATGGAATAGCGACTAAACATATACATATATGTGTGTGTGTGTGTGTGTTGGTAGATGTTGTGTGCGTTGTCTGCCGGACGTTTCCCTGCAAAAAATGGGACTAATCCGGGATGACTCCGTGAGCAATCGCAAAGGAACATGCGACTAATACCACTTTTGATCTCTTTATATGGAATGAACTGATCGCTTTTGTTCGAGCATGTCCTATGAAGAGACTAATTGTTCACCTTTATACCCGAACGGGTATAAAAAGCGACTAGTCACTTTTAAAAAATAAAAATAAAAATTTGCGCCGGCTGAGATTCGAACCGGGGTGCTCAGTTTTGTTAGGCGAATACTCTTTCTGCGTGCCAACGCCGCACATGAAATTCCATTGACTAAGTGCGTACATATCATTAAATCGTTAATAGTACCCGTTAGGGATGAGTTGGGGACTAATTGATCTCCAATTATACCCAAAAAGGGATGCGTCGAGACTAATTGATCTCCATTAGTACCCATATTAGACTAGTTGCGACTAATTAATGCCCAATTGTACCCGATTGAGAGTAATGTCGGAATACTCTCTTTAGAGATTAGTCGCACAATTTTTTGCAGGGTTTGTTTGTGAATTGGGCACACGCGCCAGAGATTATCGCGATTGTTGGTGACTGCTAAGCAAAGTATCGCAATTATCTTCTCAAATAGTAGAAGTAACAATTGCACCTTTTACTGCTGTGAAATTGAAGACTCCGATGGGAGTGCGTAGAAGGTGTGAAAAATGTATGTATACATGCCTTTGTTAGCGAAAAATTAAAAACTATCCAAAAGGGGTATGAAAATATTTATGTTCATAATTTGTCAAAGACTTTCGCATATCGTCGTTTAAAGTACAAAACCGCGTATCAACAAAATGCAAAACAGCGTATCAAATAATGCAAAACCGCGTATCTGAGTATGTGAGGTTGCATAAATATTTTTCTAGAAAGTAAAAACACTCATATTTCAAAATGGTTCTCTTTTTTTATAAAGCAATCGCATTTCTGGCTAGTATATTTCAGGACGAATGGATAAGGATTGAGCCAAGAGCTTGTGTGAGCAAATCCAATTTTTGGCAGCAAATGTCAGTTACGCGGTTTTGCGGAATGACGGTACGCGGTTTTATACTTTAAACGACGATACGATTGCAAGAATTTGGACGAAACAGAATTTTTCATTAAAATAAAAAGTTTGCGCCGTGCAGCGTTGCCGTTTTGCTTAAATATAAGCAAAATTGGTTAATTTTTTCCTGCCTGTTAAAATGTTAAATTTTTCTTTGTTTTGCTAATTTTTTTATCACAATAGTCAAAAAGGAACATTTTCTTCAAAAATGCATAGTCAAAAGAGTTACCATTTCATTCGAATTATCAATTTTATTTTAGAAATACTGTCATCCAGATCCCGTATAAAGTTCCAGGAAATGTTGCTTTACGCAACGCCCGATCCGCGGTCGTCGCAATTTCAAACCTCCGAGTGTACTTCTGACATCAGATTAATGAAATGTAGTTATTTAAAAAGAGGTTACTACTGAAATCGAGATAATTAGGGCCTTTTTGAAATGTATGTCGCTTTCCTCTTTTACATATTAAATTTGTTCCAGAATTGTAACCAATCGTTAATTTGTACTACTGACACTCATTTCAAAGAGACAGAAAAATTGCCGAGGGAATTTGTTCAGTCAACATTATTTATCAGTTAAAAAATGCTCCTGTTACACTTTAGAGAATCCTAAAACAAAAACTTCAAACCAGTGGAGCTCAACAATTTAAAAGCAGTTGTGTTTTAAGTTGTAATTAAAAATTTTTTTAACAATTAATAATCGACTTTCATTAACCCATATGGGTGTTTCCATCGGAAGGTCCACCACGACAAAAAAAAATAAAAGTCTTATATCTAACGTATTTACGGGCCGATTTGTCTGCTTTTTAAAATATATACTGGCTATGTAAGTAGAATCATGTTTGCGTAAAATGGTCTTCCTAGGTGGCGCCAAGGTTGAGATATTTCGAAAAACCGTATTTATGGTCCGATTTGGTTCGAATTTGGCGTATGTAGTTGAAACATAATAAGTCATAGATTTCCAACAAATTCACCCTGAATTGGCGCTAAAGTCAAAATATAAAGTATATTCTACATAAAATACATGTTTTATTTGCGTTAAAAATCCATTTAAAAGCAATATTAACAAAAATATAACTACGGAAATTTATGTCACGTGAGGCTACGTCACGTGACGTATCACACTTGGGGTTGTAAAAGAAAATTGAAACAAGTTGCATTAATTAAAAAAACTCTAAAAACAACTAGAATTGCTCCAAATCATATTAAAATAAGTTTCATGAAAATAGCCATCCACAATTCGCAGAGTTTTGCGATTTTGTAAGAAAAGAAAAAATCAACTTCCATTTTTCGTCACGTAACGACACTCTCTTTAAATGCTTATATTTCAGGACCAAGCAGTTCGATTGTTTTCATTTTTCGATTAAATATAGAGCTAATTATGTGCTATACAATGGCCAAAAAAGTTAAAGAAAACAAATGGTATTCCTTTTTTGTATCACATTGAAACGTACGACTGTCACGTATGCGACGTATGGAAATACCCATATGCAATTCGAGTTCCCTTTGGTTTTGTAATGTGTGGTCATATTTATTATTAGCAATTTATGTAATTTTGTTTGTTATTGTTAAAAAAGTACAATAAATAAATAAATTTGCGTTTTTTACCCGAAATTGCATTTTTTTTGGGTTAAATTGACGATTTTTCAGCGAAACCTTTCGACAACGCTGACCATCACAGCCAATAAGCGTTTTAAAAAAGTTTTCGCTCTTCATCAGAGCAATGTTTGCCTCGTCCTATTGCCAAAGAAAACTTAAAATAATTTTTTATGAGAGAGCCATAAAAATTTTCAGAAAAATTAATTTATTACCTGTTTTTGAACTTTTATTGTGTAAATTTTAATAGAGCTTTGCACGTGATGATTCGAACCAAACCAAACTAACCAAATTACCAGTGAATTGCAAAAACTATTTAATAAAATATAAATGAAATCGTAGGAAATCAAAAATATATTTTCGTGGCTAAAATCTGCTTCAAAACTCACGTTCAAATCATTCCAATCGGCGTGCGTCTGCACTAGATTATGCGATGTAATTATCGAAGTGGAAGTCATATTTTATTATGCATAATATGCCACTTCGGATTATGGTTAATTGACTGGTCAAATTAAAGAAAAAAGGGTTCTTAAATGGTTAAAAAGAATCTTTTTTTTTTTTGCAAAAATGTAAACAAAGGATGTGCGAACAGCTTTGAATCCACAATCAAAAAAACGCGTTTTCAATCTGTTTTCGATGTCGGCTCGAACATGGTATTAAACTAACGGAATCTTGCAGTTGCAGTAATAAAAGACTTCTTTAAATAGAAAAGGCGATAATCACTGCTTGATGATTGTTTCTACTACTATTTTCAACAGCAGCTGTAGTTATAAGTTGCAAGTTCTTTTGAAGAAGTCAGTTTTTATTTCCGAAAATCGAACTTTCCGATACTACTTTGGTCTGTTTACACGGTCAATGCACAAAATTTCCACTGCAGTTTAAGTGTGCTCTTGCCCAATCCACAAAAAAGGAGGACCCGCCGCACGCGCTATCTACCGCGGAATCAACCTTCTAAGCATAGGCCCCAAGGTCTTATCGAGCGTACTTATGTGGACTTATCAGTGTGGCTGTAGACCTGGCAAATTTATCATACACAAGGTATTCACCATACGCCAAATCTTCGAAAGACTCGCGGGAAGAGCATAAACACTCACAATTTATTTGCCTCTTTCAAACAGCACGAAAGCCTCTTTCGACAGCACGAAAAGGAGTTGCCTATACGCTGCGATATCCGAATTTGGTATATCCGAAAAACTAATACGGCTGTGTAAAATAATGTTGAGCAATACCATCAGTTCCGTCAGAATTGGGAAGGATCTTTCTCAGCCGTTTGATACCAAACGAGGTTTCAGACACGAGCGTACAAATGCTTGCGTATGCTGATAATATCGACATCATTGGTAATAAATAGAATTATTGTTTAAAAAACTAAGAACTACGCTACACTACGTCACTTGAGAATGGAAATCGCTGCATCTCTTAGACGCATCATTATTACATAGTTACACCTCAAGCTAATAAAATCGAGGTAAAAAGGCGAAGTCTGTTCTGCCTTTTCCAATATGGATATGGAATCAAATCGAAATTTTAACCAAAAGTTTTCTCACAATTCCAATTCGCTTGGCATTTTAGTGTTAAGTGCCTTTTGATGCAGAGCTAATAAATAAAAGAAATTCAATTTGAATATTTCAATAATAACAAATAATAACTCATTTTATTTGCTGATATACAAGGCCGTATGCTTATATTTGCGGTGACCATATTCTTCGCTGCAGGACCTTTTTATAATAATTTGGTTTTAGGTACATCCATACATACATATATATGTATATATGAGTGCCTGGCTCGGACCAACAACAAATAAAAACAAGTGCATAATTAAAAAAGGATAACGTCGTTTAAAGTACAAAACCGCGTATCAACAAAATGCAAAACCGCGTATCAAGATAATGCGAAACCGCGTATGTGACTTATGTAAATTATCTTCTAGAGGGTAAAAACACTCATATTTCAAAATGGCTCTCTTTTTTATAAAGCAATCGCATACCTGGCCAGTATATTTCAGGACGAATGGATAAGGATTGAGCCAAGAACTTGTGTGAGCAAATCCAATTTTTGGCAGATAATGCCAGTTACGCGTGTTTGCAGAATGACGATACGCGGTTTTGTACTTTAAACGACGATAAAAAAAATCGATCCCGCACCACCTAACCAAAAATTCGATTTGCTCACACAAGCTCTTCGCTCAATCCTTATCCATTCGTCCTGAAATATACTAGCCAGAAATACGATTGCTTTATAAAAAAGAGAACCATTTTGAAATATGAGTGTTTTTACGCTCTAGAAAATAATTTCTACAACTTCACATACGCGGTTTTGCATTTTGCTGATACGCCGTTTTGCATTTTGTTGATACGCGGTTTTGCACTTAAACGACGATATTTATTCCGCATATTTGAGTATGTTTTACAATAAATGCATGTGGTTTTTGCATATTTTGCCTTGTTTGATTTACAACCTTTTACATTTAGTGCGATATCTCTTGACAAAAAAAATGTCTTTAATTTTTTCACAAATATTTATCTAAACCACTGTCAATGTTCCTATCTGTATCTATATATACATAATACGCAAAGGGACTTTTAGTCCAGGTCATCAGATCTGCACCGTTCGTTCGATTTTAAAAAATTAGAGGGCTTGGACTTTAAATAGATGTGCAATAAGAAAAGAAATAGAAAAAAGTTTCCAGATTTTAAAAAGTTAAGTTAAAATTATTTAAAAAGTTAAACCGATTATTACAGAATGGGTGTCAATCGAAATGGTTTTAAAAAGCTCTGTTTCTTAACTTTACTGTAGGAGGGATGCCACCAGTTTAAAAAGTTAAATTCAATTTCAATTAGGGAAATTAGGTAATATGTATATGTTAGGTATGGGATGTTAATTTTTCAGCTTTTTCCGATCCCGGGATTTTCGGGATGTCGTTATCACAATCCCGGGATCCCGGGATTAGTCCCGGGATTTAGATATTCATTACTTTTCAACAACTTAAATCGAAAAAATTGCTTCTATATTGGTTGAGAAGCTCTCCTACCATAAAATAAATAATAAATCAATGGGTTTGAAACCTACTTTTTTATTTAAAGTGGCGTTTTTAGTTTTTCCCTCTGCCTTCAGCATTTATTTTAAAGGACTTTGTAATTTTAAAGATATGATTGATTCCAAAAATTATTTTAAAAATTCAATGCAATGGAGATAAAATATATGGGTACCAAATGCAAGAGGAAATTTCTTTAGAATTTAAAAAAATTTAAATTTTTTGGATTCACAAGGACGAATTGGTAATTTTTTAAGCTGATAAATTTACGAGGACGAAATTCGAGGATGTTATCGTGTTTATATAAGTCCTTAACATATCACACACCAAGATCTAAAGTGAGCTAACTTAAAATTCATAGAGGGAAATATAACTGCTTGTGGATTGTACACATTCAGTGCAATTAATACAAAAACAGGTATAACAGTAGTTTTTTAGTTAATGTTTAATCATGAATCATGAAGAACAAAATATTCGCATTGATTGGATGTAAGTCCTATGAATTGATTTATGCAAAAATTCGCCATACATTTTGTTTGAGTTGATCGTTAAATCTAGGTGTGCGATATAATTTGTTCAAAAACTAATATTGTGAAATTTGAAGGATAAAATTTTAAAAGGACACTTTCAATACTTACCAGTCCTTCTGCATCAAAAGCTTGAATCTGTTTAAATTCCACAGGATTTCCTCTTTAATTTGATACCCATACTTCTTCTCTAAACACATCTCTCTAAAATTTTTAAATCATTTGTGAATTATTGCCGTCATATATTTGGCCCATGGTTTCGCGAATATATTGATATTTGTGTTTAAAATTTACTATCGCGCGGTGTTATATGTATAATGAGCTAGACATTTTTAAAAAAATATTAATTAGTAAATAAAAATAGAAGTATAACCAATACTGGTCAAGAAAAGGAGTTTCTATTATTGCCATCAGTGCAAATAACATTCTTGGCAAATAATCCCGGGATTTTCGGGACCTTAAAGAGGCCGGGATCCCGGGATTAACATTCCTAGTATCGACATATGGGCACCTAACGAAAAGAATTTAGGGAGGTAATAGTTTGTAAATATTTTGAAGAGGGTTGCCACCTGTTTGAAAAGTCGTATTCAGTTACCTTATATACAATGAAATATCAAAATAAGCCCAACAAATGAGTGTTAAGAAATCTTTAGTTTTAACACTAAGAATATATTTGAGGCGTTTAAAGAGAGTTTCCACCCGTGGAAAAGGTTAAATTCAAATTATTTAATAAGTTGAATGAATTATTGAAATATTGGTATCACTCGAAATGGGTTTGACAAAGTCTTTATTTCTGAACTAAGTTAGAGGGTTGCCACATGTTCAAAAAATAAAATTATACTTAATTCATATGGATCATGATGTCAGACGAAGGTTATTTAAGAAGGTTTTAGCTTGAAAATATCTGGAAGAGGGTTGCCACCTGTTTGAAAAGTTGGATTTAATTAACTGATATAAAATTAAATGAAATATTAAAATACGGGGGTCTAACGAAAGAGTGTTAAGAAATCTTTAGTTTAAACATTTATAATGATTGCAGAGATTTCCCACCTGTTTAAAAAGTTACATTCAAATTATTTAGAAAGTTAGATGAATTACTAAAATATCGATACCAATCGAAATGGGTTTTAGGCGAAAGGCTTTATTTTTGAGGGTTGTCACGTGTTTGAAAAATCAAATTCAACTTAATACATAATTAAATTGAAATATTTATCACAATGTTAGACGAAAGAGATGTAAGAAGATTTTACTTTGAAAATACTTTTGAAAAGGATTTCTACCTGTATGAAAAGCCGAATTTTGTTGAACTTATACCCAAAATTTACGAAATATTAAAATATGAGTGCATTGGTCATTACCAGGGAACGGATTTTATGGAAATTGCCTTTTTTTCTGCTAAAGAGATAGAGTATATTCGATTAAGAATGTCCACAATTCCCTGATTCCATATATACACATTTTTGCTTTTTTTGCCTTTTCTACCTTTAAAAAAGTGATTTTTTAAGATTAAAAAATATACACATGCCCATGCGGCTTATA
>NW_023458556.1:77823621-77827290 GCF_013731165.1 Rhagoletis pomonella
TAGTATGTACCACAAAAACGTATATTTTCTATAAAAAATCATAACTCAGAAAAAAAAATCTTCGCTATTAGAGATTTGGGTTGATTGTAGTTCAAAGTGTCTCTTTCCGATAAAAAAGTTTGAGAGAAAAAAAAAATACACTTTTTGAGAAATTAAATAAAAAAAAAAATTGTACCTTTTCTTTATTGTTAAATAAAAAATTTTAAATAATGAAAATCAATAATTATATCATTCTATCTTGAAGTGATAAGAATTACTGACATTTGAGTAAAAACATTGTTGGAATCTATTAAATTTTGACAAAGTTATGGGCATTTAAAAAATAATAATCTCACTGTCAATTCGAATAATCGATTTTTGCCTGAAAAACAAAATCGCGTTTAATTCGGCTGAAAAATTTTTCCGATCCAAAAGAAAAAATACGTGTCTCATTATTTGGACCAACAAGCAATGTATTTGAGTTTGGTCGAAATTAAAAATCATGCTCGTACCTGACCGGTTGTCGGGAAATGGAAAGCATCTGCTATATAACATTTCATCAGATAATTTGTTCCGCTTTTTTCATGAAACACCAGATACAATTGAAAAGATTATTTCTTACTTATGTATCATTTCACTCCACATCACATCTTCAGAACGATTGATTACGTAAGAGTGTCGAATATTCTTAAATTTTGATCAATTATGCATCGATACCTGTGTGAACTGTGAGCGCCGCTGTGGTGTAGTGGTAAGCAGTGCGCGCTTCCACTCCGCAGCGCCTGGGTTCAAGCCTTGGTCAAAGCAACATCGCAAAAAAAAATTAGAAAAAAGGTTTTTTCTTAACAGCGGTTGTACCTTGGCAGGCAATGGCAAACCTCCGATTTTATTTCTGCCATGAAAAACAGCTTCTCATAAAAATACAATCGCCGTTCGGAGTCCGCGTAAAACTGTAGGTCCCTCCTCTTTGTGTGACAACATCAAGGCGCACGCCACAAATCGGAGGAGAAGCTCTAACATATGTGTAAGCGCCAATATATTATTATTATTATTAACTGTGTCAAAAGAAAATTCCTTTTTTATTTGAAATGTCCCTTTTTCCGCTTTTAATAATTTTCTTTGCAAAATATCCCTCAAATAGGTAAATTACCCACAATCTGGCATCACTGTCTTATCCATATTTTACAGCACGATCTGGACATCAAAATCAAAACAAGAACAAAAATTGCGCACAAAAATTATTTGCCTTTAAACTAGTATGTAATACACTGTACAGCACTCGGCTGGGTATTGGACTAAACCAACTTTTTTTAAGAGACTGACCGCCCTATTCCCACAACACTGACAAAACTCAGCGGCTGACTATTGCCTTTACTACTGCGCCTAATACTATGCCGCAAATTTGTTTTAAACTCTCGTATGGTGACAATTGGCAGTGTTGTTGTAATGACCTACTGAGTACGCGACAACGGCGAAACAACCTCAATGTTTATACATATTGTGTTTTAGGCGCAATAATTTTGACAATAGTCATACGATGAATTTTGTCAGTGGTGTGGGAATAGGGCGGTTAGTCATAAGTGAAAAAAGTAATTTCTCCGTTTTTCGAAGTTAGCCTCCGAAATCGAGATATGGGCCTTCAAAGTTCGAAATCGGACCTTTGGTAAAAAATTATTTTTAATTATTACATGTAAAAAGCAAAAAAAGTAAAAATACAGACGTGGTCCTCCTTGAGCTCTTATTTATATGGTATATAAATTTTTTGTGAAAACTTATATTATAGGTGCTACAACGGGTCAAAGGTCAGGTCTTCGAAAAATTAAAAACTTAGTATTTCAGAAAATTTTGAACTGATTTTTTAAAAATTCGTATCGTCGTAAAAGTGATTTAAGCCCCTTTCTTGTGATATTTGTATACTTCGTATATAAAAATGTGAGAAAAAACACATTTAAATAAAACAAGTAAGAGCAGCGCTGTCTTCGGCTATGCCGAAGGCTTCATGCCTTTCATGAACATCTGAAAATTTTACTTTAAAAGATTACTGCATTTGAAAAAATTTATATATTCACAGCATACATAGATAGAGAATATATATAATATATATATAAAAAATTGTATCTAAACAATCAGAGGTATGGAAGATATACCTTATATAGCACCAATCTAAGTGATTTTCGCTCCTGTGTGATTGGTATGTAAACCGGTAACACAATTTAATGGGTTTAGCTTCCTACATAATGGAGATATATCACAAAAACTGGTATCTGAACAATCAGTGGTGTAAGAGATAAAGCTTATACAGCATAGATTTTGAAGATTTTCTCAGTAGACTTTGTATTATTATTTATAAAATAGCTTACGAAATTTATCGGTTTTTCTGTCCAAATAAAGGAGTTTTGCAGTAAAACCCCATATCTGAACAATCAGTTATATGGAGGCAATGAATAGCTTATAGTGACCCGATCTTAGTTAATTTTACTGTAAACTTTCTGTTTAGTGAGTGAAAAAGTGCGAAATTTCATGTTTCTAGCTGCATATATGGAGAAGTTATAACAAAGAATCTCATATCTGAACAATCAGTTGTATGGAGGCTATAGGTTATAGCGACCCGATTCTCGCAATTTTCACTATAAGTATTGTTTTGATAATGGGAGGAAGTATTGCAAAATTTCATGTTCCTAGCTGCATAAATGGAGGAGTTATAACGAAAATTCTCATAACTGAACAATCAGTTGTATGGGAGATATATGTTATAGTGACCCGATCTTTGTTATTTTTACTGTAATTATTCGGTTAAAAATGAGTGAAAACGGTGCGAATTTTCATGTTCCTAACTGCATAAATGGAGAAGTTATGGCAAAATATCTCATATCTGAACAATCAGTTGTATGGAGGCTATAGGTTATAGCGACCCGATCTTTGCAATTTTCACTGAAAGTATTTTTTTGATAATGAGTGACATCAGTGCAAAATTTCATGTTCCTAGCTGCATAAATGGAGAAGTTATAACGAAAAATGTCACATCTGAACAATCAGTTGCATGGAAGCTATATGTTATAGTGGTCCGATTCTTCCGGTTGGACAAATGATTAATACATTATAAAAATACACCCACCTACCAAATTTCATCCGGATATCTCGAAAACTGAGAGACTAGATTGCATACAAACACACGAACAGACAGACGGACAGACGGACATGGCTAAATCGACTCAGCTCGACGTTCTGATAATTTAAGTATACATTTTAATGGGTCTATCTTTTCTTATTCGGGTACTTACAAACATCGGACTAAAGTTGTAATACCATTTCATGATCATGAAAGGTATAAAAATAACTCTTTTTGTATAAAAAAAAATTTTAAACAAAAAAGTACTAACCGATTTTTAAAAAATTGGTATCGTTGTAAAGGCGATTAAACCCCCTTTCTTCGTATATGCATATTTGTCTACTTCGCGAATAAAAATTTGAGAAAAAACACTTAAGAGGAAAAAATAACTTTTTTTATCAAAAAAAAAATTTAAACAAAAAAAATCACTTACCGATTTTTAAAAAATTGGCATCGTTGTTAAGGCGACTAAGCCCCCTTTCGTCTAATATGCATATTTGTATACTTCGTATATAAAAATTTTAGAAAAAAGACTTTCTCAAATTTTTATATACGAAGTATACAAATATGCATTTCAGAAG
>NW_023458556.1:77827300-77847559 GCF_013731165.1 Rhagoletis pomonella
AAATTTTTATATACGAAGTATACAAATATGCATTTCAGAAGAAAGGGGTTTAATCGCCTTTACAGCAATACCAATTTTTTAAAAATGGGTTAGTATTTTTTTTGTCTAAAATATTTTTTTTTTATAAAAAAAGGTATGCTTTCCTTTAAATGTGTTTTTTTTAAATTCTTATATACGAAGTATAAAAATATGCATATTAAAAGAAAGGGGGTTTAATCGCTTTTATAACGATACCAACCGTTTTAAAAATCGGTTAGTAATTTTTTTGTTTAAATTTGTTTTTTATAAAAAAAGGTATTTTTTCCTTTAACAGGTCTATTCTGCACGTTACCGAAGATTTTGTAACCGGAAAATTGTATTACCAAGAAATGTTACCAGTTCTTGTCACCGCGATTCTAGGTACGTTGGTAATGCAGTTAAAATATTCAGCAATTCAGCTATGAAGAATTGAAGAATTGTGCAAATCCTGGCATTGCATATTTTACGGGGCAATCATTTGTTACCAGCTTATGAGATGGTAACAAAATTTACCGGTTACAAGAGTACACAGAATGCGAAAAGGGTTTAAAAATTGACAGGAACTTTATTTACCGGTTACAAACTCTTTATTACCAGCGCAGAATAGACCTGTAAATGTGTTTTTTCTCTCATTTTCTTATATTCGCAGTATACAAATATGCATATCAGAAGAAAGGGGATTTAATCGTCTTTACAACGATACCAATTCACAGTGGCCAATTTTTCGAAAAAGCTGGCCAAAAGTCGAAGCGTGGTACAACTGTAATCAAACCTTGTGTATTCGTCTTTATTTTGGTTGCTGGTTTTAAATTTCACCACATAATTTCGAAATTCAAAATGGCGGATCCATAATGGCTGCTGTGTACGCTTAAAATAATCTGATTGTTAGCAAAACTAAGGTAGTTAAGTATAAAAGTTCATGTTTTCTGCTTTTTTTTTATATAATGTGATGTCGCGGTTAGCAATATAAGCTATCATTCCGCAAGGCCTGGGTTCAAGCCCAGTTTCCGACCAACATCCAAAAATAAGAAACAAACAAGTTTTTTGTAATAAAGGCGCCCTTTGGCAGGCAATGGCAAACCCCCGCCACGAAGAACAGCTTCTCCCCTTTGTGCGCCAACATCAAGGCGCACGCCACAAATCGGAAGAGAAGCTCGGACAAATACTAACGAGGTCTTAATGTTTGTTTCTAAAAATCTTGATGTTCAAATTTACACGGAAACTGCAGGATTTTGAATGAATCAATAAACAAGACATACATATTTGTTGGTACAGGAATATATTTTTAAGATAACAATTTTATACACCGTCAGACTCGCAGTCATCTGAAGCTCATATCTATATTTTCTGATGGCAATTCCGCTTCCGCATTTATAACAGTTCATTATAATTTAATGGCATCTGACGTCAGTTTATGATTTTGTTTTGGTGGGTTTAAACGTAAACATGAAATGACAGGGTTCGAGGATACAAGCAGCCGATATTTTTTAATATCCTTATTCCTTGGCTCTTGGGCTTCTTCGGAAAGTGGCGCAATTGGCAGGGGTGCCCATTCAAAATGAGAGGCCCATGGATGAGCACTCTAATATAGTAGTACTTTCTGACATCATTTAAATTCTAAAAACATCCAATCTTCAAAACATCAAAATCTTGACAGAAATAATTTTTTACATAATTTAAATCTTTTAAATATAAAAAAATTAAGAATCGCGTATAAAAACTGATGTCCAAACTACAGTGGCGGCTTGTGGCAGGTGGTTTTAACCAAGGTGGATGGGAAAAACTTCAATATATTTTTCAATTTATTCAAATAATAAATAATCTAGAAATATTCAGTATTTCTTACAGATTATGTACTTAGAACTAACTACAGGGTGTCTTATAGCTAAGAGTTACGCTAATAATTCATTTAATAATGATTAAAAGCTAAGCTTGGAGGAAGAAAAATCGATAGCCAAAGAATTTGAAATGGAATTAAATTCTTTCAAAGCTCTCAAAATAGGAGCATGAGATGCATAAGTAGTTCTAACCCGTTCTACAAAGAACAGATCACTACTCCGAAGGCTTCTTTGAGGAATATGAAAATAAATGCGCTCAAGAAGGAAAGGAGAGTCAGTCACTCCACTTACGATGTCAAACACAAAGGAGAGCGAAAGGATAATCCTTCTACTATGCAGAGATTTTAAATTAATTAGTAAGCACCTAGCACTATAAGAAGGCATCGGATACTCGAACTTCAAAGACCTAAGAGCGAAACGAACAAAATTCTTTTGAACGCGTTCAAGCCTCTTGATATGGCAATCGTGATACGGTCTCCATATAAAGACTGCATATTCCAGCTTAGACCGAACGAGCGCAGTGAATAGTAATTTTAAGGTATAGGGATCAGTAAAGTCAGACCAAAACCGTCGAATGAAGGCTAGTATAGAATAAGACTTGGCAATAATGTAATTTAAATGGCTGTGAAATAAAAATTTAGAGTCAGAAACAACTCCAAGATCTGCAATTTCGCCAAGAGTATTTAGGCGTGCATTACCAATAAAATAAGAGGTAGATATTAATGACCGCGATTTGGAGAAAGATACATGAAAGCATTTATTAATATTTAAATGAAGACGATTCTTGCTACACCATGCAGCCACGTTATTGAGATCAGACTGTAGCTTGATTGCATCAGAATAACTCGAGATAGTGGTAAAAATTTTCAAGTCGTCAGCATATAAAAGAAACTTAGATGAGGAGAAACATTCAGAGATATCGTTAATAAAAAGAACAAAGAGCAAGGGTCCTAAGATACTACACCAGACGAAGCAATAAAAGAACGGGAACAGGTGTTGTCAACAACAAGAACACATTTACGGAGAGATAGGTATGATTTTACCCACTTTAAAAAAACGGAATGAAACCCCAAGTTTTGCAGCTTGGAAACTAAAATTGAGTGACTGACTTTGTCGAATGCCTTCGAGAAGTCAGTATACACAGTATCGAACTGTGGGCGATTGTTAAAGGCGGACATACAAAATTCTAAAAAAAACAGCGAGATTAGTAACTGTTGATCTGCCAGCCATAAAACCGTGCTGCTCGCAGGAAATTAAACGCTTTACTGCAAAATATAGTTTCTCCTTGATAATATATTCAAATAATTTTGAAACAGTAGAGAGTTTGGAGAAAGGCCTATAATTGGCAACATCATTCTTATTACCACTTTTGTATATTGGGGTAATGGAAGTCACTTTCCAATCGTCTATAAACTCACCACAAGCGAGAGATTTATTAAAAATTAATAAGAGCGGATACGCAAAAGCAGAGCAATTCTTAAAAAGAAAAGAGGAGACACCGTCTACATCCATTTGCGGCGAATTTTTGATATGCAGGATGCCGTCTAACACATCGTCCAGAGTCAAAGAGAGGGAACCAAAATTGATAGAGGAATCAGCTTTTGCTTCAAAATTACCAGCTGATTGCGAGATAGGTTCAAAATTAGAGCAGAAAAAGCCCGCGGAGAGATCTGCCGCCTCTTGGGTGCAGGAAGCATTAGTCTCATTGTAAAACATTTCAGATGGAAGACTTGAAATAGACTTTTTCGATTTAACATAACGCCAGAATGCTTTGGGGTTTGATTGGATATCGTGCTCAAAATTACGGACATAATTGCGTTGAAGGGTATTATTCAACGATTTAAACTTTTTTGAATATTGCATGTACTTTCCTTTATTAGCAGGGGTATTAGACAATCTGCATTTTTTAAAAAATGTATTCCTCAAATTCTTTAGCTTATTTAGTTTTCTGGTATACCAAGGAATTTTATAGCATTTCTTACGTATAACTGGTATATGCTTACAGAAAATATCATTAGCTTTCATCTTAAAAATATCAAAAAATTTGACCACATCATTATTATGATATATATTGAATCCCAGTCTAATGAAAGAATTTCATTGTTAACAATGTTAAAGTTGCAGCGTTTAAAGCAAAAACTAGGTCTTTGATTTTCAACACCAAGACTTTTAAAATTATAAAAATCTAGTTTAATAACAAGAGGTACGTGATGAATACCAGAACCAGACAATGGATCAAGATATTCATTTACAGCAAAATTCAAATTATCATTAACGAAAATAAGATCTAGAATTTTAAAGAGTTGATTTCTAAAACTATTTATTTGAATTAGGTCTAAACTTAAAAAATTATCTACCAAGTAAGATTCAGAGAAGCTATTAACATCTTTTGGGATTAAGGCATGGCTGTTGTCCATATACGACCAATCAATATTACCCAGATTGAAATAGCCGAGAATACAAATGTTACAGTCCGGATGGTTGGAGACAACTGCTGATATATTATCAACATGCGCCTTATATAATGAGTCAACACTACTCGGCGGGATATATGACCCGCAAATTAAGATTTTGGATTTACCATGTACAAGGACGCATAGTTGGTCCAGAAGTGAATCCATATTAGCCATGCGCGTGAGGGATGAACGGAAGCGACGCTGAACAGCGATTAGCACTCCACCTCCTCTAGAAAAACCAGTTTTCATTGCATCACGATCCTTTCGGTAAACAGTGAAAAGATTCGAGTCGAAATATTCATTTTCGCAGGATTCAGCATTTAGCCACGATTCAATTAGTACAAAAATGTCATAATCAAGTTGAGCGCTCAGATTAAAAACTGCTTTTGACTTGGTTCTGAGTCCAGATACATTTTGAAAATAGATCTTTAGAGGCGTAGTGTCAGCTTCAGCAATATCAGAGGCGCTTACGGTTCCTGTTGGGCAGCACCTCCCTTTAGAAAAAAACGGAACGGACGAATCTTTACGTTCATCGGCCAGATATTAGCATTAACAACCTTATTAAAACAGCAGTCAGATACGCCTAGTTTGAAATTTACTTTCTTCAGATCTTCAAGATTTGCGTCTTTTTTCACCAACATGTAGCACACCAGCCATTTGGGACGGTAGGAGAAAACGATGAAATATGCAGCCACTTCATGTTAGAAACAACACTGAGTTCACTGTTGTTGTTAGAGCCAATAACTAAAGGTTGTTTTGGTTTTCTCTGTTTTCTATTAGTAACAGTTTTCCACTGAGAAGCAATAGCAAAAGGCTGCGAATCAGAGTTTTCAGTATTAGCGTTTGAAGCGTTTGGTGTATTAGAGATAAGATCATGTCTTTGGGAAGTGAGTAAACTCATACTTGGACAACCCTTACGTGTGACCAAATTGAAAGAAATTTTTGAACGTGGAAACGCAAAGTAGCCCAGCAAGCAGAGAAACGTAAATATTACTGAGTGCAGTGCAATCTCGAACAATTTTCGTATCCGGGAACGAACAGGACACGACTACAATTTTCGTTAATTCACGTATTCAAAATCGGTCAAAAGGCAATGCGGTTTTCGTATCCAGAAACGAACAGAAACGACTACAGTTTTCGTTCATTTTCGTATCTGGAAAACGTTCGAATATGATGACGTAATTTGAAAGCAAAAACTGTATTTAAGTTTTTCAAGTAGCAGTGCAGAATAGTGTGCTAGTATTTGCTAGCTTTCTGAAGGTGCCGTGTTCGATGCCGTCAGGTACTTCCTTAATTTATGTTTTTCCGAACTATGAAAAAACATCTGTCAAGTGCAGAAGGAAAGCGCATTGAACAAAAAATTCAACCAGAAAATTTTCAAAAAAACAGACAAAAACGCATCCGTTTCAAAACATATGTTTCTGCTACATATTTTCCTCCACTTTTTTTCCTTTACGGATCCATTTCCGGTTTTTTTTTGCTGGCTGTGAAGCGAACAAATATTAGTGCTCAATTTGGTTGCATTTCCAAAACATTTTTGCCTACCAAAAGCTTCATCAGACCAATCAAACTACCAAAGGAAAATGAAGCTACCAATTTTGGTCCAATTGGACCAAAACGGCAACGCTGGCTGACTGATCAGCAGTAGTAGGCAGAGCATGAGAGCCAGATGAAAACATGAGTGACTGAGCAGATGTAGAAGAGAGCATCTCAACATCATGTGCTTCGCCACCACCACTAATAACAGGCCCATCACCAGCAGCGTCGGAGGATGGGAGAATGAGAGACTCCACAACTTTTTTCGGCTGCACACCCAAAGCACTACATTAAGTATTAGAATTTTTGATGCTGGATCTCTCTCCAGGCGTGGTAGAAGCAAAAGTTTTTTTCGATACGGTTTGCAAATGCAGGTTATTACGGTCATCGACCTTAGCTTTGGAGCGCGTACGAATAACGTTGGTCAACGAGTTAGAGTTGTTTAACTTTTTATTGCTGTCAACTATGATATTAGCACTCAGACCTTTAAATGAGCTAATGAACTCACTGAGTGCATTTATATTCTTTTGGGCTTCCTCAACGCTCATATACGAAGTAGCAGAATGGCCCAATGCACAATTATCACATTGAAATAGCACATTTTTATTCGTTTTCAAAATGTTTAATGCACCAGAGCTTAGTTTTGCACATTTAATATGAGTTTTATTTTTACAGATGCCACAAAAAAAGGTGCTCTTCACCTTCACTTAAAGTGGAGCACTTAACACAGTTCATTATATTGCCAAGATTCAGACAATATTAAGCAATAGATATAGATAAGCGGAGCGCAAAAAACACGTCTAAGCACCACGGCGACTGTTAACACTGAAAAAGAAAATTAGACCGCCCATCTCGACCACTCTCGTAACTATTTTCCAAATCCATCATAATGAGTAAACAAAAAAAAAATCAATCCGTGAATATCTACGTCTTACGTCAGTTTTTAGATGGCGTGACAATGAAAAAACATGTTTTACATACTCTAGATTACAATGTCCATGAGCGGATGCTTGAAAACTGTTATCTTTTTTAAAGATAATACCACGATTTTAACAACGACGAAAACTCTAATTTACGAAAAGTTTAGAGCGAATTGCTAGCAACAGTCACTTCGATCTCCTGTAACACTAAATTCCTTAAGAGAATCGACTTGTTGTCTCATAACGATACGCATTAGAGCCCTCCTAACAATATAAGATGGTTATGCATACGAATGCACCAATTTTTTTTTTTTACTTTTGGCCAGGGTTTTCCAAAAATTGGCCACTGTGCAATTGTTTAAAAAACTGTTAGTAATTTTTTTGTTTAAAATATTTTTTTTTATAAAAAGAAGGTATTTTTCATTTAAACGTGTTTTTTCTAAAATTTTTATATACGAAGTCTACAAGTACGTATATCAGAAGAAAGGGGTTTAATCGCTTTTACAGCGATACCAATTTTTCAAAAATCGGTTAGAATTTTTTCATTTAAATGTGTTTTTTTAATTCTTATATAGTATACAAATATGGATATCAAAAGAAAGGGGGTTTAATCGCCTTTATAACGATACCCACCTCTTAAAAATCGGTTAGTAATTATTTTGTTTAACATTTTTTTTTATAAAAAAAGGTATTTTTTCCTTTAAATGTGTTTTTCTCTCATTTTTTTTTATACGCAGTATACAAGTATGCCTATCAGAAGAAAGAGGATTTAATCGTCTTTACAACGATACCAATTGTTTAGAAAACTGTTAGTAATTTTTTTGTTTAAAATCTTTTTTTTTTTATAAAAAGAAGGTATTTTTTCATTCAAATGTGTTTTTTCTAAAATTTTAATCACCTTTACAACAATATACATTTTTTTTAAAATCAGTGCAAAATTGTTTGCAATATAACGAATTTAATTTTTCGAAGAAAGACCTGAGCTTTGACCCCTTATAGCACCTGTAATATAAGTTTGCACAAAAAAAAGGACTAAGTCTATATTTTTAGGTTTTTAGTTATTTACATGCAATAATTAAATATAATTTTTTACCAAAGGTCCTATTTCGAACTTCGAAGGCCCATATCTCGTTTTCGGAGGCCAACTTCGAAAAACGGAGAAATTTCTGTTTTACCTATGACTCAAGCTCTTAAAGAAAATGGTATGGTCCAATATCCAGAAAAAATGTTGATTTTGTCGTACAGTGATATTATTCATAGTTTTCAAAAGTTCATTTTTGACAGCCAAAAGTATCAAAACGGAGCATTTGTGAACAAAAATTTATGAAATCTTAAAATTTAGAAAAAAAGTATCAAAATTGGACAATTGTATCAAAACGGCAACGCTGTTCCCTATATGTATGCTGCTCTATATTATTTGCTTAAATCTAATGAACAAATTTACCGTTTTAGTCATAACCGTCATAATGCATACGTATTTACATATTTGGCTAATTCCATCGCTGTCAAACAGGTACTTTCCGTTATTTAAAACTACTTTTCACATTGACTCCGAACGATGTTAGTGATTTTCAAATTTGCCGCTCTTTAGCTGCTTACCATAAGGTTGACGGAGAGTGAATTGCCCAAATTACTTAGAATGAATTTTAACTTGATGAAATTTCACCTCGATTAATATAAAATTTGCATAAATTATCCCAAAGCTGAATATTCATATGACCGCCAGGTCACCGACTTGGCAATTCGACGCACCTGAGCTTTCGGTTTACACTTTCTGCCTCAATTTCGCTATTATGAAAGTGTGTGCATATCATGGATTAAGCTTGTTGTTGTTTATGTTAACAGGACACAAAAACAGCTCTTACTTCCTACTTTACGAACACTGCTCTCCTCTGCCTCCTCCTACTGAACTTTCGTATATGTATGTCCATATGTTTGTATGTATGTGTGTATTTATGAAAGTAGCGTCTTCGACTGTTTGCGTATCTTGTGGCCGCAGTGCGGTTATTCTAATTATTCATAATTTTAGGGTCAGCATTTGGCGGACGCTTAACGCCTTTGAATAACTATTTGCCGGCATTTTGCATGTCACTTTAAAGCTCCTACCTGTTACTGTAAATTAATATACATATACATACATATACATATGGACAATTCTCAATTAGTTCGAACTTTCGCATGACTCGCCAGTTTTTATTCGGACACATAGTTTTCACTGGTTTATTAACAAAAATCAGGTTACATATGTTACGCCCCCTTTCCACTTAAAAAAAAAAAAACGCGTTAAAAACGTAGTGTGCATTGCTTTAAAACGTTGCACCACGTTGGATTTTGTATTCTAGCAGCTGAAGAACGTATACTAAAAATTTCAGACATGTGCTCGCGATTTAAATATAAAAAATCTGTTCTCGATAATTTGGGCCCCCACTAACTTTTAAGTTATTTCTTATGTATATACTATATATAAAATCATTCACTCAATGCTAACAAAATAATTTGTAAATTTTCTTAATTAAAAAAGTGAGTATGTGGATCATCCGGTTCTGTTTCAAGTTATTCTCGCTAACTTCAAAATAATTCCACTTAAGAAGAGTAAAAACCTGGCTGTAGTCGACAATAAGCGAAAATGGATTGAACGGTAAACTAATAATTAAATTTATAGTTCAATTGTTTATTACTTTGTCTTTACGCTTGTGTCTTCTAAGTGTACATTAGAGCTGTAAAACAATCGATAGTCATCGCATTCGATGTTTTCGATAGTTTGCATTGAAACTATCGATAGTATCGGATAATTTTAAAATGCATTGACGAAGCTATTTATATAAACTTTTTAGTTTTGTTTAGTTCCTGAATAATTAGCTAATTGTTATATAGCGATTTTCAGTACCGTTGTCCGTTCTCTTCGATTTTTTAAATATTTTAAACTGATAATATAAAAACCTAAAATTCCCAATCGTACGAAAACAAATCGCTTGTAAACGTAAAGAAAACTGTATGTATTACAAATAACTTTCATCACCGCAACCCCGACTACGCCACAGTATTTTTGCGCAGAACTCACTCCAAAATTTACCGAAAAGTCCATATTTCAAGCGTGTGCTACAAACCGTACCCCAACTTCTACATGATTAATTACACAGGCCGACAAAATAAGACCGATCTCCTTACCCAGAAACCAGACTATACTTTCCCGAAGGTTTTTGGTGCGCTGAATTCAAATCTGGCCACAGAATTGCTCTATCACATCAGGATTTTGAGATATTCTAACCTATAAGTGCAAAAAATGCCGTTTTTGCCCATTTTTGAAGTTGTGTATGCAAGCCAGAGTAATTTTTCTCAATAAAATACAAAAAAGGTGTTAGTTAAAGTACAAGTCTTTCTCTTTGAAATGGCGTTGAGTTTGCTCAAATATCTTTTTGCTTCGCTGAGATATTACAATTTGAAGTTTACCGATGAACGTGAACGTGAATTGTTGGTAAAAACGTTGGACCAAATGTTAAAAAAAAAAAAATTAATTTTGGGCGGGACGAAGTCCGCAAGGTCTGCTAGTAATAACACAAAAACCAATTTGGTTTTTTTTTAACTCGTAACTTCAATTCCAGTTCTGCTTAGATACAAAAATTTAAAACCAAAGGTTTGTCTCTACGGGAAGACATTGGTGTTATTGAAGAGATTAAAAATAATTAACTCAAATGGAGGATAACGAATATTTGAAAACAATTAAATTCAGTCCTGAAAAGAAATTAAGGTTCCATATCTTAGTGTAATACATCCGCATTATTTTTAATAATAGTAAAAAAGTGACAACTAAATCGATGCACTAACACCACTGGAAATATGAAAATTTCGAATTCCGTCCAATCCTTGAAATAAACTGAATAAAAACAAAACATTAAACTGTACTTAGATTTTTTGTTGTTTTTCGAGCATATTTGGAAGCATATTTACTAATCTTTTAATGTTCATTAGGCTGGGTCGATTTTGTATGGGGGAAAATAAAAGTCATTTGACCGCATTGTAATAGTAATATTATGATGTCTTAGGTCTCAACCAATTGTTATTGGCTACGAAAGATTAATTTAAAACTTATCTTTAGCCCGCGCAATTGAATCAAAGTGCATGAATTTCGAAAATGAGACTTTGGCTTGTAATATCTATGGAATGCGTTATTGTTATAAACAGGACGATATATCAAATTAAGGGCTATTAAATTTAGAACCTCACGTTCATTTATCATTTTTCAATAAGTCTACACGATTTTAAGATATTAAAATAAAAAATAAGAAAACTATGATTTTCCCATATGAATTTTCAATTCTTCATTACTTCAGCAACCAAGTGAAAAATACAAAAAAGTTGGACGAGATTTATTTCAAACCTTTTAATGTTTATATAATATTAAAATGACCATGGACTTGGTCACGCCGATTTGGTCAGTTTTCAAGATCGTGGTGAATGAATGTATTGTCAAAGATTAGGAATCGTTCGACAAGTTAATAGTAGTTTCAAACATATAAGTATTTACATACATTACAATTAGGTTGAGAAACGCCTATTTTAAGTCCATTTTTGCAGTCTTAAAAACTGGTGCGGAATGGTTTCATTAGTCGCCGCAGAAGCACATTTTTCGCGGTTTCTAAATTTGCCGTTATATGAAAGTAGGGGACGTGCAATAAGTGTTTAGATATACATAAATATTTTAGTTAATTCCATTATGTGAAAAAGTGTCTGTAGGTAAATCCAATAGTTTTCAACATATCCTGGGAAATCCTTTTGAGGACTCTCCAATTGGACGATATTGCTTTGCATTCAGCTTGAACGAAAAAAGTCACTCGCTGGCACAGTTTTCTGTAATCCGGTTCTTTTATTTAAAGGTTATTTATACAATTGAAGAGAAATTTTTTTAGAAAAAAAACTGGAAATCCACTTAAGCTTTTCGATATAACTTTGGTAAATGTTACTCGATCGGTGCGTAATAATTAACAAATTGAAGGCGAGACTTAATGTTACTGATTTTTGATAATAATATGACTAAAATAGTTCAGATTATAAACAAATTATTTTAAAATAAAAAAAATCTTGAACAAAATTTTTTATCATTTTCTTATATTTGCAATTTTTATATTGTATGCATAAACATAAGTAAACCAATTAGTGTGTCTAGAAGTTGTGCCTGTTCAGTGTTTCCATACTAATTTGCATAAACAAAATTTTTCCGCGATGATGGAAAATAATGGCTATTCTATTAGAGCTACCGAAATTGTTCCTAAATTTGCAAAAAATCGCAAACTATAGCTAATATTAAAAAAGGATTAGAATATTTGGAACTAGCGATCTAAATGCACGCCAGCAATATTAATGTTGTTCTTTACATCTTTTGACTAAAGGCCAATGCAATTATCAAGAGAACAATTAAAATTTTCTTGAAAATAGATGAGTTTGAGATTAACGATAAGATAAACGGCTACGCGAAATGATACTTGACTTTATCTTTTGCGGTAAAGGATTCATTATCTAATAATATGCACCAAAAGTTTTGGCTAAACCCAGAATTTTTAACAAGAATTGGTCTTATTCGACTAGTGTGCTGTGGGTCACTTGGCGGTCGATGCGCGGGCTCTTACAATTAAAATGAAAGACTAATATTTCGCAGGCTTGTTGTTGACTTCATGATACAATATATTTTCACTATTACCAAGGGATTTGAGAAAAATTAGATTTTCGACCCGCCCTAATGTTCATCTAATGTTCTTTTAATGTACAATAGTGTCTCAGAGGTGGTCCCATACTAATCTGGTTAAGATCCGATCAGTGGATGATGATATGTATATATATATATATATTTTTTTTTATATGAGAATACTTGTAAATCAAAGAAATGCAAAGAATTCGAATTTTGTGTGCGTGGCATGCATTAAAAAGGTATTGTAGGTATTGAGGTTAAATTGTTTTGAAGTTGCACTTATGAAGGTCAGTCACACAGTGTTATTATCCCGACGAAATCCTTGACGGTGATACCGGGAGGGGAAAGGTACATGCCAGTAGGAGGTTTAGTTTGGGTTAAAGTCTCACACTAACGGGGTTAGGCTTTCGAAGCTTCCTTCTCGTAAAAAAACATGTGCTGTGAAAAGTTAATTATTTAAATCGACGAATAGTTTTATATCAACTTTTGTGAACTTCTATTTATGTGTTTGTGTACAACATACCTCTATTATTTACAATAATTTTAAGCTATAATAACAATTTTTTAGTAATAATTATTGGGTTTGAAAAAAAAAATAATTTTAGGGGGCCCCCCCCCCCCCCCTAAATTTCGTTCTGGCTCTACGAATTATTGTCACGAATATTTGTTGTCATCTCATGCTAATATGATTTTGGTGAATAAATGTTTGTATGTTTGTACATATGTACAAGATGCCAACATACATATGTACATATGTAAGTCAATGCATTTTGCATATTTGTATAAACGAGTACTTGCATTGTACATTTGTGCATATATAAATTTATATATTATTTATTCCATTTCGCACATCTCTGAATCACTGAATTAGAGTTGAATTTAATTTTACAGCGGAAGGTGCATTTAAGAAGCTAAAGCCAGAACCTAATACGGGCCTCTCGACGGCTTCCGGCAGCGTTACGTCGCCCGGAAACGGTTTATCATCGTTAAGTCAACATGCCAGCCATACACCGACCACAGCATCCTGCCCGACGCCAGCGAGGCGAAGACATCGGACGACGTTTACACAGGTCAGTTATGCAAATCTTGTACAAATCAAATCTAATCTAAATCTAACCTAGGTATGTATATACACACATGTACATACGTATTTATATACATACATAGGAACATGCCCTGTAGGAAATGTATCTAACTATCAGTTAACTTGAAGTTGATTGGAGAGGAACTAAAGGTCACTGTTATCTGTATATTTTCTTTGAGGAAAGCTAAGTATATTTCTATAGCGATGGCCACGAAACAGTCAAGGGTGGTTATCCCTGCATTAGAAATCAACTAACTTGTAACTAACCACTTTTGGACATAAAATATCAATAAGAAGAATATAATTTATTTACTTTATTTAACAGTACATATTTGTTTACATATTCTGCTGTAAGTGGTCCCACATTCGAATTCCGTCAGAAATAACTTCAAAATGATAATACAAAATTTCGATCTTCAATTTATTTGTCCTGATTTCGAAAAAAGTATTTGTGAAGTGCAGAAAAAAGTGTATTCAAAGTAAAATTTGTATGAGTTGAAACTTGCTATGTGTTAATTGCACAGTCGTCGAAGTTTCTCACATTTTGCATGTGAAAGCTGAAAATTAAATGTACAACTTTACCTTTTTAACCGACTTCCAAAAAAGGAGGAGGTTATCAGTTCGTTGGAATATTTTCTCTTTTTTTATGTATGTTACCGCATAACTTTGGACCACGTCAACCGATTTCGATAATTCTTATTGCATCGGAAAGGTAGTGTCCCATACTAATCTGGTTAAGATCCGATCAGTGGATCATGAGATATATATATATATATATTTATTTATTATTATTTATCGGAGTTGAAGTCGGTTTTTTTTGCTAAAAATTACTTGTTTAATAATAAGAACAAATGTATAAATTCTCACTTCTCGTACAATTTGAAAGTAGCTCCGCGTGGAGACCTCCGCCCCGTTCAGAACGAGTTCAAAAGTTCAGAGGGGCAATTGCCACTTCGTAGGATATCGCCATCTTAAAAACTATATCGTCGATGTTTTTGCAATACCGCCCATCGACCAATTGCCGCCTATTTTACGGCACTCCAATTTCACAGGATAGCGAAAAACCGGGGTTTCTTTGAAGGCATTGCCTTGATAGCCGGTACACTGAGGGAAATAATGCATAGTAAATATGAATACTTTATATTTGATTATCGTTTAAAAATGTTCGTATTTAAAAATAATATTTTCATACAAAATTTATTACGCACGTATTTGACTGTTCACATCTGAGTATGTACATGTAAGTGTACATATGCACCCCAATTTGCCGGATTGAATCGCTTTAAAAATTTAGAAAATAGGCTATTTTACATCCAAGTACATAATTACAAATATTTTAACAGGAAACAGGCTCAATTTTTGCTTTTATATTAAAATAATAATGATGTCTTGATATAAGCATTTGTAAGATAGCTTCGAAAATGTATTTTTGCCGGATTTAATCGCTTTAAAAATTTAGAAAATAGGCTATTTTACATCCAAGTACATAATTACAAATATTTTAACAGGAAACAGGCTCAATTTTTGCTTTTGTATTAAAATAATAATGATGTTGCAGCCACAAAGTTTTCGTGCAAATGAAAATGTAGCTGTCAAACTACCAAATTGCCGGCAATAGATGGCAAGATATAAGCTCTGATATATATTGCTCTTGAAGAGCAATGAGCGGTCTCCATTGGCTATTTATATTCTATATCTTGTGGAGACGGGCAGTAACGTACATTCATATGTAAATATGTATTTATGTATGTATGTAGGTTGCAAAATTTTTTTTATCCATTATCATTACAAAAAAAAATATAAAAGGCATTAACTAATCAATATGTATATACATATATGTACAAGTACATACATATCTAAATTTAACAGGTCTGAAAGCGTAGCATTTGTGGTGAAAATAACAAAATTATTGCCAAGTGCTGCCTGCTGCACCAACAGGCATCGCTGGCCACATGACTGCCTGCGCAACATTCCCTACATTCGTAACATTTATTAGCTTGCTCGTTCACTCATGGATGGCCATGGCCGATCGGTGACCAAAAATACAAGATCACGTAAGAACGCGACGTTGTATTTGTAACTGGTTTTGAGAAAAAAGTTTGCGAAAGCGGGTTCGTCAGCTGAGCGTTTGTTTACATAACAAGCACCACTATTTTACACTTTTATTCAAGTAAAGAAGAGTTAATTCAACATGACAACACATTTTAAAGCATTTTGTTGCATCATTTTACCTAAATTGTGCGTTTAAAGTGGCTGACAATAATTTTGGCTAATTTTGGTTTTCGTTGTTTTCTTTGCTTTGTTTACTTTTCGCTCGTTTTCCAGTGAAACAAGATGGCGTAGAACCCGCTAAAAAAATCGACTTTTTTCACTCTTTTGTTCTTACGTGATCTTGTGTCTTTCTTTCGTGCAATTGAAATACTTATGACTTAGGGTTTTTTATGTATGTGTTACTTAAATTTATTTATATTTTACTTATATGTATGTACATACATATACATATAGTAATTTAGCCTCATTTATCAAAAATTCAATTAACGCACATGGCTTGGATGCATTTATCCGCGATGTGCACACTGCAAGCATCAACACAAAATGAGGTTGTTGTTTTTGTTTCCAATGCGATGCTCGCAAACCACGCTACAAACGACGAGCATGCTCGCTGAAAATCAAAATTTTTTGATTTTTGGCGAGCATGCGCACAAACCGCCCTACAAACGACGAGCATGTGCGCATGTGCGCGGATATGCGTCGCTAGGAGATGATTTCCAGTGTTGCCAGAACTTTTCAGGGCGACCGGCTAGATTGGACAAAAAAAAACGGCTAAAAACGGCTAAAATGTTTCAACCAGAATTAAATTTTTTTTTAAATATGTACATAAACCACAATTAGAAAGACTAGTAAATGCATTGAATTTTTTTTTTTGGTTAATAAAGATTATTTATACGTAGCTAAGCTGTACACCACTTTATTTTTGTTTAACAAAGGAAACTGTCGTTATACGTAGCTAAGCTTTACATCAGAAGTCATGTTTGTATTCTTCTTCTTCTTCTTTTTTTGGCGCTGTAACCACCTAAGCGATTTTGGCCGAGTTCAGCAAAGCACGCCAGTCGTTTCTCATCCGTGCCAACTGACGCCAATTGGAAACGCCAAGTGAAGCCAAGTCCTTCTCCACCTGATCTTTCCATCGCAGTGGGGACCTCCGTCTTCCTCTGCTACCACCAGCGGGTTCCGAGTTGAATACTTTCAGAGCTGGAGCGTCGGTGTCCATTCCAACGACATGACCAAGCCAGCGGAGCCGCTGCATTTTAATTCGCTGCACTATGTCCATATCGTTGTAAAGCTCATACAGCTCATCGTTCCATCGTCTGCGGTACTCGCCGTCGCCAACGCGTAAAGGACCGTAAATCTTCCGCAAAATCTTTCTCTCAAACACCCCAAGAGCCGCCTCACCGGATGTTGTCATTGTCCATGCTTCTGCGCCATATACCAGCACGGGCATGATGAGTGACTTATAGAGCGTGGTTTTCGTACGTCGAGAGAGGACTTTACTCCTGAATTGCCTACTCAGTCCAAAGTAGCACTTGTTGGCAAGAGTGATTCTACGTTGGATTTCAATGCTGACATTATTATCGGTGTTAATGCTGGTTCCCAAGTAAACGAAATTCTCTACTTTCTCGAAATTGTAACTGTCAACAGTGACGTGGGTGCCAAGGCGCGAATGTGCTGACTGTTTGTTTGATGACAGGAGATACTTCGTCTTGTCCTCGTTTACCACCAGACCCATGCGCTTTGCTTCCCTATCCAACTTGGAAAAGGCAGAACAGACTTCGCGGTTTTTGTTACCGATGATGTCGATGTCATCGGCATAAGCCAGCAATTGCACGCTCTTGTAGTAAATTGTTCCTGAGCGGTTCAGTTCTTCAGCTCTTATTATCTTCTCCAACATCAGATTAAAGAAGTCACATGAAAGGGAGTCGCCCTGTCTGAAACCCCGTTTTGTGGCGAACGGCTCGGAGAGGTCTTTTCCAATTCTGACGGAGCTGGTGGTATTGCTCAACGTCATTTTACACAGCCGTATGAGTTTTGAGGTGATGCCAAATTCAGACATAGCGGCGTATAGGCAACTCCTTTTAGTGCTGTCAAAAGCGGCTTTAAAGTCGACAAATAGGTGGTGAGTGTCGATCCTTTTCTCGCGGGTCTTTTCCAAGATTTGGCGTATTGTGAATACCTGGTCTATGGTGGATTTGCCAGGTCTAAAGCCACACTGATAAGGCCCAATCAGTTCATTGACGGTGGGCTTCAGTCTTTCACACAATACGCTCGATAAGACCTTGTAACCTATGCTTAGAAGGCTGATCCCGCGGTAGTTGGCGCGAATGGCGGGGTCACCTTTCTTGTGGATTGGGCAGAGCACACTTAAATTCCAGTCGTCGGGCATGCGTTCATCTAACCATATTCTGCACAAGAGTTGATGCATGCACCTTATCAACTCCTCGCCGCCGTACTTGAATAGCTCAGCTGGCAGGCTGTCAGCTCCAGCGGCTTTGTTGTTTTTCAGCCGCGTTATTGCTGTACGTACCTCGTCATAGTCAGGCGGTGGAACGTCGACTCCGTCATCATCGACTGCGGGCTCGGGTTCTTCTTCTCCACAACTTTCCGTGCTGCTACCATTTAGTAGGGCGGAAAAGTGTTCCCTCCATAATTTAAGTACGCTCTGGACATCAGTTACTATGTCGCCATTATTGTTCTAACAGGAGTGCGCCCCGGTCTTTAAACCTTCCGTAAGTCGCCTAACTCTCTGGTAAAATTTTCGGGCATTCCTCCTGTCGGCCAGCATTTCAAGCTCTTCGCACTCACGTATTTCTGCCTCTCTCTTCTTGTTGCGGCAAATACGTCTCGCTTCCCTCATCCGAGGCTTTGCCTTGCTTCTTCACTGGAAGTGGTTTTTACGTGGCGGGTGCCAAGCCCAGCGCACAACCCATTGATGGGACGGGGGTGGTTTCGCAACCAAATACACGTTTATATAGCGAGCCGCTTGCTCCAAGCAGACACCCGCTTGCAGCCGCACCTACTGGTGAACAGACGCTGCAGACTTCAGTGAGCCCTTAACCGAATAAGTCAGAGTGGCCCCACCGAAGCTCCCTCTCTTTCTGCCGTGACCGAAGGCTCCACTCGGATTGGTTACCGCATCTCGCACATGGGTTGCTCACGTTGCCCAGAGTGCGCGAACGAGGACGCAAAAGTCGGGATTGAGTATAGCCATGCAACTGTAACTGCATACCCAGCGCAATGACTATACCCCATTGTATTACTTAAATATAAAAACAGAGATAAATTACAAACTTATGGCGTTTTCTTTTCTACTAAACAATTTTGCCTTGTTATAAATATTGGATAATTTTCAGTAGGTTGCTTTTTGTCCCGCAAAATGGCTATATTAGCTGCAAGTATGGCACTTTTGCTTAGTCGGAGGGCAATATTTTGAGAAATGAACAGGTAAAGCTGTGAAGTTTAATTTATTGACATTCGTTGTTGTTGCCGACCACTTCACTTTTAACAAGTTTATGACATTTAACTAAAATCATGCCACCAAATTCACTAGCAGACAAATTTTTGTTTCTTAAAAAAGTAGAAAAAAAAAATTTGAAGTTAGTGAAGTTGGATGAAAATATTAAAAGTGTTGCGCGTTTCCAAACTGCCCGAATTCGGTACACCTGAGCAAACGTTCGAATATAAAGTTTTTTGCTTTTCCGAGGTAGGGTACGTAGGTTGATAACAAATTGCTGACGCAAAATATCTTTAAACCTCTGTAAGATGTACCATTATCCGTGGAACAGGAAAGAGGTCGAGTTAAAATGATGCCTGCAACTTGTAAGAGGACCCATTTTTGGATTCTCGGAATTTTCTGATAAAGATGTGGTGCTGCTAAAAATATATATACAAAAATGTAAGCACGAAACTATGTATTTGTCACAAGAATTATCCACATAAGATGATAACTACTGCAGTTTTATTTTATAAAATTTTAAAAGTATGTTTGCACCATGTATTGTCTTCCCACAGAGTTTTGCTCCACATCGAAATTCGTGCTCTTTTATTTTCTAAGTGTAGCGAATAAAACTTCACACTTAAATTTAAGACATTCATAACAAAAATTTTATGAAGAAAATTCCCGCTGCGTTCTCGCAAATATAAACTGGGACGCAAAATTGAAGCAAGTTTTGCCTATTTTTCTTTAGTTTATTTAATATGTATTATTTTTTATGAATATGTTGCTCATTACTTAACAAACAACATATACTACAAACAGATTTCACACTTAGTGTAAAAATTATGAAAATTCTGCAAAATTTCAGCAAAACTTGTAACTTTTTAATCTGCTAAAATGACGCGTCCCAGTTTATGTGTATTTGGGTCACTCGCTTAAAACAAAAAACATTGAAATCGGCTCACTTTCTGATTGTTTTTCAATTTTATATAACACAGTCCGACATGAAAATTTTCTCAGAGGTAAGACTAGCCATTTCTAATAGATTCTGGAGCACTAAATTTGTAAAAATAAAAACTTGTATATTTGAATTTTAATAAAATAAGGCGAAGAGCAAAATCGGCTAAAAACGGCTAATTTTTTTTTTTGCATAACGGCTAACAAATCGGCTGCCGGCTAAATCGAATTTTTTCCGGCTGTTTGCTGTCGCAACCGGCTAAATCTAGCCGGAAA
>NW_023458556.1:77852559-77856355 GCF_013731165.1 Rhagoletis pomonella
TGAATTGTGGTTAATTTTGGAGTACTCCTTGGTCCTTAGGGAGTACTATTTACACGCATGCATGGAGTAGTCGCGATTTTTGCAGGGATAGAATGAGCAGTACATTCACATTCGACTAACTGCCATACCTAAACAAAAGCGTCAGCGTTGTCTGGTTGTCAAAAAATTCTCATGCCCATACATGTATGAAGCATACCGAAACAACGCGGCGTCAACGCTGAGCGGTTGGAAAATCCGATTTTGACAGGGCGTTAGGTATTGAAGTTGGCTGCAGGAAACGGCAAAACTGTCCTTTTCGTGTTACACACAAACAAGCCTATGCTTATTGTTGGTGTTATTTCTTCATTTTACGTAGCGTTGGCGCTTTTGTTTAGGTATGGCACTTCGGCGCTAGGCGTCAGAAACCGCTCCGCCCAACGCTTTTGTTTAGGTATGGCAGTAAGTCGTGTAAATTAGAGCTGGGATACTATCGATAGTACCGCCACTCGATAGTTTTCGAAACGATAGTTGAAAACATCGATAGTATCGATAGTACTATCGTCGTGAGAGGTATTGAATTGAAATGCTAAATTTCTTGAAAATTAAATAATTAATAAATTTATAAAATTTATAAATTACTTTTTTATATAGAAAAATTAAATTCGGATTTTGTTTGTCCCTTTTGAAGAGCAAAGAAGAGAATTTGGCTATAATAATACATTTCTAATACCACAAAACAAACAAAACAAAAGATATTCGTTTAAATTGACAACTCCTACTTATAAAAGTTCAACTGAGATCAAATACGGAGGCGCATATCAAAATCCGGACAAAGGAAATTATTAACATTTTACCATATTATAAGAAAACGAATAAAGTACTGGTCAAAATAATAGCACCACACATTTTTTTGACTATTTTTTTGTTTGTTTAGTGTCTACAAATTTTTTATAAAAGTTGTACAAAACACAGAAAACATAGAAAACTACAAAATCATTAAAATTTCAAGCTTTTTAATTCGAATTTCTATAAAAATTTTGTGTAAGCGGTTTTATGGCTTATTAAATTTTACTATAACTCAGTGTAAGCTTATAGTTGCTAAATATTCCAATAACTAAAAATTTTTTTTGCCGACTGTATTGTTAATTTTCTTGGATAAAAAAAATTAATGTAATATTAAGAGATGTTAAGAAGAGAGAAGTTTCACTAAAACCTACATCGATAGTTTTCAAAAACTATCGATAGTGGCGACAGTTTTCAACTATCGATAGTATCCCAGCTCTAGTGTAAATGCTAGAAATGAATGTCGCATGCAGGGTTCTAAATCGTCGCCTCAGAAAACGGATGACGAATGTGCAAAATCACGATTTTGGGATTTTGATGCAGATTTACTAAGTTGTACATGCTCTTTTGATTTCTGCAATCCATTTTTTTATATCTCCCTTAGTTTTTGAGATATTTCGTGCGCATTTTGTCGTATGTTACATAATATTAATGATTGGGTATGCCTTTTGTTGTATGAGCTGGAAATGCGTCACATACGACAAATTCCGTACTTTTTTTTAAATCATAAAACATTTGTCGTATGTGGCACATACGACAAATTCCGATAAAACATTTGTCGTATGTATCGCAAAACTTTGAACTTACGACAATTCGATGGTCCTCTACTATAACGACACAATTAAAATTGGAAATTAAACTAAGTAACTAATTTTAAAATTTTAAATTTTTAAATTTTAGCTTGCACTGAGTCTCCTATGAAATGAAAGAAATAAAAATGTACAAAGGACTGAATTTAAGTATTGTTTTTTGTTTTTATATAAAGAAAACGTATGTTCGTAACATATTTACAGCATAAGAGATGTACAGATTTTTTTATTAAATACATGAATATGTTTTTGTTATGTTTTTTTTAATAAGAAATCATTATTTAATAAATATGTCTGGCTTTTTCATCAAATTATACCATCGTCGTTGAAATAGATACTTTAGTATTGTCGTATGTTCTATGGACAAAACAAAGTGGTGAGTAAACGCTACTTACGACAAATGTATACGGAATGAAAAGTCAATTTTCTCATTAACGTTAAGAGATATTAAATGTAAAAATATGGAACATCAAAACTAATAACACAAACTACGTCTCCTTCAAAAATTACAAAAATCTACCGTACAGTTTCGGATTAATTCGACCTTAAACTTCAAAGTCAATTTTCTCAAAACCGTGTTTTGTAACATTCGACATCCGTTTTCTGAGACGACGAAATGTCTATCCGTACAAATCGCGTGCTGTGGTGTTGATGGATATTCAACATTTGAAAGCAAATTTATATGTCTGGGTGTAGCTGAGTGCGCAAAGATGCTTGCCACAAGTTGTTGAGATCCGGAGATGGTCGGGATCGAATTCCACTGCAGGCAACATGCAAATTAAATTTGGTTTTTTTTTTGTTTTAGTTTTTGTCTTGATGATTATTCACTCCACGGATGCCTTTTCAGTACGAACGGGATCATTTTAATATGCGCGTAATTGAATTGAATATTTACCAATATACAGTACTTTCGTTGACGTTTATAGTAAGATCAATTACGTTTCTATTTGATTTTAATATTTTTTTCCCTCAGTGTATTTTCTCTAGCTATGATTTTACAAATCTGTTGTTTTAATAACGAGCTTACGATTCTTATGCATATATCTCGACGCCTGGAGTTCAGGGTCGCCAAATCTCATTTTTGCCACAACGGCGATTTAGGCGGTTTTGCAACCGGTCGATGGGCGGTTTTGCAAAAACATCGACGATATGTAGTTGAAAGCATTGATATGGGACAGACGATTTGATTGTTTATATTCTGTGTATACAAACATAAGTACATAGCGCAATAACTCGCATCCGCCATATGCCATAACACGTATGAGATGGCACAGAAAAAATTTTGCTCTAGTTATGCACCATGCAGGGGCACGCTGCGATCGGGCGCAACGCGAGCCATGTGGGACCGTTATAGGAAACTGAAGAGGGAAGCGAGACGTATTTGCCGCATTAAGAATAGGGATGCAAATTTTGGGGAGTAACATCGATACATCGATGTTTCGATGCATTGGAAAAATGAACATCGATGCTAAAATACATCGCCAGAAAAACATCGATATATCGATGGTTTCCGATGTTTCAAAATTTGTTAGGTTTTAGTCACATTAAAAGGAAATTTTAATACTTTTCAATTACAACTGTCTGTAATTCAATTAGAAAAATACTTACATATGGATGTATTTCCCTGTATTTATTTACCATTCCTTAACCTTTCCTATAAATATAATAAAAATGCATGCCGTAAGTAAGCATTTTTAATATCGAAAAATAAGAGTACACTCGGAATTTCTGAATTTTCCCCAAAAGAATAAGTTATAAAATTCATGGCCAGTCAAACAATTTTTGGAGCAATGGGTAAGTTGAATTCAAGTGTGAGTCACACTAAAGTCGATGTTAAAACATCGCTGAAACTGTCATCGACGTATCGTCAATTTAGCGATTTTAGGACATTGTAAACATCGATGGCAAACATCGAATTTTGAACCGAAATTATCGATGTTTCAAAAATATCGATGCATCGTTTGCATCCCTAATTAAGAAGAGAGAGGTCGAAATACGTGAACGCGGAGAGCTTGAAATGCTTGCCAACAGAAAAAACAGTCGAAAATTGTATCAGAGAGTTAGGCGACTTACTGAAGGTTTCAAGACCAGGGCGAACTCCTGTAAGAACAACCATGGTGATCTACATGATGTCTAGAACGTAATATTAAATTATGAAGGAAACA